>NC_092088.1:85994117-86301617 GCF_045679555.1 Salvelinus alpinus | reverse complement strand
GATTGAGGGATTGCATATGTTTCACTTTAGGAAATGAAGTCTTCCATCTATGTGAACTATATCATCAGAAAGCACACAGAATCTGAGGAGGTGTAGAAGACAACTCCTAATAGAGCTGTCTGCTCACAACGTGATGCCTCTTAAATCTTCATGACCCCAGAGATTATGGAGGGCACTCAGTAGAGTCCTCACTGTGAAGCACATTGTTCTCTTTCATCATCCACTTCCTTTTTATTTTTAACATGGGGCCTCAGCCTGTCTAGCAACGTAGTATGTCCCAACTGGCACAGTATCCCCTTTGTAGTGCACAACCTTTGACCAGGGGCCGTATGGTGCACTATATAGGGAATAGGATGCCTTTTGGGACGCGGCCCTAGAATTCTCCATCTTCTCTCTCTGTGTTCTCTGTTCACGGATAAAGTGCTGATCTACAGCAGGAAGCCAAAGCAGCCTGATCATGTCCAACACACTGACACTGATTCTGGTCATGTCCAGCACACTGACAATGATCCTGGTAATGTTCAACACACTGACACTGATCCTGGTCATCATGTCCAACACACTGACACAGATTCTGGTCATCATGTCCAACACACTGACACAGATTCTGGTCATCATGTCCAACACACTGACACTGATCCTGGTCATTATGTCCAACACACTGACACAGATTCTGGTCATCATGTCCAACACACTGACACTGATCCTGGTAATGTTCAACACACTGACACTGATCCTGGTCATCATGTCCAACACACTGACACAGATTCTGGTCATCATGTCCAACACACTGACACAGATTCTGGTCATCATGTCCAACACACTGACACTGATCCTGGTCATTATGTCCAACACACTGACACAGATTCTGGTCATCATGTCCACTGATCCTGGTCATCATGTCTAACACACTGACACAGATTCTGGTCATCATGTCCATCACACTGATACTGAGCCTGGTCATATCCAACACATTGACACTGATCCTGGTCATCATGTCCAACACACTGACAATGATCCTGGTAATCATGTCCAACACACTGACACTGATCCTGGTCATCATGTCCAACACACTGACACTGATCCTGGTCATCATGTCCAACACACTGACACTGAGCCTGGTCATGTCCAACACACTGACTCTGATCCTGGTCATCATGTCCAACACACTGACTCTGATCCTGGTCATCATGTCCAACACACTGACACTGATCCTGGTCATCATGTCCAACACACTGACACTGATCCTGGTCATCATGTCCAACACACTGACACTGATCCTGGTCATGTCCAACACACTGCCTCTGATCCTGGTCATCATGTCCAACACACTGACTCTGATCCTGGTCATCATGTCCAACACACTGACTCTGATCCTAGTCATCATGTCCAACACACTGACACTGATCCTGGTCGTCATGTCCAACACACTGACTCTGATCCTGGTCATCATGTCCAACACACTGACACTGATTCTGTTCATGTCCAACACACTGACACTGATCCTGGTCATCATGTCCAACACACTGACACTGATTCTGTTCATGTCCAACACACTGACACAGAGCCTGGTCATCATGTCCAACACACTGACAATGATCCTGGTCATGTCCAACACACTGACACTGATCCTGGTCATGTCCAACACACTGACACAGAGCCTGGTCATCATGTCCAACACACTGACAATGATCCTGGTCATGTCCAACACACTGACACTGATCCTGGTCATGTCCAACACACTGACAATGATCCTGGTCATCATGTCCAACACACTGACACAGAGCCTGATAATCATGTCCAACACACTGACACTGATTCTGTTCATGTCCAACACACTGACACTGATTCTGTTAATGTCCAACACACTGACACTGATCCTGGTCATCATGTCCAACACACTGACACTGATTCTGGTCATGTCCAACACACTGACAATGATCCTGGGCATCATGTCCATCACACTGACAATGATCCTGGTCATCATGTCCAACACACTGACACAGAGCCTGATAATCATGTCCATCACACTGACAATGATCCTGGTCATCATGTCCAACACACTGACAATGATCCTGGTCATCATGTCCAACACACTGACACTGATCCTGATCATGTCCAACACACTGACACTGATTCTGGTCATCATGTTCAACACACGGACACTGATCCTGGTCATCATGTCCAACACACTGACACTGATCCTGGTCATCATGTCCAACACACTGACACTGATTCTGTTCATGTCCAACACACTGACACAGAGCCTGGTATTCATGTCCATCACACTGACAAAGAGCCTGGTAATCATGTCCAACACACTGACAATGATCCTGTTCATCCTGGTCATCATGTCCAACACACTGACACTGATTCTGTTCATGTCCAACACACTGACACTGATCCTGGTCATAATATGTTCATGTCTGTCTGTGCTGTCTTGCCAACTCTTATGGTCATGTCTGTCTGTGCTGTCATGCCAACACTTATGGCAAGACTAGGTTTTTCTGCTCTATTTGTTGCATGCTTTGTTTGTTTCATAGCCACAGATAATGCTTTTTTTATGACCATCGTGTGATAGACACAGATAATGCTTTTGTTATGACCACTTGCTTTCTTTTGTATTGTGTCAACAGTCCCTACAGTTTACAATCACTATGCAATATGCATCTCTTCTATGATCCACGTTGTCTCACTCATAATCCTGTGGTTTTAATGGATCACAAAGGTCTCATTACAAGTGACAGACTATTAGGAAGTCCTACAACATGATAAACTGTCCATAGATATAACATACATCTGCTTAACAGTTGTGCTGCTTAAACATGATAAACTCGATAGAACATTATGTTGATGAGTGGCCACAGACTGGTGTGTCAGAATGGGGGTCCTGGTGAGGAAAGGCCTGAGGAACGCAGCATCTCCAGCCAGGTGTGTGTGTGTGTGTGTGTGTGTGTGTGTGTGTGTGTGTGTGTGTGTGTGTGTGTGTGTGTGTGTGTGTGTGTGTGTGTGTGTGTGTGTGTGTGTGTGTGTGTGTGTGTGTGTGTCGGTGAGTGAGAGAGAGAGTGTGTGCGCGTGCGTGAGTGTGTGTGTGCCATTAGAAATGTGCAGTAGTTGTCTCTGGGTCAGCCATGTAAATGGTCAGAGATTAATTGGTGGTTAGGGGCTGTAAATCAGGCTAGGTCCAAGTCAGGCTGGCCCTGTTTAACCACAAGATGTCCCACTGCGGCCAAATTGGACAAAGATGTTTTACTTCCTTTCCCCCCCTAAAGTCTGGTGGACTCATACTTCCTCCCCCCCTAAAGTCTGGTGGACTCATACTTCCTCCCCCCCTAAAGTCTGGTGGACTCATACTTCCTCCCCCCCTAAACTCATACTTCCTTCCCCCCCTAAAGTCTGGTGGACTCATACTTCCTTCCCCCCCTAAAGTCTGGTGGACTCATACTTCCTTCCCCCCCTAAAGTCTGGTGGACTCATACTTCCTTCCCCCCCTAAAGTCTGGTGGACTCATACTTCCTCCCCCCCTAAAGTCTGGTGGACTCATACTTCCTCCCCCCTAAAGTCTGGTGGACTCATACTTCCTTCCCCCCCTAAAGTCTGGTGGACTCATACTTCCTTCCCCCCCTAAAGTCTGGTGGACTCATACTTCCTTCCCCCCCTAAAGTCTGGTGGACTCATACTTCCTTCCCCCCCTAAAGTCTGGTGGACTCATACTTCCTCCCCCCCTAAAGTCTGGTGGACTCATACTTCCTCCCCCCTAAAGTCTGGTGGACTCATACTTCCTCCCCCCCTAAAGTCTGGTGGACTCATACTTCCTTCCCCCCCTAAAGTCTGGTGGACTCATACTTCCTTCCCCCCCTAAAGTCTGGTGGACTCATACTTCCTTCCCCCCCTAAAGTCTGGTGGACTCATACTTCCTTCCCCCCCTAAAGTCTGGTGGACTCATACTTCCTTCCCCCCCTAAAGTCTGGTGGACTCATACTTCCTTCCCCCCCTAAAGTCTGGTGGACTCATACTTCCTTCCCCCCCTAAAGTCTGGTGGACTCATACTTCCTTCCCCCCTAAAGTCTGGTGGACTCATACTTCCTTCCCCCCCTAAAGTCTGGTGGACTCATACTTCCTTCCCCCCCTAAAGTCTGGTGGACTCATACTTCCTTCCCCCCCTAAAGTCTGGTGGACTCATACTTCCTTCCCCCCCTAAAGTCTGGTGGACTCATACTTCCTTCCCCCCCTAAAGTCTGGTGGACTCATACTTCCTTCCCCCCCTAAAGTCTGGTGGACTCATACTTCCTTCCCCCCCTAAAGTCTGGTGGACTCATACTTCCTTCCCCCCCTAAAGTCTGGTGGACTCATACTTCCTTCCCCCCCTAAAGTCTGGTGGACTCATACTTCCTTCCCCCCCTAAAGTCTGGTGGACTCATACTTCCTTCCCCCCCTAAAGTCTGGTGGACTCATACTTCCTTCCCCCCCTAAAGTCTGGTGGACTCATACTTCCTTCCCCCCCTAAAGTCTGGTGGACTCATACTTCCTTCCCCCCCTAAAGTCTGGTGGACTCATACTTCCTTCCCCCCCTAAAGTCTGGTGGACTCATGCAAATCTTCCAAATATGTTTCCAGCTGTTGCTATGTGTGTGTGTGTATGCCTTTAAAACATGTATGTGGATCTGGTTGATTCATGACTCCTTTCCTCTCCTCTTTCCTCTCCTCTTTCCTCTCCTCTTCCTCTCCTCTTTCCTCTCCTCTTTCCTCTCCTCTTTCCTCTCCTCTTTCCCTTTTTCCTCTCTTTTTTTGATTGAGATAGGGGGGAAGAAACATAAGATATTTCAAATGCTTATCGTTAACTTAACAACGTGGCAGTTTTAATTTTTATATTTTATTTTATGAGTGACTTTTGAGCTAACATTAGAGCTTTCTGAACCAGGGTCAGACCTTCGCTGGTAGGAGCATCTAGGCTTTTTCCAGTGACTCACTGGGAAGCCTCGGTGACATTAGTCAAACATAAAATCTGCTCACTCAGTTAGAATGGAAACACACTTGTGTCAACAGTGGAGCCACACACACACACAGGCACACACACGCACACGCACGCACACGCATGCACACACACGCACCCTGGTGTTTCTGGACCTTCTCAGAAGACCCTACTGAGGATTACAGGGCCCCATACCCAGCTTCAGTAGCAGAGAGGCTAATATCCTGTGTGTGTTCATGAGGGAAAGTGGAAACTCCCAGTCCCTACTCCTTCCAGCATAGCATTTGGCTTTCTCTTCTGTTTTTCTTCCCCCATCATTAATCTTTTATTTTCCTCCCCCATCATTAATCTTTTATTTTCCTCCCCCATCATTAATCTTTTATTTTCCTCCCCCATCATTATTACCCTTCTTTTATCCTCCCCCATCATTACCCTTCTGTTTTCCTCCTCCATCATTACCCTTCTGTTTTCCCCCCCATCATTACCAATCTGTTATCCTCCCCCATCATTACCCTTCTGTTTTCCCCCCCATCATTACCAATCTGTTATCCTCCCCCATCATTACCCTTCTGTTTCCCCCCCCCATCATTACCAATCTGTTTTCTTCCCCCATCATTACCAATCTGTTTTCCTCCCCCATCATTACCAATCTGTTATCCTCCCCCTATCATTACCCTTCTGTTCCCCCCCCCATCATTACCAATCTGTTTTCTTCCCCCATCATTACCAATCTGTTATCCTCCCCCATCATTACCAATCTGTTAGCCTCCCCCATCATTACTCTTTTATTTTCCTCCCCCATCATTACCCTTCTGTTTTCTTCCCCCATCATTACCAATCTGTTTTCTTCCCCCATCATTACCAATCTGTTATCCTCCCCCATCATTACCCTTCTGTTTTCCTCCCCCATCATTACCAATCTGTTATCCTCCCCTATCATTACTCTTTTATTTTCCTCCCCCATCATTACCCTTCTGTTTTCTTCCCCCATCATTACCAATCTGTTTTCCTCCCCCATCATTACCAATCTGTTATCCTCCCCCATCATTATCCTTCTGTTTTCCTCCCCCATCATTACCAATCTGTTATCCTCAACTATCATTACTCTTTTATTTTCCTCCCCTATCATTACCCTTCTGTTTTCCTCCCCCATCATTACCCTTCTGTTTTCCTCCCCTATCATTACCCTTCTGTTTTCCTCCCCCATCATTACCAATCTGTTTTCCTCCCCCATCATTACCAATCTGTTTTCCTCCCCCATCATTATTACCCCTCTGTTATCTTCCCCCATCAATACCCTTCTGCTTTCCTTCCCCATCATTACCCTTCTGTTTTCCTCCTCCATCATTACCCTTCTGTTTTCCCCCCCATCATTACCAATCTGTTATCCTCCCCCATCATTACCCTTCTGTTTTCCCCCCCATCATTACCAATCTGTTATCCTCCCCCATCATTACCCTTCTGTTTCCCCCCCCCCATCATTACCAATCTGTTTTCTTCCCCCATCATTACCAATCTGTTTTCCTCCCCCATCATTACCAATCTGTTATCCTCCCCCTATCATTACCCTTCTGTTTCCCCCCCATCATTACCAATCTGTTTTCTTCCCCCATCATTACCAATCTGTTATCCTCCCCCATCATTACCAATCTGTTAGCCTCCACCATCATTACTCTTTTATTTTCCTCCCCCATCATTACCCTTCTGTTTTCTTCCCCCATCATTACCAATCTGTTTTCTTCCCCCATCATTACCAATCTGTTATCCTCCCCCATCATTACCCTTCTGTTTTCCTCCCCCATCATTACCAATCTGTTATCCTCCCCTATCATTACTCTTTTATTTTCCTCCCCCATCATTACCCTTCTGTTTTCTTCCCCCATCATTACCAATCTGTTTTCCTCCCCCATCATTACCAATCTGTTATCCTCCCCCATCATTATCCTTCTGTTTTCCTCCCCCATCATTACCAATCTGTTATCCTCAACTATCATTACTCTTTTATTTTCCTCCCCTATCATTACCCTTCTGTTTTCCTCCCCCATCATTACCCTTCTGTTTTCCTCCCCTATCATTACCCTTCTGTTTTCCTCCCCCATCATTACCAATCTGTTTTCCTCCCCCATCATTACCAATCTGTTTTCCTCCCCCATCATTATTACCCCTCTGTTATCTTCCCCCATCAATACCCTTCTGCTTTCCTTCCCCATCATTACTCTTCTGTTATCCTCCCCCATCATTACCCTTCTGTTTTCCTCCCCCATCATTACTCTTCTGTTTTCCTCCCCCATCATTACCCTTCTGTTTTCCTCCCCCATCATTACCCTTCTGTTTTCCCCCCCATCATTACCAATCTGTTATCCTCCCCTATCATTACTCTTTTATTTTCCGCCCCATCATTACCCTTCTGTTTTCCTCCCCCATCAATACCCTTCTGTTTTCCTCCCCCATCATTACCCTTCTGTTTTCCTCCCCCATCATTACCCTTCTGTTATCCTCCCCCATCATTACCCTTCTGTTATCCTCCCCCATCAATACCCTTCTGTTTTCCTCCCCCATCATTACCCTTCTGTTATCCTCCCCCATCAAAACCCTTCTGTTATCCTCCCCCATCATTACCCTTCTGTTTTCCTCCCCCATCATTACCCTTCTGTTATCCTCCCCCATCATTACCCTTCTGTTTTTCTTACCCATCAATACCCTTCTGTTATCCTCCCCCATCATTACCCTTCTGTTATCCTCCCCCATCATTACCCTTCTGTTTTTCTCACCCATCATTACCCAGCCAGTCCACTGTCAATGGAAACAAATGTTAGCGTCTGTATCTCCTTTTGTTTGTCGACCGCAGCACACACACACACACACACACACACACACACACACACACACACACACACACACACACACACACACACACACACACACACACACACACACACACACACACACACACACACACACACACACACACACACACACACACACACATAGGTTGACCTCACGCCACCACACTGACACAGTGATTTCCGTTAACATGATGTAATACTGTCAGATGTCTCCACATCTGCAATCTTTCTATGACCCACTAAAATGAAAGACCACAAAAAGTGATAGAACCAGACACAAAGGAAATAAGGAAGAACTCCTTATTTTTAAGTGGTTGGGTCTGTTGGGGAAATGTGATATGGTTTTATCTAAATTAAATGCAGAACCATAGAGCTGTAAGAGGTTGCATGTGACTGTGTCTACGTCACAAATGGCACCCTATTCCCGCTGATTCCCTATGTAGTGCAGTACTTGTGACCAAAGAAGTGCACTAAATAGGAAATAGGGTGCCATTTGGGATGCAGCCAGTAAGGCAGCAGGATGGATTGTTCAGTCGCATCTGCGTTGGATGGGGCTTAAAAGGGAGTTTGAAGCAGGTCGGGAATGACGAATTGAGGTCACGTCATCAGAATATTCAGAGCATGAAAACAATAGCACAGATCCCTAAAAAGGACCAGCTTGGTCCCAGATCTGTTTGTGCTGTCTTGGCCATTTCTATGATCATTCTATGTTGCCAAACTTGGGATGACAAGGACCATAACAGTTGGCTAACAGCACACACCGGTTTGAGAAAAGGTTAATAAAGGACAGTTGCTGTAACATAATACAGCATGAGATTTGAGATTATGTCCTTGAAATATATTTAGACCTACATATCATATTGCCCCCTATTGGTAGGTCTCAGTCTATCTAAACTACAGGGGCATGTTCTTAGGGTACGCAACAGAAAACATCCTACTATTTTTTTGCAATGGAAAACTAAAATTATCCTTTCCTGGACAAGTCCAGGTAGTCCGTTCCTGTTTAACAGAAACAATTGTCTCTCAATGGATAAATCCAGGTAGTCCCTCATTGTTTTTTTTCTCCATTTGGTGCCTAATGAACACGACCAGTACAGTAATGTTAGCCAAAATCCAACTGTCTCTTACCTGGCTTAGTGACTTCACAGCCCTTGTTCCTAAGAACGTCATCCACGGATGTGTCGAACAAGAAGCGAACGTTCTGCAGTAACCCCTGTGTGAAAAGACAAGAGGCTGTTATGTGTCACATTGGACTAGCAGCTAGGAACAACTTCTTTACTATTCACTTACCTTGAGCTTGTATGTCAAGTAAAAAAAATACAGAATGAGTTATTCTTATTGGCTAACATTAGATGCAGAATGACTTAAGGGGCAAGATCTGAAATGGTGTCCTATTCCCTATATCTGGTGCACTACTTTTCTGGACAAAAGTAATTCTTACCCTGAAGTGGTTTTCACGGATGGATCCCTTAGCGACGAACATTCGGTTCCCCTCCGCCTGCAGATGCTCGTAGAACGGCTCATCCAAGATGAAGCTGTCGATGAGACTGCAGCCCACAAACAGATTTGCGTTTTCGCCATGAACATGAAGTGTGATATTCTTCCACTGCGAGTCGGACAGGTCAACATCCTCGAAGGAGACAACATTTTGGGAGCCGTCCACCCAGTAGACAAGGTCCAGTGTGTTGGCGCGGCCGTTGGAGACTATTTCAAACTGCCGCTGGCCGTTGGCGCCATCCAATGCGATGAGGGTTCCCCGCGATCCGCGGTCCTGGCGCATGCTGGCCACGAACACGAAGCCCTCATTGTTCTGGATTTGCTGAAGCATCTGTTTGAGCACGGGCGCGCTCACTGAGGGCAAATGGTCGAAGCGGATGAAGCGGTAAGCAGGGTTGTCTGTGTCTTGGCCGCGGAATTGCTTGGCGCCCAGAGTCTTGCGCGTGATACCGCTAATATCAAACAGGTCAAATGTTGTGTCGTCATCCGATGTGACCTCGCCATCTTCAATCAGTCATACAGGGGATCGATAGGGAGAGGAGAACGTGTACAGCCAATTAGCTTGATGAAACAGCAAAGCATTCTAAGAAAATCTGACCAAGTGATTATAACTAAGTCTATAGCAGGGCTCTCCAACCCTGTTCCTGCTAAAACCAGCTCTCAAAGTCTCACATCACAATTAGACGGTCATCCATGTTTCTCAATAGTCAAATTTCGAAGTTGTTGCAGACGTCACATTTTCAAAAGTCTAAGTTTAGGCATTAACTCTGAATTTTTAAGGTTAGGATTAGGTTTAGGAATGTTTAAGGTTAGGGCATTAACCCCAAAATCCAAATGGTTAAGGTAAGGGTAAGGTTTGGGATAGGCTTAAAACAAAAATATCAAAAACAACTTTCTATCGCTGGATTCAAACTTGCAACCTTTAGAATCAGAGACAGATGCTTATAGCCATCCTCCATACCCTAGGAAAACTGAAACCTACTTGAAGGTAACAACGCCTCTAGTGGGTGGTTACCACATCGTCTCCCGACATCTCAGACATAGATGGACGACGTTGAACACTGACTTGTATCATGGGTGACCTGGCTGTCCTGGAGAGCGACTCTCCTGTAGGTTTTGTTCCAACCCCAGTTGTAACTAACTTGATTCGGTTTATCAATCATCTAATTATTAGAATCAGGTGTGCTAGATTAGTTTTGGAGCTAAAAAATCTACAGGATGGTAGCTCTCCAGGACAGGGTTGGAGTTAAAATCTACAGAATAGTAGCTCTCCATGAACAGGGTTGGAGTTAAAATCTACAGGACGGTAGCTCTCCATGAACAGGGTTGGAGTTAAAATCTACAGGACGGTAGCTCTCCATGAACAGGGTTGGAGTTAAAATCTACAGGACGGTAGCTCTCCATGAACAGGGTTGGAGTTAAAATCTACAGGACGGTAGCTCTCCATGAACAGGGTTGGAGTTAAAATCTACAGGACGGTAGCTCTCCAGGAACAGGGTTGGAGTTAAAATCTACAGAATGGTAGCTCTCCATGAACAGGGTTGGTATTAAAATCTCCAGGAACAGGGTTGGAGAGCCCTGGCTATAACTCAACTGGGTATGCTTTCATGCACAAGAAAACAGTAGACAGTATCATATTCACTCATGAAAAAAAATCTAATTAGCATGAAACATACATCAATCACATCATTATTTAACAATATAAATGAAATGGCATTGAGGTTATGATAATGATGATGAAAAGCCGTATAAACTTTATGCATAAGTAGATTTACCTTGAGGTAGCGCTGAGGAGCAAAGTAATAAAATCGGCAGCAAGTTGAGACTTCTGAGTATCATATCTCCTTCAAAACACAAGAGACACAAACGCTGATTATTATCCAGGGAAACCGCAAATTTAAAGTTGTTAACTTCATCACGATTGTAATGACTATCTGATAAGTAAAATTGTAAAATCTTTGTAGGCTATCTATTTTTTATTCGCTCTCTGCTCAGCTGTCACAAAGCGACACCAAGTCCATTGCAACTGTGAATAGTGAAGTTCAGCCAAGCCATTACAACCTAACGTCAAATCCACAGATCTTCTTCAACAACAGCACCGCTACGAAGGAGCCTAACTGTCTCCAAAACTAACACAGGTTTATCGAGGAAGATACAATACATACATTACACCTTACAACGTGCACATACTGTATGTGGGCTGTTATAGGCTATTGGGAAACAATTATACACTACTTCTAAAACAACCTTTCTGCAAATGCATAACGTTTAACAAAACAAATCAATCACATAGCAAAATATAAGTGTGCTACATTCTTTAACTAAATTATTCTGACTAGCAGTACATTTGAAACGTATGGCAACATTGCTGATTGTTTTTGAAAATGCAAAAAAATTCCCCATGCACATTGGAATGCAACAATTTACCGGGTGAAAGTGCAAATTCCCTTTAAAAAAATCCGTTAGATATCCAATAATAAAAAAGAAGGTTATAACAAATATATTTTTCAAATAAATATGAATAGTGTAATGAAAACGGAATAACTCCTGTAACCTGGTGCGTAAAATGTAAAGTCCGCTTGGTTTACTTCACTAGATCTACATTATGTAGGGAGGACTTGAGCGATAGTGGCTTAGGCACCAGTCTCCCTCCCTCCTATATACTCCTCACTACGACCCTGTCAGTCAAGTTTAAGTATGAAATGTTTGGATTAAATTTCTAAGGCGGAATTACATAATTCCGTTCTGATAGCGTAATTTGCTTATATCTGTTTAAAGCGGCATTTACCGGTCCCGGGGCCCCTCCCTCGCGCTCTCTCGTTCCCCAATCCAACCTCTCTATCAAGCCCACTTCATTACCAAAGTTACAACGGAATCGGGTTTCGGGGAGGAGTTATTGATGGAGAAAACGCGATAGCGAGGTCGGATGTGAGGAGCAGTGGTGTGCCCAGGTGGTGGCCCAGGGTGGCCGCCCAGGGTGGCCCCCTGAATTCTGATTGGCCACCCTAGTAAATCACAAATAATTGAATACGTTTGTTAATTTGTATTTGGGGTTAAACATTTTGGGCATTCATGAATACACGAAATGAATGTCATTACACTTATGGTGTTAGTAATAGATGTCTCTTTCCATTCAAATGGCGGGTGCTGTTTGGATGCTGGATATATTTTGGAGTAGACGAACATGCGCAAGTAACCTAGTTAACCTATATTTTGAAGTGACTCTGTTTGACAATCAGATGAAAACATCATGACTGGTTGTGTTCATGACACATTAAAAGTTAATACATTTTGTGTTAAATTTCATGTCTTTACTATAAAGCCATAAAAACTATTTGTGTACGCGCAAGTGCGTACACACATACAATTCACGGTATAATTCGCACTCTGGATGGCACTTCAATTGAATTTACTGTTGTATGCTAATACCCTTACTTAGAATTCTGACATTTAATGCAAACACTGTAACAAGACTTTTGGAAATGATTTATGAATTATTTTAACCAAACCTAAGCTGAAGTATTTAATGCGTTGACCCATCATAATTATATATTTTAAAACCCACCATGCATCGATTAAGGTTAAACATGCTATGGCCCCCCTAAACTGGGTCTGTGCCCCACCTTGCCCACCCCATTCAACAATGTTTGGATCCAATTTCTAAGGCGGAATTACATAATTCCGTTCTGATAGCGTAATTTGCTTATATCTGTTTAAAGCGGCACCCCATTCAACATGTTCTGGACACTCCTCTGTCTGGGTGCGCAAAGCTTGGTCACGGTTTCCATGTGGCTGTAAATTAAAAATATATCCGCTCTATAACATATAGTCTTTGGAGTGCAGTATTTTTCAAAACGTTCCAAAAACTTTAACGCACACGTTTTTCTGTCAGTTTATTTAATAGCTCGGAATTTTAACAAATCTTAAGGCAAGCACATCAACAGCAGCCTACCTATTCAAACTACAGTATAGGATTTGTTCTACCTTTTAATCAGACCAGACCACCAGCATTCAATATATTAGGCTATAGTTCACCGATGCCTATTAACGTGTACAGTGAATTAATGTGGCTTCTGTAACATTCGTTTGTCAAATTTAGATAATATCTGTAACCTATAGCCTAATAATTTGTCATTCGTTAATCTAGCGATGTGTCGCGTGATCATTTAGTCAATGTCATTTAGGACACTGGCTGTTCAGACTGACTTGAATTTGAGGGTTAAAACGACCGACCGCGACCGACTCGCTGGCTGTTGTGTGTTTTTAGGAATTTGGATGCTCCCGCGTTGCTGGCAAGTAAGACTGTATCTGGTCTGGAAATAAGTAGTTCCCTTCTACTTCTGCTCCCCTCTATGTTGTCAGATAGGAATGACTCGTATATTCCACTGACATTCCTTCGTTCCTGGGGTTTCGGTTGGCTCATGGAAAGGGGTCATAAAACAAACAATAGATGGAGATAGATGAAGCGCGCGCCATTTGGAGACGTCCTTGTCTTATTTTGACAGGAACAATACGCAGGGAATAGAACGGACAGTAGCTTACCAAAATAGCCAATAGGGCAGTAATAACTGAGGAATGTTCTAATAAGGAAAGAGTAGCCAAGTATGTCAGTCTTAGTCATGTTTTTGATGTGTTGGTTTCTAGCATGTTTCTAGCATTTTAGTACACTAGTCAGTTATAGGCATATTATTCCAATCAAAGGATATATGAATCCAGCCAGTCTTTGGCATGCCACCGTTTCCATACAGAATGCCAGTAAATACAAATTGATTGATGCCCCTGCATTTGCCAGGTGCTCTCTAGAAAGGTTGCAGCTGACTCTTAGTCTTCATCATAGCCTTTTGGGGGCCCTTGGTTGGGATGACCCCAACAAGCAGGTGAAATCTTATTAGTGGCCCCCTCTTGACAGCAGAAAAAACATGTCTGTTTTAATTTCCTGCAATTTAACACATTTTGCCATGGGGCATAGAGAAAATGTTGCAGTTTTAAAGCACGTTTCCTGCAGTTCTACACATTTTGCCATGGGGTGGAGAGAAAATTAAAATGTTGCAGTTTTATAACACATTTCATGCAATTCTACTCATTTTACCATGGTGCAGAGAGACATTTTAGCAGTTTTATAGCAAGTTTTCTGCAGTTCAACAAATTATGCCATGGGGAGGAGAGAAAATGTTACATAACTACAGTATTGATCAGTTGGATCATATTATAAAGATGAAGTAAAAATACATTCAGTCTATACAGGTAAATAAAACAAAAAAAGAAGTGGGTCTCCTCCCCCAACCTCCCATCCCCCCAGCCCCACCCAGCCAACATGTCTCCACTCCCAACCTCCCATCCCCCCAGCCCCACCCAGCCAACATGTCTCCACTCCCAACCTCCCATCCCCCCAGCCCCACCCAGCCAACATGTCTCCACTCCCAACCTCCCATCCCCCCAGCCCCACCCAGCCAACATGTCTCCACTCCCAACCTCCCATCCCCCCAGCCCCACCCAGCCAACATGTCTCCACTCCCAACCTCCCATCCCATTCCCCCAGCCCCACCCAGCCAACATGTCTCCACTCCCAACCTCCCATCCCCCCAGCCCCACCCAGCCAACATGTCTCCACTCCCAACCTCCCATCCCCCCAGCCCCACCCAGCCAACATGTCTCCACTCCCAACCTCCCATCCCATTCCCCCAGCCCCACCCAGCCAACATGTCTCCACTCCCAACCTCCCATCCCCCCAGCCCCACCCAGCCAACATGTCTCCACTCCCAACCTCCCATCCCCCCAGCCCCACCCAGCCAACATGTCTCCACTCCCAACCTCCCATCCCCCCAGCCCCACCCAGCCAACATGTCTCCACTCCCAACCTCCCATCCCATTCCCCCAGCCCCACCCAGCCAACATGTCTCCACTCCCAACCTCCCATCCCCCCAGCCCCACCCAGCCAACATGTCTCCACTCCCATCCCCCCAGCCCCACCCAGCCAACATGTCTCCACTCCCAACCTCCCATCCCATTCCCCCAGCCCCACCCAGCCAACATGTCTCCACTCCCAACCTCCCATCCCCCCAGCCCCACCCAGCCAACATGTCTCCACTCCCAACCTCCCATCCCCCCAGCCCCACCCAGCCAACATGTCTCCACTCCCAACCTCCCATCCCCCCAGCCCCACCCAGCCAACATGTCTCCACCCCAACTTCCCATCCCATCCCCCCAGCCCCACCCAGCCAACATGTCTCCACTCCCAACCTCCCATCCCCCCAGCCCCACCCAGCCAACATGTCTCCACTCCCAACCTCCCATCCCCCCAGCCCCACCCAGCCAACATGTCTCCACTCCCAACCTCCCATCCCCCCAGCCCCACCCAGCCAACATGTCTCCACCCCAACTTCCCATCCCATCCCCCCAGCCCCACCCAGCCAACATGTCTCCATCCAACCTCCAACTCTCAAAAACCATGCCCCCCCCTAGCAACTAGTCACCCCTTACTCCCCAGAACACCATCCCACCCATTTGTGTCGCTTATGCCTGGAGCCGGCCCTGGTCTTAGCACATACACAGCTGACCATTTTCTTAGGGGCCCAGATGCAAGATCATAGAGTCATAGACAGACCCCTGCCTATGATGTAAGTCACAAACTGACGGCATGCAAGGTAGCACAAAGAAAGATTGGCATGTTGTTTTAACTGTCTCCATGGTAGATGTGTTTTATAAACTCAGCAAAAAAATAAATGTCCTCTCACTGTCAACTGCATTTATTTTCAGCTAACTTAACATGTGTTAATATTTTTATGAACATAACAAGATTCAACGACTGAGACATAAACTGAACAAGTTCCACATACATGTGACTAACCGAAATGGAATAATGTGTCCCTGAACAAAGGGGGGGGGGGGGTCAAAATTAAAAGTAACAGTCAGTATCTGGTGTGGCCACCAGCTGCATTAAGTACTGCCGTGCATCTCCTCCTCATGGACTGCACCAGATTTGCCAGTTATTGCTATGGGATGTTACCCCACTCCTCCACCAAGGCACCTGCAAGTTCCCAGACATTTCTGGGAGGAATGGCCCTAGCCCTCACCCTCCGATCCAACAGGTCCCAGACGTGCTCAATGGGATTGAGATCCGGGCTCTGCGCTGGCCATGGCAGAACACTGACATTCCTGTCTTGCAGGAAATCACACACAGAACGAGCAGTACGGCTGGAGGCATTGTCATGCTGGAGGGTCATGTCAGGATGAGCCTGCAGGAAGGGTACCACATGAGGGAGGAGGATGTCTTCCCTGTAACGCACAGCATTGAGATTGCCTGCAATGACAACAAACTCAGTCCGATGATGCTGTGACACACCGTCCCAGACCATGACGGACCCTCCACCTCCAAATCGATCCCGCTCCAGAGTACAGGCCTCGGTGTAACGCTCATTCCTTCGATGATAAACGCGAATCTTAACAGTTTTCTGGTGGTGATATTGTCTGTCTGACCCAGATCATATAGACATGCTGGCCTTTGGTTTTCATCTTTCCCCTAGTTATGTTTTTAGAAACAACTCGCTTTGGTACAGCCAGTTAACAGCTGGAGTCCACTAGTGACATGTCTTTTTAGTGCACCGCAGAGATACACATTTTAAAGTTGGGAAACATGGAGAAACTGTGAACTGAGCAAACATCACATCAGCAGGGTCTCTCTCTCTCTCTATCTCGGTCTCTCTTGCCTTCTTTCTCTCTCTCCCTATCTCGGTCTCTCTTGCTCTCTTTCTCTCTCTCCCTATCTCGGTCTCTCTTGCTCTCTTTCTCTCTCTCTCTATCTCGGTCTCTCTTGCTCTCTTTCTCTCTCTCCCTATCTCGGTCTCTCTTGCTCTCTTTCTCTCTCTCTCTCTCCCTATCTCGGTCTCTCTTGCTCTCTTTCTCTCTCTCCCTATCTCGGTCTCTCTTTCTCTCTTTCTCTCTCTCCCTATCTCGGTATCTCTTGCTCTCTTTCTCTCTTTCTCCCCATTTGTCACAATCGTCAAAATAACATTCGGACCAAGGCGCAGCGTGATATGGGTTCCACATCTTTTTATTTGTGAAACGCACAAAACAATTTAAAAAAGCAAACGATACGTGAAGCTATGGAGTGCTCACAGGCAACTACATATAAACAAGATCCCACAAAACACGGTGGGGAAATGGCTGCCTAAATATTATCCCCAATCAGAGACATGATAAACAGCTGCCTCTGATTGGGAACCATACCAGGCCAACATAGAAAAAAACAACCTAGATTACCCACCCTAGTCACACCCCGACCTAACCAACATAGAGGATAAAAAGTCTCTCTATGGTCAGGGCGTGACACCATTCTCTCTCTCCCTCTTCATGGCAAGGCCTCGATGATGGCTGTCACTTTGTTGTCTCCTTCCAAACAGTAACATCATAAGAGTCCATGTGTGTTTTTCACAGAAACTGCCTACTGTAGAGGTTTTGCACTTCATATCATTGGAGAGGTAGTCTGGTTAAATGAGACAGAACATTGAGTTCACCATTAAATCCACATTGAGCGCAGCATTCAGTTTGGTTTAACCAGGCTATTGGAGAGGATGAGTGACATCTGAAGACACATTACATGGAATTATTTAGGTCAACTCATAGTCATCAAATATGAAGTAACCCAAAAAGCAAGACTAGAACCATGCAATAAAATGAGATGAATTGCTCCTTAATGCAGACTACGCCAGCCATTCAGTCACACCAGTAAATGACATTTGGCGAGGATGCTAGTGCTGTAAAACATACTCTTTAACCATTTTCCCTGCTGGAAAGATGGCATTTATGTGACGTTTATAACCCAAAAATGTTTTATCATTATTCTGAGGCAATGAGTCGCAATGATGTATAAGATTGCTTAGTTTGCCAGATCTGCTGTGCTTTGCAAAATATCTTCATTTTTGACCTGCCATTGTATACCCAGTAGTATATCGCATTTTCTAAATTAATCAGAAATACTTCATTTTTTATCATAAATTTAAAAAAAAATGTAATACTTGCTGCATTCTCCTGAGCAACATGGTCTGATATCACTGGGTGCAATCCCAAATGGCACCTTAGGGTTCATGGCGCCGGAGGGGATGGATGCCATTTTCCGGAATCCTAACCAATTGTGTTATTTTGTGTGTTTTTTCGCATTGTTTGTAACTTATTTTGTACATAATGTTGATGCTACCGTCTCTTATGACCGAAAAGAGCTTCTTGATATCAGAACAGCGATTACTCACCTCAAACTGGACGAATATTTTTTCTTTAAGAGTCTGACACCGATATTTGGGACGTAACCATGGTCTGATGTCACTGTAACAGAGAGGGGTAGGCCTATACCCTTCCCAACTCTCTGGGGTGATGAGGCCTATACCCTTCCCAACTCTCTGGGGTGATGAGGCCTATCCCTTTCCCACCTCTTTGGGGTGATGAGGTCTATCCCTTTCCCACCTCTCTGGGGTGATGAGGTCTATCCCTTTCCCACCTCTCTGGGGTGATGAGGTCTATCCCTTTCCCACCTCTCTGGAGTGATGAGGTCTATCCCTTTCCCACCTCTCTGGGGTGATGAGGTCTATCCCTTTCCCACCTCTCTGGAGGCCTATCCCTTTCCCACCTCTCTGGGGTGATGAGGCCTATCCTTCTCCCATTTCTCTGGGGTGATGAGGTCTATCCCTCTCCCACCTCTCTGGGGTGATGAGGTCTATCCCTTTCCCACCTCTCTGGGGTGATAAGGCCTATCCTTCTCCCATCTCTCTGGGGTGATGAGGCCTATCCTTCTCCCATCTCTCTGGGGTGATGAGGCCTATCCTTCTCCCATCTCTCTGGGGTGATGAGGCCTATCCCTTTCCCACCTCTCTGGGGTGATGAGGCCTATCCTTCTCCCATCTCTCTGGGGTGATGAGGTCTATCCCTCTCCCACCTCTCTGGGGTGATGAGGCCTATCCCTCTCCCACCTCTCTGGGGTGATGAGGCCTATCCCTCTCCCACCTCTCTGGGGCTGATGGAGGCCTATCCCTTTCCCACCTCTCTGGGGTGATGAGGTCTATCCCTCTCCCACATCTCTGGGGTGATGAGGCCTATCCCCTTCCCACCTCTGGGGTGATGTAGAGTTATTTAGTAGGCAGTCACTTACCACAAGCTGTAGGTCACCGGACAGCCCTCTAAATTTATTAACTTGGAGAGCAGTGTCCCGTGAGTTGTCAACATGGTGTTGTAAAAAGGGAGTAAGGGAGTCATGATCAGAACTCTACCCAAACCACAACATGTGACCTGAGCATGCCATTAAAACGACACCATCATGGGAGCTAGCTTATAATACAAGGAGTTGTCTCTCTCCCTTCATGTTAAAATAGTGACTTTTTATTTTCAGTGGATGATGTCATCCCGAGTTCTTTGTTGTTCACCAGATGAACTAGCCTGGTCCCAGATCTGTTTGTGTCATGATAAGTGATTGTCATCACTTATTATGCCACAATGATCACAGAAGTTGGCAAGACAACACAAACAGATCTGGGAGCAGGCAAGGGATGGAAATGTTGCAGAAATTTTGTTTTTATGTACAGTAAGACAGTTGGTTTAGCTGGATGAGAAACAAGATTCTCTGGTCCGATGAAACCAAGATTGAACTCTTTAGCCTGAATGCCAAGCGTCACATCTGGAGGAAACCTGGCACAATTCCTATGATGAAGCATGGTGGTGGCAGCAGTTTTTCAGCGGCAGGGACTGGGAGACTAGTCAGGATCGAGGAAAAGATGAATGGAGCAATGTACAGAGAGATTCTTGATGAAAACCTGATCCAGAGCTCTCAGGACCTCAGACTGGCGCGAAGGTTCACCTTCCAACAGGACAACGACCCTAAGCACACAGCCAAGACAATGCAGGAGTGGCTTCAGAACAAGTCTCTGTATGTCCTTGAGTGGCCCAGCCAGAGCCTAGATTTGAATCCGATCGAACATCTCTGGAGAGACCTGAAAATAGCTTTGCAGCGACGCTCCCCACTCAACCTGACAGAGCTTGAGAGGATCTGCAGAGAATAATGGGAGAAACTTCCCAAATACAGGTGTGCCAAGCTTGTAGCGTCGTACCCAAAAAGACTCGAGGCTGTAATCACTGCCAAAGGTGCTTCAACAAAGTACTGAGTGAAAACTTATGTAAATGTAATATTTCTGTTTTTTTTAAATCATAGATTAGCAAACATTTCTAAAAACCTGTTTTTGCTTTGTCATTATGGTGTATTTTAGAATAAGGATGTAACGTAACAAAATGTGGAAAAAGTCAAATATAGCCATAGTATAATATGACATTTGAAATGAAATGAAATCAAACTTTATTTGTCACATGCGCCGAAAAGTGTATGCGCTGGTAAAGTGTAGACTTTACGGTGAAATGCTTACTTACAAGCCTTTAACCAACAGTGCAGTTCAAGAAGAGTTAAGAAAATATTTACCAAGTAGACTAAAATAAAAAGTTATAATAAAAAGTAACACAATAAGAATAACAATAACGAGGCTATATACAGGGGGCACCGGTACCGAGTCAGTGTGCGGGGGTACAGGCTAGTTCAGGTAATCTGTACTTGTAGGTGTGGGCGAAGTGACTATGCATAGATAACAAACAAACAGCGAGTAGCAGCAGTGTACAAAGGGAATCAATGTAAATTGTCCATTGGCGATTTTATGAATTCAGCAGTCTTATGGCTTGGGGGTAGAAGCTGTTGAGGAGCCTTTTGGTCCTAGACTTGGGGCTCTGGTACCACTTTCTGTGCGGTAGCAGAGAAAACAGTCTATAACTTGGGTTACTGGAGTCTCTGACAATTTTATGGGCTTTCCTCTGACACAGCCTATTATATAGGTCCTGGATGGCAGGAAGCTTGGCCCCAGTGATGTACTGGGCCGTTCGCACTACCCCCTTTAGCGCCTTATGGTCAGATGCCGAGCAGTTTCCATACCAGGCGGTGATGCAACCGGTCAGGATACTCTCGATGGTGCAGCTGTAGAACCTTTTGAGGATCTGAGGACCCATGCCAAATCTTTTCAGTCTCCTGGGGGGGAAAAGGTTTTGTCGTGCCCTCTTCACGACTGTCTTGGTATGTTTGGACCATGGTAGTTCGTTGGTGATGTGGACACCAAGGAACTTGAAACTCTCGACCCGCTCCACTACAGCCCCGTTGATGTTATTGAGGGCCTGTTCGGCCCGTGTTTTCTTGTAGTCCACGATCAGCTCCTTTGTCTTGCTCACATGTTGTGAGTGTAATGTTTACTGTTAATTTTTATTTATTTTCACTTTTGTTTATTATCTATTTCACTTGATTTGGCAATGTAATCATATGTTTCCCATGCCAATAAAGCCCTTTGAATTGAATTGAATTGAGAGAGAGAGCGAGACAAAACGGGAGAGATTAAGAGATTGAGCGAAAGAGAGAGAGGAAGAGACAGGAAAAGAGAACGATATAAAGAGAGAGGGAAAGAGACAGAGAAACAGAAAAAAGAGAATGAAAGAAGGAAAAGGAAAGAAACACAGAAAGAGGGAGTGAAAGAATAGAGCGTTACATTCTCAGAGCTGTCCAGTGTAGCTAAGAAGAAGATGAGGAGTAGGGGGAGGAGCTCTGGCCTTGGGTCCCTGGGCACAGAAGGTGCTGTGTTGCTGCTGCTGCAACGCTGCTTTAAAGCTCTACTACTGCTCTACAATACAGCTTCAACTCTACAGGATATCTACACCCTATACTTAACCCAGGCTTAAACTCTGCTGCTGCAACGCTGTTTTAAAGCTCTACTACTGCTCTACAATACAGCTTCAACTCTACAGGATATCTACACCTTATACTTAACCCAGGCTTAAACTCTGCTGCTGCTACAACATTGCTTTAACTCCCTGCTGCTCTACAATGCAGTTTAAACTCTACAGCAACGGTGTCAGACAAATTTAGCCCCCGGGGCGCATTCAGTCTTCAACGAGGTCCTTGTGACCGCACTGAAAATGTGTTATATTTCCTCGCCTTGAAAAAAAAAAAAAAATAGTCCTCTATCCATCGTTAAAAAAAAATCTATGCTCCCTGATTGTCTAGCTTTCATTTGGGTGATTATTAGTGAGCTGGACACAGTCAAGAAACTGTATGAATGTAGGCAATCTCTACAGTTTCCATTTGGTTTTAGTCATTTTAAAGTATATTGAGTTAGTCCCCCTCCCCCCAAATACATATTTTTTTCTCAAACCACCCGCAGGCTAAACTTAACCCAGGCTTAAACTAATGCTGCTGCATCACTGCTTTAAAACTCCAATGCTGCTCTACTATACAGTTTACAGGATATCTACAACCCAGGCTTAAACTACTGCTGCTGCAACGCTCTGCTGTGACTTAATTTGAGTAATTTAGCAGATGCTTATCTAGAGCAACGTACAATCATTCAGTTCAACTAAGTGTAAAGTAAAACCTATATTATCGGTACTATAAAGCTATATTATCAGTACTCTAAAGCTATATTATCAGTACTCTAAACCTATATTATCAGTACTCTAAACCTATATTATCAGTACTATAAAGCTATATTATCAGTACTATAAAGCTATATTATCAGTACTATAAAGCTATATTATCAGTACTCTAAAGCTATATTATCGGTACTATAAAGCTATATTATCAGTACTATAAAGCTATATTATCAGTACTCTAAAGCTATATTATCGGTACTATAAAGCTATATTATCAGTACTATAAAGCTATATTATCAGTATTATCAAGCTATATTATCAGTACTATAAAGCTATATTATCAGTACTCTAAAGCTATATTATCAGCACTATAAAGCTATATTATCAGTACTCTAAAGCTATATTATCAGTACTATAAAGCTATATTATCAGCACTATAAAGCTATAGTATCAGTATTATCAAGCTATATTATCAGTACTATAAAGCTATATTATCAGTACTCTACAGCTATATTATCAGTACTATAAAGCTATATTATCAGCACTAAGGAAAAACAAGTGTTAGGAACATAAGATGCTCTTTATTTCTGTAGTGAGTCTACAATTACATTTAGTAAGATTAGTGAGAAGCTCCAAATAAGTAATCTTTTTGTTATTGATATTATTGTTTTTAGGTGCTGTGAAATTCCCACTCAGTACATTGTGAAACTGTTCTCTAGTGAAACAATCAGTCATTGGCTGGCTGGCCTACTCCTCCTGTCAGATCAGTTTGATGAACAAGTGACTTTCTTTCATTCCGTCTTCCTTTTGGGTATTTTTGTGCCTTTGTGTGCTTTTTGGGATTAGTGAGACAGACTGAGCTCATTCACTTGGACGCACCAGAACATCAGCTAATCTCTCTGTCTGGGAGGCCCATAGACAGACTGTGACTGGAAACACAACATAGTTTCAGTCCAATAAAGTGAAGATCCATGCGTGTCTTATCTTAGCCATGGCCATGGTCGTTCGCAATCTAGGCTGATAGGGTTGGAAGCGGTAGTGCCCCATCTATGAAGAATCATCACCAACACTTTCTTCAAGTTCAACCTTTAAATTAAAAGATAATAAACCGATCAACTGGGGAAGAGCTGAGCACATATAGATCTTACTTTACAAGCTGATTTATTCAGGAAAATCACTTGGTTCTGACAGGTAGTGGACAGAGAGCATCATATCTCACAAATAAAAGTTAAAGCCTACGTCCCAAATGGCACCCTATTCCCTATATAGTGCACTACTTCTGACAAGAGCCCTACTATATGAGCCCTGGTCAAAAGTAGTGCACTATATAGGCAATAAGGTGGCATTTGGGACGCATCCATAGGTCTAATCTCTATGTAGTGCACTGCTTTCGACCAGAGTCAAATAGCACCCTATTTCCTATATAGTGTACCCCTTTTGGTAGAAAGTAGTGCACTATATAGGGAATAGGGTGCCATTTGAGATGCACAAAAGACTCCCACACACACAAAAGGAGCTATTCATTGAAGACAGGTTGAGGTTTGGTCGGTCGGTCGCTCGCTCGGCGCTCCGGTCTGCACTAATGATTTAGCGGGAGGGGATGAAGATTCCCAAATGCACCCTATTCCCTACATGGCTGTGGTCAAAAGTAGTGAATTATATAGGGAATGGGGTGCCATTTGGAACGCCACAGGGGTTGCAGATTCTTGGATTCCCAAGATCCCAGAATAGAATTTCCTGCTCATTATTGGGTCCAGGTTTCAGAGTTGGCACATCACGTCTGTCTGTACACTGCCTGACGACGTAAATCTGAGATATGCTCCAGCTGTATCGGCCATTCCGGGTAAAGGTCTGATCTACGATGCCATGTTGGCAAATTAGTGGAGAATTGGTTGTAGAAATGCTGTGTGAATATGCTGTCGTTGGTCATGGTCTCTTGCTGTGTTATGCTCACTCTGCCATGTTGCCATGTTTGAAGCATTTTGAGAGTCTCAAATAGAACGATCATGCACCAAATATTTTTGTAAGGGTACTCATCACCGAATCCATCAGTACCAGTACAATTATAAAATTATATTACCACATTATTATATTATTATTATTATTGTTATTATTATATTATTATTATATTACCATATTATTATATTACCTTATTATTATATTATTATTCTTATTGTTATTATTATATTATTATTATATTACCATATGCACTGCAAAACTAAAGACATACAGTTCCAGCAAAACCAGCTCCAAAAATCATCATCGTCATTTTGAATGAATTCTTCCCAGAAGATTTGATTTGTATATCCAGGCTGTATCACAACCGGCCGTGATTGGGAGTCTCACAGGGCGGCGCACAATTGGCCCAGCGTCGTCCGGGTTTGGCCGGGGTAGGCTGTCATTGTAAATAAGAATTTGTTCTTAACTGACTTGCCTAGTTAAATAAAGGTTACATATGTTTCACCTCAAACTAAATATGAAACAGTTGCCTTCCTCAAGTATTTAGTCAAAACAAAGAAACAACAATAAAAAAAACAATAACAACAACAGCCACAAATCCTCAAGAAACTGAGTTGCCCAAGGCCAGTGTTTTGTTATGGAACTCAATGAAACCACTGGTGTATCTGGTTGGACTAAAGCAAAGCAAAGCAAGTTTATGTCATATTTCCAACTGTCATGTTATTAATGGTGTGGTTTGTATTTGAATGACCATGATGGGTATCATCAGAGTCCATATTAGCTTAATAATTATACTTATAACCCAGCACACCTCGACAAAGAGATACTCACACTATCTCCCTCCACTCTATCATTTAGTCTTATTCTCACATACTCACAACCCTTGAGCCCATCAAACTCTCTTAGCTTAGATCCTTACCTGCCCAGATGGAATAATACTTTAATACTTTTAGTGACCCAGCTGGATTACTGATTACATCACCACAGAAAAACAGCTGGATAGCTGATTACATCACCACAGAAAAACAGCTGGAATACTGGTAACATCACCACAGAAAAACAGCTGGATTACTGCTAACATCACCACAGAAAAACAGCTGGATTACTGGTAACATCACCACAGAAAAACAGCTGGATTACTGATAACATCACCACAGAAAAACAGCTGGATTACTGATAACATCACCACAGAAAAACAGCTGGATTACTGATAACATCACCACAGAATAACACCTGGATTACTGATAACATCACCACAGAAAAACACCTGGATTACTGATAACATCACCACAGAAAAACAGCTGGAATACTGGTAACATCACCACAGAAAAACAGCTGGAATACTGATAACATCACCACAGAATAACACCTGGATTACTGATAACATCACCACAGAAAAACACCTGGATTACTGATTACATCATCACAGAAAAACAGCTGGTTTACGAATAACATCACCACAGAAAAACAGATGGTTTACGAATAACATCACCACAGAATAACATTGAAACAAAAAAGAAGAACATAAAAATCTCAAACAAACATTTTGGAATGTGTTGATGGTTTGAGATTGACGCTGTCATTCTTCTGTCTACATCTGTGGGTCAGGTGAGGTGGAGATTTAGGTTGGTGCCTTCAGCCAAAAGTTGAAAATAGTTTGTAGTTTATTTGAAAATACCAACTTTCCAAATACTTGAGGAAGTCAAATATAGTTTTATAGAGTTTAAACTAAAAGGCAACTATTTTCTGTGATAATCAAATACAGAAAACCAAATCATATTTGAAATCATTTTGAATACCTCTCAGAAAACCAAAATCCTATTTAAAGTAACTTGTTATTTGAAAAATACAATTTCTTTGATGGCTGACAAATATTTGATGGAAAACCAAATATTACAAGTTAGTCGAATGAGTCTAAATATATGATCATTAGCACATGGTTTGGAGGGCTCACAGATATGAATCTTAATTACAGCCTATAGCCTAGAATTATATTCATGAGGGACATGGAGTCACCTTAACATTAGAGTAGACCACTTTTTCAGGTTCAAAATGACTAACAAATATATTTTCATAATGAGTGAGACATAAGGTAATATATTAACACTTGACATCAAGTCTTTGAACATGTGTAGTAACTTTGTGATTATTACAATAGCAACATTGTTACATAGGACTTTGGAAATGTCTTTATAATGACATAATAATGGAGTTGAAACATAAGTGGAACAAGGAACCGTCACTATTCCTCTTGTGTACAGTACTTACAAAAACTCTCAGCTCATTATGTAATTAAAATGCAACAACCAATGTATTATGTAACAACACACTAATAAAACGTTGCTCCAAAAGTAATTACAGTTACAGCACAAGAATAGTTTAATGTTAAGAGTTACTGAGAATGCTAACATTAACAACATATTGCTATTAAATGTAGAGAGGAAACTAAATATAAAAAAACTTCCCCCTTGAATCAACTAAATCAAATATAACTTCATAAACAACAGGTGTAGACTAACAGTGAAATGCTTACTTATGGGTCATTTTCCCACAATGCAGTTAAAGATAAAGATAAAAAATATGAAATAAAACAGAAATAGTGACACAAGGAATAAATACACAGTGAATAACGAATAACAATGATGAGTAAAAAACAACAGTCGATGTGCAGGGTTACGAGGTAATTGAGGTAGATATGTACTGTACTACGGTGGCTGGAGTCTTTTTTAAGGTGACACTTTTTTGGGCCTTCCTCTGACACCGCCTGGTATAGAGCTCCTGGATGGCAGGGAGCTCGGCCCCAGTGAGTCATCCATTAGTTTATGATTGCTTTTCTGGTTTGACTTGATTATGTACACCTGGGGCAATGGACATTCAGCAGAAGGGATATTTATCAAACGTTAAGATAGAAATGCATTGTGTAGATTAAATATGACTGTCCGATAGATTGGAATAGTATAGGAGATTGTCTGTTCTCTATTCATTCTATTTTTCTATCTTCAACATGCAGTTCCAGATTCAGCTCTGCTATTAATTGAAGGCAGCCAATCCAATAGTTTTGGGAAAGTAGTCACTTCCTGAGATCTGTATACAAATAGTTTTTGAAAATTAGTTGCTTTCTCAGATCTGTATTCAAATAGTTAAAAAGTTGTAATTTATGATCTGTGTTCAAATAGTTGTTGTCACCTCCAAAATAACTAATTTCCATGAAGTATAGTTAATAAAACTATACTTGTTCCAGTTCTGGAATAGAGAACTATAGTTAAAACTACAGTTGTCCCAGGTCTGGAATAAAGAATTATAGTTAACACTACAGTTGTCCCAGGTCTGGAATAAAGAATTATAGTTAACACTACAGTTGTCCCAGGTCTGGAATAGAGAATTATAGTTAAAACGATAGTTGTTCTAGGTCTGGAATAGAGAAGTATGGTTAAACTATAGTTGTCCCAGGTCTTGAAAAGAGAAGTATAGTTAAACGTGTAGTTGTCCCAGGTCTGGAGTAGAGAAGTATATTTAAACCTATAGTTGTCCCAGGTCTGGAATAGAGAAGTATAGTTAACACTACAGTTGTCCCAGGTCTGGAATAGAGAATTATAGTTAAAACTACAGTTGTCCCAGGTCTGGAATAGAGAATTATAGTTAACACTACAGTTGTCCCAGTTCTGGAATAGAGAATTATAGTTAACACTACAGTTGTCCCAGGTCTGGAGTAGAGAAGTATAGTTAAAACTATAGTTGTCCCAGGTCTGGAATAGAGAACTATAGTTAAAACTATATTTGTCCCAGGTCTGGAATAGAGAAGTATAGTTAACACTACAGTTGTCCCAGGTCTGTATAAGAGAAATATAGTTAAAACTATAGTTGTCCCAGGTCTGGAATAGAGAAGTATAGTTAAAACTATAGTTGTCCCAGGTCTGGAATAGGGAATATACTGTACTATAGTTGTCCCAGGTCTTGAATAGAGAAGTATAGTTAAAAGTATAGTTGTCCCAGGTCTGGATAAGAGAAATATAGTTAAAACTATAGTTGTCCCAGGTCTGGAATATGGAAGTGTAGTTAAAACTATAGTTGTCGCAGGTCTGGAAGAGAAGTATTGTTAAAAGTATAGTTGTCCCAGGTCTGGAATAGAGGACTATTTCAGACACAACTTCAGTTTCAGTCTGGCACCGTGTTACCCGCCAGGTTTGTGTTAGAGTTGAATATTTTCCCGGTATTTTACAAATGTTCCATCCCGAGAATAAACCACTTTTTAGTCGGGTAACCTGGTATTTCCCGCCAAAACCAGAAGTGAACCCACTCCCTGATATTTCCCAGATCTACTTGTTGAGCTTGCTGTACTTGTTGAACTGATTGTCTTGCTGTATAAATTGTAGTATCATCTGCAAATCATCAGATAAGGCATAAGGAAGTTCATTGGTATATATTAAGTAAAGAAGTGGCCCAAGGCAGCTGCCCTGCGGTATTCCACAGTTTAAAGCAGGGGTGGGGGACGTCCGGCCTCCGGGCCGTATACGGCCTACAAGACCGTTTGATCAGGCCCCTGAGCCAATTCATAAATACATTTTTTTTAAATAAAAAAAGCTCTAGACGTGAGTCTGGAAAGCTCGCAAAGGCATTTTGTGAGCGGTTTAAGGATGTGAGAAGTAAACAACTGGAGTTGAACATAATTGCAACCACGTTTAACGTCGAACCAGCGGATGTTGGCGAACCAGCGAACCAGAAATTGTTGCAACCCTTATTACTAGCCTGTTCAACCTCTCTTTCGTATCGTCTGAGATTCCCAAAGATTGGAAAGCTGCTGCGATCATCCCCCTCTTCAAAGGGGAGACACACTAGACCCAAACTGCTACAGACCTATATCTATCCTACCCTGCCTTTCTAAGGTCTTCGAAAGCCAAGTTAACAAACAGATTACTGACCATTTCGAATCCCACCGTACCTTCTCCGCTATGCAATCTGGTTTCAGAGCTGGTCATGGGTGTACCTCAGCCACGCTCAAAGTCCTCTACTATATCATATTCACCATCGATAAGAGACATTACTGTGCAGCCGTATTCCGAGGCTTTCGACTCGGTCAATCACCACATTCCTATCGGCAGACTCAACAGCCTTGGTTTCTCAAGTGACTGCCTCGCCTGGTTCACCAACTACTTCTCTGATAGAGTTTAGTGTGTCAAATTGTTGTCCGTTGTCCGGACCTCTGGCAGTCTCTATGGGGGAGCCACAGGGTTCAATTCTCGGGCCGACTCTCTTCTCTGTATACATCAATGATGTCGCTCTTGCTGCTGGTGATTCTCTGATCCACCTCTACGCAGACGACACCATTCTGTATACTTCTGGCCCTTCTTTGGACACTTTGTTAACTAACCCCCAGACAAGCTTCAATGCCATACAACTCTCCTTCCGTGGCCTCCAACTGCTCTTAAATGCAAGTAAAACTAAATGCATGCTCTTCAACCGATCGCTGCCCGCACCTGCCCGCCCGTCCAGCATCACTACTCTGGACGGTTCTGACTTAGAATATGTGGACAACTACAAATACCTAGGTGTGTGGCTAGACTGTAAACTCTCCTTCCAGACTCACATTAAGCATCTCCAATCCAAAATTAAATCTAGAATTGGCTTGCTATTTCGCAACAAAGCATCCTTCACTCATGCTGCCAAACATACCCTCGTAAAACTGACCATCCTACCGATCCTCGACTTCGGCGATGTCATCTACAAAATAGCCTCCAACACTCTACTCAACAAATTGGAAGCAGTCTATCACAATGCCATCCGTTTTGTCACCAAAGCCCCATATACTACCCACCACTGCGACCTGTATGCTCTCGTTGGCTGGCCCTCGCTTCATACTCGTCGCCAAACCCACTGGTTCCAGGTCATCTACAAGTTTTTGCTAGGTAAATCCCCGCCTTATCTCAGCTCACTGGTCACCATAGCAGCACCCACCCGTAGCACGCGCTCCAGCAGGTATATCTCACTGGTCACCCCCAAAGCCAATTCCTCCTTTGGTCGCCTTTCCTTCCAGTTCTCTGCTGCCAATGACTGGAATGAACTGCAAAAATCACTGAAGCTGGAGACTCATATCTCCCTCACTAGCAATAAGCACGAGCTGTCAGAGCAGCTCACAGATCACTGCACCTGTACATAGCCCATCTGTACATAGCCCTTCCAACTACCTCATCCCCTTACTGTATTTATTTATCTTGCTCCTTTGCACCCCAGTATCTCTACTTGCACATTCATCTTCTACACATCAATCACTCCAGTGTTTAATTGGTATATTGTAATTACTTCGCCACTATGGCCTATTTATTATCTTACCTCCCTCATTTGCACACACTGTATATATACTTTTTTTACTGTATTATTGACTGTATATTTGTTTATTCCATGTGTAACTCTGTGTTGTTGTATGTGTCGAACTGCTTTGCTTAATCTTGGCCAGCTCGCAGTTGTAAATGAGAACTTGTTCTCAACTGGCCTACCTGGTTAAATAAAGGTGAAATAAAATAAATAATAACTTTTTTTTTTTTTTTTATGTGCCAGATGGCCTACAACACGAAGTCATTGAGCTGCAAAGCAATGACGAGCTCAAAGCCAAGGAACAATAACCTCCCTCTCCTTGAGTTCTACAAAATGTACGTTTGCGCTGAGCATTTCCCTGTTCTGAGGAGACATGCACTGCGTTCGGGACGACCTACTGCTGTGAGCAGTTCTTTTCCAAACTGACTCTTGCAAAGACTCGATTCCACTCAAGACTGACTGACACCCAAACCTGGAAAACCAGCTGCGAGTAGCGTCATCTTCACTGCCAGCTGACATCAAACGCCTCGTCAAAGATAAGCAGTTTCAGCCATCACATTAGAGGTGAGTTTCAACAAGTAATCATAATAACAACAACATTATTTACAATATTAATATATATTTAAATAGGACTAGCACTTTTCTAAATACTCAAGGACACAAGAAACATCATAAAAGTCATATTTAAACTATAAAACCAATGTCTGTGATTAAAGTCACATTAAAACATGAATAAAGCAGAAAATAGCAAATTTTTATAATATGGCCCCCAAATTAATTTATAAATATCAAAATGGCAAAAATGTTCCCCACCCCTGGTTTAAAGCATGAGGGGAAGAAAACGAACCATTGATGTAGGTGGACTGTTTCCTGTCAGTTAGATATTACTGTACCCAATTCAATGCTGACTCCTTAAACCCATAATGCAATAATTTTGTCAAAATTATATAATGATTCACTAATTCAAATGTTGTACTAAAATCTAAAAATAGTACACCCACAAACCTGCCATTATCCATAGCATTGAGCCACTGGTCAGTCATGTCAACCAATGCAGCGGTAGTGGAATGTTTTTTGTGAAAAGCATGCTAATTGGCTGTGATCAGATCTTTCTTTTCCATGTACTCCCATATTTGTGTACTCACAATACCCTCCAATATTTTACTGCGTGAAGGGAGTAGACTAATTGGTTGACTATTAGCAGGAGTAATGTGTTCTTTGCTGTCTTTCGGAATTGGACACAGCTTAGCATGCTTCCATACATTTGCAAACATCCCCTTTTCCAGTGACCAATTCAATATTTATTTCAGTGGAGCTGCAATCTGGCGAGCAGCATAGTGAAGTAAAAAATTGTCCATAAGATCATAACCTGTAGATTTACCATGGGTAATGACTTCAATAGGTTTAACACCTCCTCTACTGACACCATTTGTAGACTAAAAGAGCAGGTTTGTTTGCTCATAATATGATCATCAATCCATTGCACAATAGCTTGTTTGGAAGAATGGGTGTTTACATTATTGCTCAGTAAATACATTTTCTTTGTAAAAAAAATCAGCAACATGATTGGCAATATCAGCAGTTTTTTTGTGTGTTCTCCGTCAACCTCCACACTAGATGGGCATGATTGTCCATTACCTCAGTGAGCAAATCAATAAAACATTCTGTAGCGTGATTTAAATCATCCTCTAGATAAATCAGCTCCCAGGGTACAGCAGCCAAATCATTTTGAAATTGCTCATGATTAAATGTTTTAACATTTCTCTTGACCACAATCCTTGGGGGTTTCTTTGAAACCTTGGTGTTCATGGTTATGATCTGTCCTGCCCACTGGCATTGATCTGGCTTTAAAGCATTGCAATGGTATATTACAGAAGATCAGATCAATGTATGTGTCCGAACGGTGGCCTAACTTAGTTGATGATCTAGTAGTATCATTAACCATTTGTTTCAAACCACAGCTCTCAGCATATCTTAGTTATATATGAATTATTATGATCCTTCCAATTTATATTAAAATCACCCAAGATAATTACATATCTGTTACTATCTGTGGCCTGGTCAAACCCAGTGCATAAGTAATCCAGATAGGACACCTTAGAGCTAGGAGGTCTATACACACATCCTACCAATATGGCTGCCTGGTGAGGCAGATGTACTTGAGCCCATAGTGCCTCTATTTGACACACATTAAGGTCATCCCTCCTCTTAAAAGGTATATGAATCTGAATGTACAATGCTGCACCCCACCATTCCTATTCCTGTCCCTTCTTAGTAGACTATATCCATCAATGTTCATTTGCCCATCATTTACAGATTCATCCAAATGCATTTCGGTCAAAGCTAAAATATAAATATTATTTATGTTGACCAAGTTAAAAACCTAATGAATTTTGTTAGGTAGGCTACATACATTAACCTGAGCTATATGCAGCCCTTTCCTTATCAAGTGGAGATCAATAGAGCATGTATTTGTTATAGTTGAAGTTGTCATAATACACTACAACACACAAATTCAGATTTGAACATTGGATTCAAATAGCCAGGGAGTTACTCTAGAGTCCCGATACAGTTGGATTCAAATAGCCAGGGAGTTACTCTAGAGTCCCGATACAGTTGGATTCAAATAGCCAGGGAGTTACTCTAGAGTCCCGATACAGTTGGATTAAAATAGCCAGGGAGTTACTCTAGAGTCCTGATACAGTTGGATTAAAATAGCCAGGGAGTTACTCTAGAGTCCTGATACAGTTGGATTCAAATAGCCAGGGAGTTACTCTAGAGTTCTGATACAGTTGGATTCAAATAGCCAGGGAGTTACTCTAGAGTCCTGATACAGTTGGATTCAAATAGCCAGGGAGTTACTCTAGTCCTGATACAGTTGAATTCAAATAGCCAGGGAGTTACTCTAGAGTCCTGATACAGTTGGATTCAAATAGCCAGGGAGTTACTCTAGAGTCCCGATAAAGTTGGATTCAAATAGCCAGGGAGTTACTCTAGAGTCCTGATACAGTTGGATTCAAATAGCCAGGGAGTTACTCTAGAGTCCTGATACAGTTGGATTCAAATGGCCAGGGAGTTACTCTAGAGTCCCGATACAGTTCTATTCAAATGGCCAGGGAGTTACTCTACAGTCCCGATACAGTTGGATTCAAATAGCCAGGGAGTTACTCTAGAGTCCTGATACAGTTGGATTCAAATAGCCAGGGAGTTACTCTAGTCCTGATACAGTTGGATTCAAATAGCCAGGGAGTTACTCTAGAGTCCCGATACAGTTGGATTCAAATAGCCAGGGAGTTACTCTAGAGTCCCGATACAGTTGGATTCAAATAGCTAGGGAGTTACTCCAGAGTCCCGATACAGTTGGATTCAAATGGCCAGGGAGTTACTCTAGAGTCCTGATACAGTTGGATTCAAATAGCCAGGGAGTTACTCTAGAGTCCCGATACAGTTGGATTCAAATAGCCAGGGAGTTACTCCAGAGTCCCGATACAGTTGGATTCAAATAGCCATGGAGTTACTCCAGAGTCCCGATACAGTTGGATTCAAATAGCCATGGAGTTACTCCAGAGTCCCGATACAGTTGGATTCAAATAGCCATGGAGTTACTCCAGAGTCCCGATACAGTTGGATTCAAATAGCCATGGAGTTACTCCAGAGTCCCGATACAGTTGGATTCAAATAGCCATGGAGTTACTCCAGAGTCCCGATACAGTTGGATTCAAATAGCCATGGAGTTACTCCAGAGTCCCGATACAGTTGGATTCAAATAGCCATGGAGTTACTCTAGAGTCCCGATACAGTTGGATTCAAATAGCCATGGAGTTACTCCAGAGTCCCGGTACAGTTGGGTTCAAATAGCTAGGGAGTTACTCTAGAGTCCCGATACAGTTGGATTCAAATAGCTAGGGAGTTACTCCACAGTCCCGATACAGTTGGATTCAAATAGCCATGGAGTTACTCTAGAGTCCCGATACAGTTGGATTCAAATAGCCATGGAGTTACTCTAGAGTCCCGATACAGTTGGATTCAAATAGCCATGGAGTTACTCTAGAGTCCCGATACAGTTGGATTCAAATAGCCATGGAGTTACTCCAGAGTCCCGATACAGTTGGATTCAAATAGCCAGGGAGTTACTCTAGAGTCCCGATACAGTTGGATTCAAATAGCTAGGGAGTTACTCCACAGTCCCGATACAGTTGGATTCAAATAGCCATGGAGTTACTCTAGAGTCCCGATACAGTTGGATTCAAATAGCTAGGGTGTTACTCTAGAGTCCCGATACAGTTGGATTCAAATAGCCATGGAGTTACTCCAGAGTCCCGATACAGTTGGATTCAAATAGCCAGGGAGTTACTCTAGAGTCCTGATACAGTTGAATTCAAATAGCCATGGAGTTACTCCAGAGTCCCGATACAGTTGGATTCAAATAGCCATGGAGTTACTCCAGAGTCCCGATACAGTTGGGTTCAAATAGCTAGGGAGTTACTCTAGAGTCCCGATACAGTTGGATTCAAATAGCCATGGAGTTACTCTAGAGTCCCGATACAGTTGGATTCAAATAGCCATGGAGTTACTCTAGAGTCCCGATACAGTTGGATTCAAATAGCCATGGAGTTACTCTAGAGTCCCGATACAGTTGGATTCAAATAGCCATGGAGTTACTCTAGAGTCCCGATACAGTTGGATTCAAATAGCCATGGAGTTACTCCAGAGTCCCGATACAGTTGGATTCAAATAGCCAGGGAGTTACTCTAGAGTCCTGATACAGTTGAATTCAAATAGCTAGGGAGTTACTCTAGAGTCCTGATACAGTTGGATTCAAATAGCCAGGGAGTTACTCTAGAGTCCCGATACAGTTGGATTCAAATAGCCAGGGAGTTACTCTAGAGTCCCGATACAGTTGGATTCAAATAGCTAGGGAGTTACTCCAGAGTCCCGATACAGTTGGATTCAAATAGCCAGGAAGTTACTCTAGAGTCTTGCGCAAGAGACAGAGGCTATAAATTAGAAGCCTGTTATGCATAACCCATCATTAATTAGCTAAATATAATTTATTACCTGAAAGAGGTGGGATAGGACATCTATAGTTGAAGTCGGAAGTTTACATACACTTAAGTTGGAGTCATTAAAACTTGTTTTTCAACCACTCCACAAATGTCTTGTTAACAAACTATAGTTTTGGCAAGTCAGTTAGGACATCTACTTTGTGCATGACACAAGTAATTTTTCCAACAATTGTTTACAGACAGATTATTTCACTTATAATTCAGTGTATCCCAATTCCAGTGGGTCAGAAGTGTACATACACTAAATTGACTGTGCCTTTAAGCAGCTTGGAAAATTCCAGAAAATGATGTCATGGCTTTAGAAGCTTCTGATAGGCTAATTTACATAATTTGAGTCAATTGGAGGTGTACCTGTGGATTTATTTCAAGGCCTACCTTCAAACTCAGTGCCTCTTTGCTTGACATCATGGGAAACTCAAAAGAAATCAGCCAAGAACTCAGAAAAAACATTGTAGACCTCCACAAGTCTGGTTCATCCTTGGGAGCAATTTCCAAACGCCTGAAGGTACCACGTTCAGCTGCACAAACAATAGTACACAAGTATTAACACCATGGGACCACGCAGCCATCATACCGCTCAGGAAGGAGACGCGTTCTGTCTCCTAGAGATGAACGTACTTTGGTGCTAAAAGTGCAAATCAATCCCAAAACAACAGCAAAGGACCTTGTGAAGATGCTGGAGGAAACAGGTACAAAAGTATCTATATCCACAGTAAAACAAGTACAATATCGACATAGCCTATTGGACCAGGTCTCTCTTGGAAAATAGATATTATCTCAATGAGAAAAAAACCTGTTTAAATAATGGTAAAATAAAAAAATTACCTGAAAGGCCGCTCAGCAAGGAAGAAGCCACTGCTCCAAACCCACCATAAAAAAGCCAGACTACGGTTTGCAATTGCACATGGGGACAAAGATCGTACATTTTGGAGAAACATCCTCTGGTCTGATGAAACAAAAATATAACTGTTTGGCCATAATGACCATCGTTATGTTTGGAGGAAAAAGGGGGAGGCTTGCAAGCCGAAAAACACCATCCCAACCGTGAAGCACGGGGGTTCAGCATCATGTTGTGGGGGTGCTTTGCTGCAGGAGGGTCTGGTGCACTTCACAAAATAGATGGCATCATGAGGCAGGAAAATTATGTGGATATATTGAAGCAACATCTCAAGACATCAGTCAGGAAGTTAAAGCTTGGTCGCAAATGGGTCTTCCAAATGGACAATGACCTCAAGCACACTTCCAAAGTTGTGAAAAAATGGCTTAAGGACAACAAAGTCAAGGTATTGGAGTGGCCATCACAAAGCCCTGACCTCAATCCTATAGAACATTTGTGGGCAAAACTGAAAAAGTGTGTGCAAGCAAGGAGGCCTACAAACCTCACTCAGTTACACCAGCTCTGTCAGGAGGAATGGGCCAAAATTCACCCAACTTATTGTGGGAAACTTGTGGAAGGCTACCCGAAACGTTTGACACAAGTTAAACAATTTAAAGGCAACGCTACCAAATACTAATTGAGTCTATGTAAACTTCTGACCCACTGGGAATGTGATGAAAGAAATAAAAGCTGAACTTAATCATTCTCTCTACTATTATTCTCACATTTCACATTCTTAAAATAAAGTGGCGATCCTAACTGACCAAAGACAGGGAATTTTTACTAGGATTAAATGTCAGGAATTGTGAAAAACTGAGTTTAAATGTATTTGGCTAAGGTGTATGTAAACTTCCGACTTCAACTGTATATACAGTGCATTCAGAACAGTAAAGCAATGAACAGTAAACATTACACTCACAAAAGTTCCAATGGAAGAGAGATATTTCAACCTTACTCTAAAATGGATTTAATAAATTTTTTCCTCATCAATCAACACACAATACCTCATAATGGCACAGCGAAAACAGCTTTTTAGACATTTTTGAAAATGTATTAATTTTTTCCCCCCAGAAATACCTTATTTACATAAGTATTCAGACCATTTGCTATGACACTCGAAATTGAGCTCAGGTACATCCTGTCATCCTTGAGATGCTTCTACAATTTGATTGGAGTCCACCTGTGGTAAATCAAATTGATTGGACATGATTTGGAAAGGCACACACCTGTCTATGTAAGGTCCCACAGTTGGCAGTGCATGTCAGGGCAAAAAACCAAGCCATGCGGTCGAAGGAATTTCCGTAGAGCTCGAAGACAGGATTGTGTCGAGGCAGAGATCTGGGGAAGGGTACCAAAAAATGTCTGCAGCATTGAAGGTCCCCAAGAACAACCACCAAGACTCTTCCTAGAACTGTCCGCCCGGCCAAACAGAGCAATCGGGGGTGAAGGGCCTTGGTCAGGGAGGTGACCAAGAACCCGATGGTCACTCTGACAGCGCTCCAGAGTTCCTCTTTGGAGATGGGAGAGCCTTCCAGAAGGACAACCATCACTGAGGCACTCCACCAATGAGGCCTTTATGCTAGAGTGGCCAGATGGAAGCCACTCCTCAGTAAAAGGCACATGACAGCCCGCTTGGAGTTTGCCAAAAGGCACCTAAAGGACTCTCAGACCATGAGAAATAAGATTCTCTTGTCTGATGAAACCAAGATTGAACTCTTTGGCCTGAATGCCAAGCGTCACGTCTGGAGGAAACCTGGCACCATTCCTACGGTGAAGCATGGTGGTGGCAGCATCATGCTGTGGGGATGTTTTTTAGCGTCTGGGACTGGGAGACTAGTCAGGATCGAGGGAAAGATGAATGGGGAAGTACAGAGAGATCCTTGATGAAAACCTGCTCCAGAGCCCTCAGGGATTCAGACTGGGGAAAAGGTTCACCTTCCAACAGGACAACGGCACTAAGCACACAGCCAAGACAACGCAGGAGTGACTTCGGGACATGTCTCTGAATGTCCTTGAGTGGTCCAGCCAGAGCCCGGACCTGAACCCGATCGAACCTCTCTGGAGAGACCTGAAAATAGCTGTGCAGCGACGCTCCCCATCCAATCTGACAGAGTTTGAGAGGATCTGCAGAGAAGAATGGGAGAAACTCCCCAAATACAGGTGTGCCAAGCTTGTAGCGTCATACTCAAGAAGACTCGAGGCTGTAATCGCTGCCAAAGGTGCTTTAACAACATACTGAGTAAAGGGTCTGAATACTTATGTAAATGTGATATTTCCGTTTTTTAATTTCAGTACATTTGCAAAAATTTCTAAAACCAGATTTTGCTTTGTCATTATGGGGTGATAATTGATGAGGGGGGAAAAAATATTGTAATCCATTTTCGAATAAGGCTGTAAAATTTGGAAAAAGTCAAGGGGTCTGAATACTTTCTGAATGCACAGTATAGGGCTATATATCAATCTAGAACAGGATTATCTATTTTGGATGCAATTTGAATGGAGTTGATGGAGAGAGAGAGACTGTGAGAGAGTGCTCTCCTGTGCAGTTAAAGAAACAATTACGCTGCAATTAAAGAAATGATAGTCTTTACAATTAAAAAACAATGTGACCCTCAAAAGCCAGATAGAAATGGGTAAATTAGACCCGCATTCTGTCTTTATAGACTATGCTACAGCAAATGTAGGCCTATCTGTCACAAGACAAAAAGTTCCCATGATGAGATGATATGTAGGTCTACATCCATGGTGAACTGTGTTCCATACTGTGATGGGCTGTCTGTGCCCACCCTGAGGGTAGATTTATCATGCATGGTGAACTGTGTTCCATACTGTGATGGGCTGTCTGTGCCCACCCTGAGGGTAGATTTATCATGCATGGTGAACTGTGTTCCATACTGTGATGGGCTGTCTGTGCCCACCCTGAGGGTAGATTTATCATGCATGGTGAACTGTGTTCCATACTGTGATGGGCTGTCTGTGCCCACGCTGAGGGTAGATTTATCATGCATGGTGAACTGTGTTCCATACTGTGATGGGCTGTCTGTGCCCACGCTGAGGGTAGATTTATCATGCATGGTGAACTGTGTTCCATACTGTGATGGGCTGTCTGTGCCCACCATGAGGGTAGATTTATCATGCATGGTGAACTGTGTTCCATACTGTGATGGGCTGTCTGTGCCCACCCTGAGGGTAGATTTATCATGCATGGTGAACTGCGTTCCATACTGTGATGGGCTGTCTGTGCCCACCCTGAGGGTAGATTTATCATGCATGGTGAACTGCACTCCATACTGTGATGGGCTGTCTGTGCCCACGCTGAGGGTAGATTTATCATGCATGGTGAACTGTGTTCCATACTGTGATGGACTGTCTGTGCCCACCCTGAGGGTAGATTTATCATGCATGGTGAACTGCACTCCATACTGTGATGGGCTGTCTGTGCCCACGCTGAGGGTAGATTTATCATGCATGGTGAACTGTGTTCCATACTGTGATGGACTGTCTGTGCCCACGCTGAGGGTAGATTTATCATGCATGGTGAACTGCGTTCCATACTGTGATGGACTGTCTGTGCCCACCCTGAGGGTAGATTCATCATGCAAAGGCCTTAGAGAAGCCAGATTTAGACATCACATATCATTTAACAGGTCCATTTCACGCCATGCTGTTCATATAAATAATGTATTATAATCAATGGTTTCTCAAAGTTGTTTATTCAGGGAAAAGGGAGTGGTTTTGTGCGGTAAATCCGAGTAAATCTTGGTAACTGGGTTCCCGCCATTCAACCCTAGTAAGTGTTACCCTCCAGGTCAGTGTTACCCTCCAGGTCAGTGTTACCCACCAGGTCAGTGTTACCCTCCAGGTCAGTGTTACCCTCCAGGTCAGTGTTACCCTCCAGGTCAGTGTTACCCTCCAGGTCAGTGTTACCCTCCAGGTCAGTGTTACCCTCCAGGTCAGTGTTACCCTCCAGGTCAGTGCTCCCTTCCAGGTCAGTGTTACCCACCAGGTCAGTGTTACCGTCCAGGTCAGTGTTACCCTCCAGGTCAGTGTTACCCTCCAGGTCAGTGTTACCCTCCAGGTCAGTGTTACCCACTAGGTCAGTGTTACCCTCCAGGTCAGTGTTACCCTCCAGGTCAGTGTTACCCTCCAGGTCAGTGTTACCCACCAGGTCAGTGTTACCCTCCAGGTCAGTGTTACCCTCCAGGTCAGTGTTACCCTCCAGGTCAGTGTTACCTTCCAGGTCAGTGTTACCGTCCAGGTCAGTGTTACCCTCCAGGTCAGTGTTACCCTCCAGGTCAGTGTTACCCTCCAGGTCAGTGCTCCCTTCCAGGTCAGTGTTACCCTCCAGGTCAGTGTTACCATCCAGGTCAGTGTTACCCTCCAGGTCAGTGATACCCTCCAGGTCAGTGTTACCCTACAGGTCAGTGTTACCCTCCAGGTCAGTGTTACCCTCCAGGTCAGTGTTACCCTCCAGGTCAGTGTTACCCTCCAGGTCAGTGTTACCCTCCAGGTCAGTGTTACCCTCCAGGTCAGTGTTACCCTCCAGGTCAGTGTTACCCTCCAGGTCAGTGTTACCCTCCAGGTCAGTGATACCCTCCAGGTCAGTGTTACCCTCCAGGTCAGTGTTACCCTCCAGGTCAGTGTTACCCTCCAGGTCAGTGTTACCCTCCAGGTCAGTGTTACCCTCCAGGTCAGTGTTACCCTCCAGGTCAGTGTTACCCTCCAGGTCAGTGTTACCCTCCAGGTCAGTGTTACCCTCCAGGTCAGTGTTACCCTCCAGGTCAGTGTTACCCTCCAGGTCAGTGATACCCTCCAGGTCAGTGTTACCCTCCAGGTCAGTGTTACCCTCCAGGTCAGTGTTACCCTCCAGGTCAGTGTTACCCTCCAGGTCAGTGTTACCCTCCAGGTCAGTGTTACCCTCCAGGTCAGTGTTACCCTCCAGGTCAGTGATACCCTCCAGGTCTGTGTTACCTTCCAGGTCAGTGTTACCTTCCAGGTCAGTGTTACCCTCCAGGTCAGTGTTACCCTCCAGGTCAGTGCTCCCTTCCAGGTCAGTGTTACCCTCCAGGTCAGTGTTACCCTCCAGGTCAGTGATACCCTCCAGGTCTGTGTTACCTTCCAGGTCAGTGTTACCCTCCAGGTCTGTGTTACCCTCCAGGTCAGTGTTACCCACCAGGTCAGTGTTACCCTCCAGGTCAGTGTTACCCTCCAGGTCAGTGATACCCTCCAGGTCAGTGTTACCTTCCAGGTCAGTGTTACCCTACAGGTCAGTGTTACCCTCCAGGTCAGTGTTACCGTCCAGGTCAGTGTTACCCTCCAGGTCAGTGCTCCCTTCCAGGTCAGTGTTACCCTCCAGGTCAGTGTTACCCTCCAGGTCAGTGTTACTCTCCAGGTCAGTGATACCCTCCAGGTGAGTGTTACCCTACAGGTCAGTGATACCCTCCAGGTCAGTGATACCTTCCAGGTCAGTGTTACCCTCCAGGTCAGTGATACCCTCCAGGTCAGTGTTACCCTCCAGGTCAGTGTTACCCACCAGGTCAGTGATACCCTCCAGGTCAGTGATACCCTCCAGGTCAGTGCTCCCTTCCAGGTCAGTGTTACCCTCCAGGTCAGTGATACCCTCCAGGTCAGTGATACCCTCCAGGTCAGTGATACCCTCCAGGTCAGTGTTACTCTCCAGGTCAGTGATACCCTCCAGGTCAGTGTTACCCTACAGGTCAGTGATACCCTCCAGGTCAGTGATACCTTCCAGGTCAGTGTTACCCTCCAGGTCAGTGATACCCTCCAGGTCAGTGTTACCCTCCAGGTCAGTGTTACCCACCAGGTCAGTGATACCCTCCAGGTCAGTGTTACCCTCCAGGTCAGTGTTACCCTCCAGGTCAGTGTTACCCTCCAGGTCAGTGTTACTCTCCAGGTCAGTGTTACCCTCCAGGTCAGTGCTCCCTTCCAGGTCAGTGTTACCCTCCAGGTCAGTGTTACCCTCCGGGTCAGTGATACCCTCCAGGTCTGTGTTACCTTCCAGGTCAGTGTTACCTTCCAGGTCAGTGTTACCCTCCAGGTCAGTGTTACCCTCCAGGTCAGTGTTACCGTCCAGGTCAGTGTTACCCTCCAGGTCAGTGTTACCGTCCAGGTCAGTGTTACCCTCCAGGTCAGTGTTACCGTCCAGGTCAGTGTTACCCTCCAGGTCAGTGTTACCGTCCAGGTCAGTGTTACCCTCCAGGTCAGTGTTACCGTCCAGGTCAGTGTTACCCTCCAGGTCAGTGTTACCGTCCAGGTCAGTGTTACCCTCCAGGTCAGTGTTACCGTCCAGGTCAGTGTTACCCTCCAGGTCAGTGTTACCCTCCAGGTCAGTGTTACCTTCCAGGTCAGTGTTACCCTCCAGGTCAGTGTTACCCTCCAGGTCAGTGTTACCCTCCAGGTCAGTGTTACCGTCCAGGTCAGTGTTACCCTCCAGGTCAGTGTTACCCTCCAGGTCAGTGTTACCGTCCAGGTCAGTGTTACCCTCCAGGTCAGTGTTACCGTCCAGGTCAGTGTTACCTTCCAGGTCAGTGTTACCGTCCAGGTCAGTGTTACCTTCCATGTCAGTGTTACCGTCCAGGTCAGTGTTACCGTCCAGGTCAGTGTTACCGTCCAGGTCAGTGTTACCCTCCAGGTCAGTGTTACCGTCCAGGTCAGTGTTACCCTCCAGGTCAGTGTTACCGTCCAGGTCAGTGTTACCCTCCAGGTCAGTGTTACCGTCCAGGTCAGTGTTACCGTCCAGGTCAGTGTTACCCTCCAGGTCAGTGTTACCCTCCAGGTCAGTGTTACCCTCCAGGTCAGTGTTACCCTCCAGGTCAGTGTTACCTTCCAGGTCAGTGTTACCGTCCAGGTCAGTGATACCCTCCAGGTCAGTGTTACCCTCCAGGTCAGTGTTACCCTCCAGGTCAGTGTTACCCTCCAGGTCAGTGTTACCCTCCAGGTCAGTGTTACCTTCCAGGTCAGTGTTACTCTCCAGGTCAGTGTTACCTTCCAGGTCAGTGTTACTCTCCAGGTCAGTGATACCCTCCAGGTCAGTGTTACCCTACAGGTCAGTGATACCCTCCAGGTCAGTGATACCCTCCAGGTCAGTGTTACCCTACAGGTCAGTGTTACCCTCCAGGTCAGTGATACCCTCCAGGTCAGTGTTACCCTACAGGTCAGTGTTACCCTCCAGGTCAGTGTTACCTTCCAGGTCAGTGTTACCGTCCAGGTCAGTGTTACCCTCCAGGTCAGTGTTACCCTCCAGGTCAGTGTTACCCTCCAGGTCAGTGTTACCCTCCAGGTCAGTGTTACCCTACAGGTCAGTGTTACCCTCCAGGTCAGTGTTACCGTCCAGGTCAGTGTTACCCTCCAGGTCAGTGCTCCCTTCCAGGTCAGTGTTACCCTCCAGGTCAGTGTTACTCTCCAGGTCAGTGTTACCCTCCAGGTCAGTGTTACCCTACAGGTCAGTGTTACCCTCCAGGTCAGTGTTACCGTCCAGGTCAGTGTTACCCTCCAGGTCAGTGCTCCCTTCCAGGTCAGTGTTACCCTCCAGGTCAGTGTTACTCTCCAGGTCAGTGTTACTCTCCAGGTCAGTGTTACCCTCCAGGTCAGTGTTACCCTCCAGGTCAGTGTTACCCTCCAGGTCAATGTTACCCTCCAGGTCAGTGTTACCTTCCAGGTCAGTGTTACTCTCTAGGTCAATGTTACCCTCCAGGTCAGTGTTACCCTCCAGGTCAGTGTTACCCTCCAGGTCAGTGTTACCCTCCAGGTCAGTGCTCCCTTCCAGGTCAGTGTTACCCTCCAGGTCAGTGTTACCCTCCAGGTCAGTGTTACCCTCCAGGTCAGTGTTACCTTCCAGGTCAGTGTTACCCTCCAGGTCAGTGTTACCCTCCAGGTCAGTGTTACCGTCCAGGTCAGTGTTACTCTCCAGGTCAGTGTTACCCTCCAGGTCAGTGTTACCCTCCAGGTCTGTGTTACCTTCCAGGTCAGTGTTACTCTCCAGGTCAGTGTTACCCTCCAGGTCAGTGTTACTCTCTAGGTCAATGTTACCCTCCAGGTCAGTGTTACCCTCCAGGTCAGTGTTACCCTCCAGGTCAGTGTTACCCACCAGGTCAGTGTTACCCACCAGGTCAGTGTTACCTTCCAGGTCAGTGCTCCCTTCCAGGTCAGTGTTACCCTCCAGGTGAGGGCCAAGGTGGCTTCATTATGATCTTAAAGGCTCAACTGATCCTATATCAGCGCTCCAACTCTGAGACTGTGAATACGGGCCCAGATGGGCAGCTCAGGCAGTGGGACTACATACTGTGGCTTTAATATCATTGTCTGTCTATCTGGCTGGCTGTCCCCTTAAACTGTGAACAGGCTCAATCAGGGTCCAGGAAACGGGTCCTATACATGGTTTAAAACCATTCTACTGGGTTTTATTCATCATCTCCCTCAGCTGAGAGCAGAAAGCAGGGCTAATTCTCAGATCTAAACACTGTGGCTTTGATATCATTGTTTGGCTCTGCTGTCTCTAGCGTGAGAAGTGTTGGCAGTGACTCCTTCTGGATACTGTCTCTCCTCTACAGGCTGGTTTCCCTGACATGGATTAAGCCCTACTCTTGGACCAAAACTGGAAACTCAATGAAATTCCATTTAGATAAAAATAATTTCTGCACCGGTGCCTTTAAGCTGATGTTTTCATTGTTGTACTTAACTTCCATTCTTGGATGTGTGGATATCCCATGGCGATTCCTCACACCTTGAACAAAGTCATTCCTGACCTGTCTCACTTGTATTGAAAAAGACCTGGTATGCCATCACAGTACATGTACAATAGAGACAGGCTACATGCAGTGCCCTTTCAAGAGGAAGGTATGAAGCATGCCAAAACAATTAGGATTTTCATTCATCATTAAAGATTGTGTTTTATACCGTGTTTTATAATTGATGTGGTGCCAGTTGTAAGCAGTATTTTCCCTTCTCGTAACCTTTTCCACTGAGACAAACCTTTCTCTGTATTTGTAATGCTGTAGATTAATTAATTAATAATTCCAAATGGTTTCAATATGTTGGGCTGCCCTTCAGTCCTTTGGTGTATTAAATCTGTGGCAATTTACAGACAACTTGTCAGATAGAAATGACTTAGCCTTTGAAAGGACATTTGATAGATTTTTATACCCAACATTTAAAAGGTGACAATACAATGGCATAACATAGGCAAGCAGCAAATGCAGTTTTAGTCAAAGGGTCACAAGCCTGAACAAACATAGAAGAGTTGTCTTTTTAGCAGCTGTATTTTATGGAAAAGACCACTGGCCCATTGACCTAACATTCCCCTAAAATATATGAATAATAACATAAAAAATGTTAAAGGAAAGAGTTCAATGTATAATTCACATGCAGTGTTTTATGGGTAAAATGTGACACGCCAGCCCTGTGGGGGAGGATGATGCTAGTTCCTGCGTCACAGTGATGTTTTATTTAAATTTTATTTACAGAAATGCCACCTGGAACATGTGTACTTTTATGTGCCTTAATAACAAACTTGTTTGGGATCTGTAAATATTTATAAAAATGTTAAATTATGAGGCTAGGAGAAAGCACTGAGCTGCAGTATACCCACTGGGCACAAACTGGTTGAATCAAGGTTGTTTACACGTCATTACAACGTGGAAAACTGATTGAATTTGAAAAAAGTCATCAACGTAATGGCACACACACACACACACACACACACACACACACACACACACACACACACACACACACACACACACACACACACACACACACACACACACACACACACACACACACACACACACACACACACACACACACACACACACACACACACACACACACACACACGGAGTTGAAGAGCACACCCTGTTCTATAACCCCTTTATGACAGTGTAGAAGCAGATTTAGTCAGTGAACCTTATATTACAGTCATAGCAGTGAGAGGAAGGCCAACGTTCAGCACAGCAAGAGCAGAAAAAAATAACACACACTTTTCCTCTTTCTGTTCCACTAAAGTTCATGACAACAAAAGAGCACACACACACACACACACACACACACACACACACACACACACACACACACACACACACACACACACACACACACACACACACACACACACACACACACACACACACACACACACACACACACACACACACACACACACACACACACACACGTGCCACCTTTGGCTGCCTTGCATGTTAACGAAGCGGATGGTGTTCCGCCCATTATCCTGGCACCCCTCCAGGGTTCTCCACCTGGGGATTCCTATCAGAACAGAAGGGTGGAGTACTGCTGGGAAAGCCTTGGAGAGAGTCCCTACACTGGACAGAGGTCTGGTAGAGGCTATGGACCACATACAGTCAGACCACAGCCATGTTGACTCTGAGCCTGGATGGGGTACTTGGGAAATACTTCAAAACTTAAACTGTATACGTGGACTGGACTGTCAGGTTGACTCTGAGCCTGGACGGGGTTCTTGGGAAATACTTCAAAACTTAAACTGTATACGTGGACTGGACTGTCAGGTTGACTCTGAGCCTGGACGGGGTTCTTGGGAAATACTTCAAAACTTAAACTGTATACGTGGACTGGACTGTCAGGTTGACTCTGAGCCTGGGGGATAGACAGTGTTAGTTTAGAGGTAGTGTAGAACATCCAGTAACTGTCAGGTGCAGGGTACAAAAAAGTCCTCAGTAAAAACTGCAGGAGCATTCAAAAGTGTGTGGGTATCTATCTTTTATGAACAGTATTATGTCTCAGGCTATGAAAGGCCTTTAAACTTCCCTCACGACATTGCCACATAAAAATCTGCCCATCTATTGCGAATCAATGTATGGAATCGTAGATAAAACTAGCAGGTATTGTAGAACCTCGCAAAAAGATCACTAGGCACTTCAGACAGTACCTCCATACTGTAAATCAGATGGGTTTGGTTGAGAGGTCTCAGTGTTGTGACACACAGGTGACAGAATCTGTCAGAGCAGGGAAACGGATTGGGCCTCTCTGTTCCCCTAGCAGAAACAACAACACTATCTAATTGTGTTCAGAATCTGTCAGAGTAGGGAAACGGATTGGGCCTCTCTGTTCCCCTAGCAGAAACAACAACACTATCTAATTGTGTTCAGAATCTGTCAGAGTAGGGAAACGGATTGGGCCTCTCGGTTCCCCTAGCAGAAACAACAACACTATCTAAGTGTGTTCAGGTGTGTTGGCTGCGCCAGTAATTGGCCATGCCTAATCTTAATGAGTGCTTGTTTCCTTTGAAATTAGGTCTGTTTGAATAGACTCAAATGAACAGCTTAGTTTTAATGAGGGAAAAAAAACATTGGCATACGTGTTCCATCCTGATGGCGCAGTGGACTAATTCCATGGACAGAGAATAGAAGATCATAGGTTCTAATCTCACTGATGCCGTGACGCAAAAAAAAAAAAAATGCGTTTGCATGATTAATGCCTAAGCAAATTAATTCCATGTGTTTTATCTGTGCTTGGATTTCAAAACAGTTAACCTAAGCTAACAGTGTTATTAAAAGTTTTATTGAAACGTGTTCTCAGAAAGTTATTCAAATACCTTCAAATAACCTACTGTATAACATCCGTTCTCAGAATGTTTATAAAACCTCCCAGGAAAAACTTCAGGGAACAATAGTAAAATGTTCTCAAAACCTGCCTCCAACTTAAACATTAATGTTCCCAGAACAGGCGATATGTTCACTTCGTTCTCAGAACGTTTCAAAAACGTTCAGTTTTACCAGTCAGGAAACATATGGCTTTATGTCCAGAACCAATGGGAAACCAAAAACATATGTTCCCACAACTTCCAATAAACCAAATGTGCTAGCTGGGAATGAACCTGTGCACAGATCAGATGTCTCTACAGGAGGAAGGTTCACCAGAAGTGCTCAAGTAGTAAAGAGCTCAACAATGATTAAATCCTGCTCTACAGCAGCCTGTGGTGAGAGGGTGTGGCGGTCGACCCTGAAATGGTTTCATACGTGTGTGTGTGTGTTCACCTCATTCCTCTTTGATGAGAACAGTGTGGAAAGTGCTAACTGACCCCATAAATATTACACGTAGCAACTGAAACCCATGTTTCTTCTTTCTATACAGAGATGTGGACGTGGTTCTGTGTTGTTCTTGATGCTCCAACTGAAACCCATGTTTCTTCTTTCTATACAGAGATGTGGACGTGGTTCTGTGTTGTTCTTGATGCTCCAACTGAAACCCATGTTTCTTCTTTCTATACAGAGATGTGGACGTGGTTCTGTGTTGTTCTTGATGCTCCAACTGAAACCCATGTTTCTTCTTTCTATACAGAGATGTGGACATGGTTCTGTGTTGTTCTTGATGCTCCAACTGCCCTTGGATGATGGATTTGTTGGGGGAGTGCATGTGAGAAAGACAGCAATGATTCAATTCCATAATCCCAATGCCTTTCTAGAGTGTTGTACTATAATCTACTCTTCTGGGGGTTTTCTAGAGTGTTGTACTATAATCTACTCTTCTGTGGGTTTTCTAGAGTGTTGTACTATAATCTACTCTTCTGGGGGTTTTCTAGAGTGTTGTACTACAATCTACTCTTCTGGGGTTTTTCTAGAGTGTTGTACTACAATCTACTCTTCTGGGGGTTTTCTAGAGTGTTGTACTATAATCTACTCTTCTGGGGGCTTTCTAGAGTGTTGTACTATAATCTACTCTTCTGGGGGTTTTCTAGAGTGTTGTACTATAATCTACTCTTCTGTGGGTTTTCTAGAGTGTTGTACTATAATCTACTCTTCTGGGGGTTTTCTAGAGTGTTGTACTACAATCTACTCTTCTGGGGTTTTTCTAGAGTGTTGTACTAAAATCTACTCTTCTGTGGGTTTTCTAGAGTGTTGTACTATAATCTACTCTTCTGGGGGCTTTCTAGAGTGTTGTACTATAATCTACTCTTCTGGGGGCTTTCTAGAGTGTTGTACTATAATCTACTCTTCTGGGGGTTTTCTAGAGTGTTGTACTATAATCTACTCTTCTGGGGGTTTTCTAGAGTGTTGTACTACAATCTACTCTTCTGGGGGTTTTCTAGAGTGTTGTACTATAATCTACTCTTCTGGGGGCTTTCTAGAGTGTTGTACTATAATCTACTCTTCTGGGGGCTTTCTAGAGTGTTGTACTACAATCTACTCTTCTGGGGGTTTTCTAGAGTGTTGTACTATAATCTACTCTTCTGGGGGCTTTCTAGAGTGTTGTACTATAATCTACTCTTCTGGGGGTTTTCTAGAGTGTTGTACTATAATCTACTCTTCTGGGGGCTTTCTAGAGTGTTGTACTATAATCTACTCTTCTGGGGGCTTTCTAGAGTGTTGTACTATAATCTACTCTTCTGGGGGTTTTCTAGAGTGTTGTACTATAATCTACTCTTCTGTGGGTTTTCTAGAGTGTTGTACTATAATCTACTCTTCTGGGGGCTTTCTAGAGTGTTGTACTATAATCTACTCTTCTGGGGCCTTTCTAGAGGGTTGTACTATAATCAACTCTTCTGGGGGCTTTCTAGAGTGTTGTACTATAATATACTCTTCTGGGGGCTTTCTAGAGTGTTGTACTATAATCAACTCTTCTGGGGGCTTTCTAGAGTGTTGTACTATAATCTACTCTTCTGGGGGCTTTCTAGAGTGTTGTACTATAATCTACTCTTCTGGGGGCTTTCTCGAGTGTTGTACTATAATCTACTCTTCTGGGGGCTTTCTAGAGTGTTGTACTATAATCTACTCTTCTGGGGGCTTTCTAGAGTGTTGTACTATAATCTACTCTTCTGGGGGCTTTCTAGAGTGTTGTACTATAATCTACTCTTCTGGGGGCTTTCTAGAGTGTTGTACTATAATCTACTCTTCTGGGGGCTTTCTAGAGTGTTGTACTATAATCTACTCTTCTGGGGGCTTTCTAGAGTGTTGTACTATAATCTACTCTTCTGGGGGCTTTCTAAGCAGTGTTCAGGTCTAAAGACCAGCTTATTCATAAAAGGTTTATTTTGGTCCTACATATACGAAACTACAAACAAGACATTTTTCTTTCGAGAACAACCCTGACATTATGTTGTTTTGATAACCCTGAAATGCAAGACATATTTTCTCTTTACTGGTCTCTTTACAGATTTGACTTTATCTAAGCCTACCAGTGATCACACATAATGGAATCAGTTAATAAATTGATACAATTTAGTCCACTTAAAAGACGTGCCCATGAAGTGTTCCATCACAGGAAATTGAGAAGAAAGATGACTAGATAAATGAACTTGACACACAGACAATTGATGACGTGTTCCAGAACTTCCAACGCTCACAAGGGTAACACAGAGGTATCCTCGCTAGGTAATCTCTATGGTCTATGGTGCAACTACCACCCAAAGATACCAAAGTATCAAAGGTAATTTGAATTGCTCAAATATACTTAAGTATCAAAAGTTAAAGTATAAATAATTTCAAATTACTTAAGCAAACCAATAATTTACGGATAGCCAGGGGCACACTCAAACACTCAGACATCTTTACAAACGAAGCATTTGTGTTTAATGAGTCCACCAGATCAGAGGATGACCAGGGATGTGCGTGAATTTGTCAATTTTCCTGTCCTGTAAGCACTCAAAATGTAACTTGTACTTTTGGGTGTCAGAGAAAATGTATGGAGTAAAAAGTACATTACTTTCCTTAAGAATGTAGTGAAGTAAAAGTTGTCAAAAATATAAATGATAAAGTAATATACAGATACCCCAAAAAACTATTTAAGTAGTACTGTAAAGTATTTTTGCTTAAGTATTTGACACCACTGCATGCAGAAGATGGAAGAGGGGTAGATCAGGGGTCAAAGCTTTTTTCTCCTGCTAAAATAAGAAACCTGAAGCCTCTATGGGCCCTCGTCAAAAGTATTGTACTATTTAAGAAATAGGGTCCCTTATTTGAGAGAAAAATCAAATGTAAGAACTGTCATTTATCTCAAAATAACTCTCCAAAGGGATGTTGTTTTGTGTACTCTTGTTCATTTCACAGCACTATTATAAAATGTGTTACTGCATTCTAGATGAAAGCAGAAACTGTTTACATTTACCACGAACATTCTCTCCCCAAAAGGCAGAATAAATAAAACATCAGCTAGAGACAGTATAATGTTTACTGGCTATGTTCCATGTTTGAAAGTGAAAGCAAAATGATTGAGACTGTTTACTTTTAAATCTATTTCCAACGGCATAAGCTATTTACAAAAACAATATCCACATCATTCCATTTCCATGTACCTTTCCCAGTAAATTCACAGTAAATGTTGTAGAAAATATTTACCCAAGAAAGAGTCCATATAACAAGTTCAGGATGCTTGTTGACCTTACAGTACTTACTTATATACTATACTTATAAAACACATTTATAAAGATGAACAAAGAAAACAGAGACCCTGCAGTATCTTCACAGTATTCTTCTAAAGATATTTAAGATGAACAGACCCTGCAGTTTTTTCACAGTATTCTTCTAAAGATATTTAAGATGATCAGACCCTGCAGTATCTTCACAGTATTCTTCTAAAGATATATAAGATGATCAGACCCTGCAGTATCTTCACAGTATTCTTCTAAAGATATTTAAGATGAACAGACCCTGCAGTATCTTCACAGTATTCTTCTAAAGATATTTAAGATGAACAGACCCTGCAGTATCTTCACAGTATTCTTCTAAAGATATTTAAGATGATCAGACCCTGCAGTATCTTCACAGTATTCTTCTAAAGATATTTAAGATGATCAGACCCTGAAGTATCTTCACAGTATTCTTCTAAAGATATTTAAGATGATCAGACCCTGCAGTATCTTCACAGTATTCTTCTAAAGATATTTAAGATGATCAGACCCTGCAGTATCTTCACAGTATTCTTCTAAAGATATTTAAGATGAACAAAGCACTATTGTACCCTGGAATGTCTTTGCATGGGGCATCAAGAACAGATCTGATCTGAGTAAAATAATGGATATGATCTCATTACAACATTTTCACTATGAACTACAGATGTCTATAAAGTCTACACAGCTCATAAGATGGACACTGGTACGTTATTATCTCACCATAAACTGAATACAAAGTGGTTTCAAGAGTAAACAGAAGATTTAAAGAGTCATTTAAAGAGTCAGCTCTGACTCTAACTCTGCCTCATGCCAAGACTTTGTGTGCCCTCCTTCTTGATTAGAAACAGAGCAGACCTGGGTTCAAATACAATTTGAAATCTTTCAAATGTCTCTACAGATGTTAGCTTACCTACAGTGCCAGGTGGGCAGTGTTTGCACTTTTGGGACTTTTCTATTGCAATGGGCAAGCTGAAGTCTGGAGAGAAACTGAGACGCCATCTTGGTTTCCTCTCAGTGGCCAAGAACACTTGCTGGGCTGCTACAGCAACAATACCAAATCCATCTGTGACAAGACGGTGCAGGAGTTCTACAATTCTCTAATAGAATGACCTGCTTTTATTTCGTCACACTCACAACCATAAGCCATTTTACCTTAAAATAATGATGTTGTTGTGGGGCGGTTTATTTTCCTGTAGTAATGAATAAAAACTAGCTAAAGTTAAGACATTGTCAGCTGTACTATGGTCATTACTGGCTAGCTAGCGAACCAAAGCATTCTTTAGAAACGTGTTTTTAGTTGCCTGGCTTGCTAGGTTGACATTTATTAAATTCATTTTTTTCATAACAACAACGACAAGTTAGATGTCGGATGACAATAGAATGTACATGATGTCACTGCGACACCTTTAAACCAGCCTTTAGAGTAATTAGTTTGATAGCACTGACTTACATGCTGACTAGACACGATCAGGACACGCAGGTTGAAATATCAAAATGAAATCTATATCATTTGGGGACAGGTTGAAACGCATGGAACATTTATGGCAATTTAGCTAGCTAGCTTGTTGTGGCTAGCTCATTTGTCCTGGGATATATACATTGGGTTGTTATTTTACCTGAAATGCACAAGGTCCTCTACTCTGACAATTAATCCACAGATAAAACGGTAAACCGAGTTCATTTCTAATAATCTCCCCTAGTTCAGTCTTCTTCTTCTTCTTCTTTGGACTTCATATAGTGGTTGGCAACCAACTTCAAGGTGCATTACCACCACCAACTGTACAAGAGTGTGGACCTCAGTTAATCTTTCAATCACCCACGTGGGTACATGCTCCTAAAAACCAATGAAAAGATGGGAGAGGTGGGACTTGCAGCGCGTCAAGCGTGAAAAATAGAACCAAGTTCTATTTTAGCACCTGGCTACGCAGACGCTCGTTGGCTCGCGCAATCAGTTTTGATTAAACACTTGAATAACATGTATGTGTACATTTATTTTGCAACGCTCGCGAGCGGTCTTAAGTTGGTTGTTGATCATTGCTAGACAGCCAGTTTCAATTTTTGCCATAGATTTTCAAGCCGATTTAAGTCAAAACTGTAACCAGGCCACTCAGGAACATTCAATGTCGTCTTGGTAAGTATAGTTGGCCTTGCATTTTAAGTTATTGTCCTCTTGAAAAGTGGATTTGTCTCCCGGTGTCTGTTGGAAAGCAAACTGAATCAGGTTTTCCTCTAGGACCTGTGCTTAGCTCTACTCCTTTTCTTTTTATCCTAAAAAACTCCCAAGTTCTTGCTGATGACAAGCATACAGATACATGATGCATCTACCACCATACATGAAAATATGAAGAGTGGTACTCAGTGCTGTGTTTTGTTGGATAATGCTTTGTAGTTAGGACAAAAAGTGAATTTCTTTGCCACATTCTTTGCAATATTACTTTAGTGCCTTGTTGCAAACAGGATACATGTTTTGGAATATTTGTTTTGTCTACAGGCTTGTACCTTTTTTTATTCTATGAGCAATACATTTTGCAAATATTTTTGAGTCGCAACATCTCTTTTCAAGAGACTGGATCTTTGTATTACCCCAAGCCTGCTCCAGTAGGAGAGAGACCCTCTTTATGTGTGTCCGATAGTTTGACATTTATATATGAGCAATTAAAACATGATAGTAATGGATCTTGAAGTAGTTCATAAAAATATATGGTATATGATATATGCAATCTCTATTAGAATGCCGTCGAGACCTGGGGTTTTCCCCATCTAAAAGGAATCAATTGCCAACCATAGTTGGTCATGTGTAATTAGGCTTTCACAATAATTATTTTTTTGTCGGAGATAACAGTACTTTGTGGGAGAAGGATATTACGAAACATATCATCAAGTGAGGTTGGAGGACCTTAACAAGAAAACATTTGTTAAAAAATATTTTACTTCCTCATTAAAAATCTATGTTGGTGAGATCTCCATCTTATGTAACAATTTTTTGTAGGTTCTTTTTGATCGTGTTTCTATATTGCAGGTTTAGGAAAAACATTTGTCGTCCTTCTCCATCCAATTTGCTCCGTTTTAAAAAAATAAATGGAACCTGATCTTTCCTGAAAAAATTCCTCAAACTCTTTTTGTTTTGTGTCTAGGTTATTCAGGGTTTCTGGTTTAAAGTGATCTACACCGTTGAAGTGTAATGTCTAGATTATTCAGGGTTTCTGGATTAAAGTGATCTACACCGTTGATGTGTAATGTCTAGATTATTCAGGGTTTCTGGTTTAAAGTGATCTACACCGTTGAAGTGTAATGTCTAGATTATTCAGGGTTTCTGGATTAAAGTGATCTACACCGTTGATGTGTAATGTCTAGATTATTCAGGGTTTCTGGATTAAAGTGATCTACACCGTTGAAGTGTAATGTCTAGATTATTCAGGGTTTCTGGATTAAAGTGATCTACACCGTTGAAGTGTAATGTCTAGATTATTCAGGGTTTCTGGATTAAAGTGATCTACACCGTTGATGTGTAATGTCTAGATTATTCAGGGTTTCTGGTTTAAAGTGATCTACACCGTTGAAGTGTAATGTCTAGATTATTCAGGGTTTCTGGATTAAAGTGATCTACACCGTTGAAGTGTAATGTCTAGATTATTCAGGGTTTCTGGATTAAAGTGATCTACACCGTTGAAGTGTAATGTCTAGATTATTCAGGGTTTCTGGATTAAAGTGATCTACACCGTTGAAGTGTAATGTCTAGATTATTCAGGGTTTCTGGATTAAAGTGATCTACACCGTTGATGTGTAATGTCTAGATTATTCAGGGTTTCTGGTTTAAAGTGATCTACACCGTTGAAGTGTAATGTCTAGATTATTCAGGGTTTCTGGATTAAAGTGATCTACACCGTTGAAGTGTAATGTCTAGATTATTCAGGGTTTCTGGATTAAAGTGATCTACACCGTTGATGTGTAATGTCTAGATTATTCAGGGTTTCTGGATTAAAGTGATCTACACCGTTGATGTGTAATGTCTAGATTATTCAGGGTTTCTGGATTAAAGTGATCTACACCGTTGAAGTGTAATGTCTAGATTATTCAGGGTTTCTGGATTAAAGTGATCTACACCGTTGATGTGTAATGTCTAGATTATTCAGGGTTTCTGGATTAAAGTGATCTACACCGTTGAAGTGTAATGTCTAGATTATTCAGGGTTTCTGGATTAAAGTGATCTACACCGTTGAAGTGTAATGTCTAGATTATTCAGGGACTAGGATTAAAATGGTCTACACCATTGATGTGTAATGTTAGATTTTTTGTGCTGTTAGTCTTTTCTCTGTTGACCGATATGGTTTTTGTTTTTGGGATGGAAATTTAATTGAATGGCTGTTGGGATATAGGTGAAGAAATCAAGTCAAATCAAAATCAAATCAAATTGTATTTGTCACACGCACCGAATACAGTTAAATGCTGACTTACACGTGTGTTAGTATTTAGTAACATCTCTGTGTCAGGCACAGAGGCTGCTGAGTGGTGCAGTGAGACGATGATGTCACTGTGGCCCCTGGTTCTCTCTAGAGCTGCTTTAACTCTCCAGGGCCTGGCATCCAGCAAGGATGGGAACGGTTATTCCAATTTTAGAATATCCGAATGGACATTAGTATTCGAATACTTGGGAGAGTATTCATAAAAATAACTCATAGTTCTGTTTTAATGAAAAGGCTTTGTCTAAATTAAATTAAATACCATGACATTAGACATTTTTTATTTAATAAAAACAACAAACTTTTCAATTCAGTTTTTATAAACCCCATAAAAAGACATACTGTAAGGATATGGCCCACACGTTTCATGCATGTAGTTTGTTGTTATTGTCGGCCAATAAAAGTGGTGCGCACTACAGTCAGAGGCTCCATGTGTAGCAACGTGAAGTGGGAGATCTCTAATCAATGCAAAATGAAATTACAAATACAGAAGAAGTAAGCAAAATGAGAAGGAGTAGGCTGCAATGAGCAACAACCGGTAGTTTAATCTGAATGGAGTTGTTGTAGACAGGGATGGGGAGCTCAGCAAAATAGGCTCAACTAGCTAACATAGCTGGCTAACTTAGCTACGCTGTAAAACTTTTCCCTGTCCATTTACAGAATTATATTGGCACCAAAGTTGCCAGCTTAATACTGTAATTTTGCATTACAGCAGATATGCTGTAATATATTTTAGATTCCTATTTTCCTTACTGTAAAGACATATTACAGCATTCCTGCTATACATTTACAGGGATGCTGTAATGTTTAACAGTAAGGAAAATAGTATTGTGAAATACTTTGCAGCATCTCTGCTATAAAGCAAAATTACAGTATAAAGTATAAAGAAATTCTCCCTGAAATATAAATGTAAGAAAAACAATACATTTATTCAAAGTGGTAACAACTTTACCAAGAAATTAAGAACAGAACTGAAAATTGAAGTAACCAAATAAGAGCATCATGACAACACTAATGTAAAAACTAAATTGTGTGCCTGTGTGTGAGGGGTGTGGGGGAGAGAGAGACAAAGAGAGAGAGGAAGATGGAGTTAGCATTAGGATTGGGTAATATCCAAGATCTATGATCAGGGACAACTCTAATCGGGGTAAGGGCCACACACCTCTCTGATTCAGAGGGGTTGGGTTAAATGCAGAAGACACATTTCAGTTGAATGCATTCAGTTGTACAGCTGACGGAGCTACCCCCCTTTCCCTTTTCCTTTCATCATGGGGTTCTGTAACAATCCTCCTCAGTTATGATTTGTCAGCTCTTCTCACCAATAAGGAAGATATGAAAAGAAAGAATTGAATGAGAGACAGAGAGCACCAGGACTGTTACTCTGTATGTCAACCACTAGATAACCAATTCAACACAGCTAGATACACCTACTGTACTACAACCCCTAGATAACCAATTCAACACAGCTAGATACACCTACTGTACTACAACCCCTAGATAACCAATTCAACACAGCTAGATACACCTACTGTACTACAACCACTAGATAACCAATTCAACACAGCTAGATACACCTACTGTACTACAACCCCTAGATAACCAATTCAACACAGCTAGATACACCTACTGTACTACAACCACTAGATAACCAATTCAACACAGCTAGATACACCTACTGTACTACAACCCCTAGATAACCAATTCAACACAGCTAGATACACCTACTGTACTACAACCACTAGATAACCAATTCAACACAGCTAGATACACCTACTGTACTACAACCCCTAGATAACCAATTCAACACAGCTAGATACACCTACTGTACTACAACCACTAGATAACTAATACAACACAGCTAGATACACCTACTGTACTACAACCCCTAGATAACCAATTCAACACAGCTAGATACACCTACTGTACTACAACCCCTAGATAACCAATTCAACACAGCTAGATACACCTACTGTACTACAACCCCTAGATAACCAATTCAACACAGCTAGATACACCTACTGTACTACAACCCCTAGATAACCAATTCAACACAGCTAGATACACCTACTGTACTACAACCCCTAGATAACCAATTCAACACAGCTAGATACACCTACTGTACTACAACCCCTAGATAACCAATTCAACACAGCTAGATACACCTACTGTACTACAACCACTAGATAACCAATTCAACACAGCTAGATACACCTACTGTACTACAACCCCTAGATAACCAATTCAACACAGCTAGATACACCTACTGTACTACAACCACTAGATAACCAATTCAACACAGCTAGATACACCTACTGTACTACAACCCCTAGATAACCAATTCAACACAGCTAGATACACCTACTGTACTACAACCACTAGATAACCAATTCAACACAGCTAGATACACCTACTGTACTACAACCCCTAGATAACCAATTCAACACAGCTAGATACACCTACTGTACTACAACCACTAGATAACTAATACAACACAGCTAGATACACCTACTGTACTACAACCCCTAGATAACCAATTCAACACAGCTAGATACACCTACTGTACTACAACCCCTAGATAACCAATTCAACACAGCTAGATACACCTACTGTACTACAACCACTAGATAACTAATACAAAGCAGCTAGATACACCTACTGTACTACAACCCCTAGATAACCAATTCAACACAGCTAGATACACCTACTGTACTACAACCCCTAGATAACCAATTCAACACAGCTAGATACACCTACTGTACTACAACCCCTAGATAACCAATTCAACACAGCTAGATACACCTACTGTACTACAACCCCTAGATAACCAATTCAACACAGCTAGATACACCTACTGTACTACAACCCCTAGATAACCAATTCAACACAGCTAGATACACCTACTGTACTACAACCACTAGATAACTAATACAAAGCAGCTAGATACACCTACTGTACTACAACCACTAGATAACCAATTCAACACAGCTAGATACACCTACTGTACTACAACCCCTAGATAACCAATTCAACACAGCTAGATACACCTACTGTACTACAACCACTAGATAACTAATACAAAGCAGCTAGATACACCTACTGTACTACAACCCCTAGATAACCAATTCAACACAGCTAGATACATCTACTGTACTACAACCCCTAGATAACCAATTCAACACAGCTAGATACACCTACTGTACTACAACCACTAGATAACTAATACAAAGCAGCAAGATACACCTACTGTACTACAACCCCTAGATAACTAATACAAAGCAGCAAGATACACCTACTGTACTACAACCCCTAGATAACCAATTCAACACAGCTAGATACACCTACTGTACTACAACCCCTAGATAACCAATTCAACACAGCTAGATACACCTACTGTACTACAACCCCTAGATAACCAATTCAACACAGCTAGATACACCTACTGTACTACAACCCCTAGATAACCAATTCAACACAGCTAGATACACCTACTGTACTACAACCACTAGATAACTAATACAAAGCAGCTAGATACACCTACTGTACTACAACCACTAGATAACCAATTCAACACAGCTAGATACACCTACTGTACTACAACCCCTAGATAACCAATTCAACACAGCTAGATACACCTACTGTACTACAACCACTAGATAACTAATACAAAGCAGCTAGATACACCTACTGTACTACAACCCCTAGATAACCAATTCAACACAGCTAGATACACCTACTGTACTACAACCCCTAGATAACCAATTCAACACAGCTAGATACACCTACTGTACTACAACCACTAGATAACTAATACAAAGCAGCAAGATACACCTACTGTACTACAACCCCTAGATAACTAATACAAAGCAGCAAGATACACCTACTGTACTACAACCCCTAGATAACTAATACAACATGGCTATAGCCTACAGCCCAGCCACAGCTACAGCCCAGCCACAGTCACAGTCACAGTCACAGTCACTTCAAATCCTAGCTAACTATACTGAACAAAAATATAAATGCAACATGTAAAGTGTTGGTCCCATGATTCATGAGCTGAAATAAAAGATCCCAGAAATGTTGCTGTTAGTGAGCATTTCTCCTTTGCGAAGATAATCCATCCACCTGACAGGTGCGGCAAATCAAGAAAATGATTAAACAGCATGATCATTATACAAGTCCACCTTGTGTTGGGGACAATAAAGGCCACTAAAATGTGCAGTTTTGTCACACAACACAATGCCACAGATGTGTCAAGTTTTGAGGAAGCGCACAATTGGCATGCTGTCTGCAGGAATGTCCACCAAAGCGTTGCCAGATAATTGAATGTTCATTTGTGCAAGTAGACATCCTGATATGATGTGAATAATAGTCCTATAGTATACCAGTAAACATCCTGATATGATGTGAATAATAGTGTCACGCCCTGACCTTTAATATCTCTGTTTTTCTATATATTTTGGTTAGGTCAGGGTGTGACTAGGGTGGGTACGCTAGTTTTGTATGTCTAGGGTTTTTGTATGTCTAGGGTTTTTGTATGTCTAGGGGTGTTGTATGTCTAGGGGTTTTGTATGTCTATGTTGGCCTGATATGGTTCCCAATCAGAGACAGCGGTTTATCGTTGTCTCTGATTGGGGATCATATTTAGGTAGCCATTTTCCTAGTTTGTGTTGTGGGATCTTGTCTACATTGAGTTGCCTGAGTGCACACCTGTAGCGCCACGTTTCGTTTGGTTGTTTTGTTAGGTGAGTTTCAGTTGATTGAAATTATGTGGAACTCTACTCACGCCGAGCCTTGGTCTCATCTTTACGACGAACGTGACAAATAGGCCTATAATATACCAGTAAACATCCTGATATGATGTGAATAATAGGCCTATAATATACCAGTAAACATCCTGATATGATGTGAATAATAGGCCTATAATATACCAGTAAACATCCTGATATGATGTGAATAATAGGCCTATAATATACCAGTAAACATCCTCATATGATGTGAATAATAGGCCTATAATATACCCGTAAACATTCTGATATGATGTGAATAATAGGCCTATAAAATACCAGTTAACATCCTGATTTGATGTGAATAATAGGCCTATAATATACCAGTAAACATCCTGATATGATGTGAATACTAGGCCTATAAAATACCAGTTAACATCCTGATATGATGTGAATAATAGGCCTATAATATACCAGTTAACATCCTGATTTGATGTGAATAATAGGCCTATAATATACCAGTTAACATCCTGATTTGATGTGAGTAATAGGCCTATAAAATACCAGTTAACATCTTGATTTCATGTGAATAATAGGCCTATAATATACCAGTTAATAATATACCAGTTATACCAGTTAACATCCTGATCTGTTCCCACATCTGCTGTTCCCACATGCTTCAAGAGGGCCACCATTGTTCCTGTTCCCAAGAAAGCTAAGGTAACTGAGCTAAACGACTACCGCCCCGTAGCACTCACTTCCGTCATCATGAAGTGCTTTGAGAGACTAGTCAAGGACCATATCACCTTCACCCTACCTGACACCCTAGACCCACTCCAATTTGCTTACCGACCCAATAGGTCCACAGACGACGCAATCGCAACCACACTGCACACTGCCCTAACCCATCTGGACAAGAGGAATACCTATGAGAGAATGCTGTTCATCGACTAGAGCTCAGCATTTAACACCATAGTACCCTCCAAACTCGTCATCAAGCTCGAGACCCTGGGTCTCGACCCCGCCCTGTGCAACTGGGTCCTGGACTTCCTGACGGGCCGCCCCCAGGTGGTGAGGGTAGGTAACAACATCTCCACCCCGCTGATCCTCAACACCGGGGCCCCACAAGGGTGTGTTCTGAGCCCTCTCCTGTACTCCCTGTTCACCCACGACTGCGTGGCCATGCACGCCTCCAACTCAATCATCAAGTTTGCGGACGACACTACAGTGGTAGGCTTGATTACCAACAACGACGAGACGGCCTACAGGGAGGAGGTGAGGGCCCTCGGAGTGTGGTGTCAGGAAAATAACCTCACACTCAACGTCAACAAAACAAAGGAGATGATTGTGGACTTCAGGAAACAGCAGAGGGAGCACCCCCCTATCCACATCGACGGGACAGTAGTGGAGAAGGTGGAAAGTTTTAAGTTCCTCGGTGTACACATCACGGACAAACTGAATTGGTCCACCCACACAGACAGCGTTGTGAAGAAGGCGCAGCAGCGCCTCTTCAACCTTAGGAGGCTGAAGAAATTCGGCTTGTCACCAAAAGCACTCACAAACTTCTACAGATGCACAATCGAGAGCATCCTGTCGGGCTGTATCACCGCCTGGTACGGCAACTGCTCCGCCCACAACCGTAAGGCTCTCCAGAGGGTAGTGAGGTCTGCACAACGCATCACCGGGGGAAAACTACCCGCCCTCCAGGACACCTACACCACCCGATGTCACAGGAAGGCCATAAAGATCATCAAGGACAACAACCACCCAAGCCACTGCCTGTTCACCCCGCTATCATCCAGAAGGTGAGGTCAGTACAGGTGCATCAAAGCAGGGACCGAGAGACTGAAAAACAGCTTCTATCTCAAGGCCATCAGACTGTTAAACAGCCACCACTAACATTTAGTGGCCGCTGCCAACATACTGACTCAACTCCAGCCACTTTAATAATGGGAATTGATGGAAATTATGTAAAAATGTACCACTAGCCACTTTAAACAATGCCACTTAATATAATGTTTACATACCCTACATTACTCATCTCATATGTATATGTATATACTGTACTCTATATCATCTACTGCATCTTGCCATCTTTATGTAATACATGTATCACTAGCCACTTTAAACTATGCCACTTTATGTTTACATACCCTACATTACTCATCTCATATGTATATACTGTACTCTATACCATCTACTGCATCTTGCCTATGCCGTTCTGTACCATCACTCATTCATATATCTTTATGTACATATTCTTTATCCCCTTACACTTGTGTGTATAAGGTAGTAGTTGTGGAATTGTTAGGTTAGATTACTTGTTGGTTATTACTGCATTGTCGGAACTAGAAGCACAAGCATTTCGCTACACTCGCATTAACATCTGCTAACCATGTGTATGTGACAAATAAAATTTGATTTGATTTGATAGGATGTGAGTAATAGGCCTATACTATACCAGTTAACATCCTGATATGATGTGAATAATAGGCCTAAAGTATACCAGTTAACATCCTGATATGATGTGAATAATAGGCCTAAAGTATACAAATAAACACCCTGAAATGATGGGAAAGAGTCAGAAGTGTTTGGACTGAAGATGAGTCAAACACTAGTTTGCTGCCTAGCCCTAACTCTGTATCAGGACTTATTTATAAAAAGTGATCAGGGCTTCAGCTGACCTTTCTGAGGCTTGATGAGTGAATACGCCCCGATGCGAATGAGTCAGAAGTGTTTGGATTTGAAGATGAGTCAAACACTAGTAGGGCTGGCTAGCCTAAATATATATATATCAGGGTTTATTTATTGAAATCGCTCACACACCCACACATGTGGGCATGCACACACACACATTTATTTAATCTATCCTGGGGTGGATGTCGATGCTGATGTCGATGCTGACTGGAGACACAGGGACAATACCCAGCTGTGTGAGGAGCGCTAGGACACAACAGTTCACTGACACACACACACACACGCTGACTCGCTGTCTCTCTCTCTCCCTCTCTCACATACACACACGCTCTGCAGGAGGTCAGTCACCCCACCTGCAGTCTGCAGTCCATTTTAATGTGTGAAAGTGAAAAAGAGATGCTTAGCCTCTACAGATGTGGCATCTTAATTTGATCATGTTGCAGGAGAAACTTGTAGTGTATTTGAGGTTTTAAAAGGCATCTGAAGTTTGTAAATTCCACTTTGAAATTTCAGACATGATTTTCTCTTACGATAAATTCATCAATTCACATTTCCTGTTGCTGCAGGATTATTTTCCTGCTGTAGCAAACTGGCTCAAATTAAAATCCTACATCTGTACTTCCTCAGAGTCCTAATAGTGCCCAGCAAACATTAAAGGAAAGTTCCACTCAAAAACGCATCATACTGGAGAATCAGGACAGAACCTCGGCCGGTAATGATTGGTTATGATGTATGGATGACCTTCGGGGTCACAGGTCAGGGTTCAAGATTGTGAGAGACAACACACGACAGACACCAGGCAACCATGCTAAGTTCAGAGTCGGCATACAGACACACACACACACACACACACACACACACACACACACACACACACACACACACACACACACACACACACACACACACACACACACACACACACACACACATTCATACAATAACTCACATTACACACGCACGCACGCACGCACGCACGCACAGGCTGAGCTTTCAAGTCAGCATACCAGTTCTTTCCCCCTGCTCTTAGGTTGTACTGTTCCCCTCCTTACATCAGAGGAGTTCTGAGAAAGAAAATCTGGAGTAATGTGTTGACTACTCACTGCAGGCCATGGACGCATAAAACTTTCATATAACTGCTTCAAGCCTTGGTTATTTTGGGTATGGCTTTGATTTTGCAATGCTATCCTTCAACTATTCAATATAATTAAACGTTTTGTGCTATCAAAGTCATCTACTGATCGTAGGACATTAAGTATTGTTTTGCTTTTAACAGCATGATACATTTTTTCTGCTTCTTCAGACAAATGATATGAACCAACATGGAAGTATTTCATGTACAGTAGGGCCTCCCATATGTTTAGATGTCTCTTCTTCATCATTCTTCATCATCTTTAAACGAACTGGATCTGGTAGGTGGATCTTGTGGCTCAACCCAACAAATACTTTGTAAAGCTTCTGAACAGTGAATCTGAAAACTATGCTGTTCTTAGCTTCAGTTACATAATGTGAGTTATTGTATGAGTGTGTGTTTGTGTGTGTTTGTGTGTGTGTGTGTGTGTGTGTGTGTGTGTGTGTGTGTGTGTGTGTGTGTGTGTGTGTGTGTGTGTGTGTGTGTGTGTGTGTGTGTGTGTGTGTGTAATGTGTGTGTGTGTGTAATGTGAGTTATTGTATGAATGTGTGTGTGTGTGATGTGAGTTATTGTATGAGTGTGTGTGTGTGTGTGTGTGTGTGTGTGTGTGTGTGTGTGTGTGTGTGTGTGTGTGTGTGTGTGTGTGTGTGTGTGTGTGTGTGTGTGTGTGTGTGTGTGTGTGTGTGTGTGTGTGTGTGTGTGTGTGATGTGAGTTATTGTATGAGTGTGTGTGTGTGATGTGAGTTATTGCTAGGTTTAGCTAACTGGCTCAATGCGATGGAAGAAAGAGGTACAAATCCAAAGTTCAAAGCAAGAGTGAGGGAGACATGATTCAGTTAGCTATGTAGGGTTACATTTTCACTGCCTATGGAAAAACCAATCAATCAATAACACATAACACAGCATACCTGAAGAACTAATGTTGTTTCTGAAAGAACATGTCAATGGATACATGCTTCTATAAGTAAGGCTTGATAATACAAGTAAATGATTATGATACAATACGAGTGCAACTCAGTGTCAGAGGACTGGGATGAATAATCAGTGTCAGAGGACTGGGATGAATAATCAGTGTCAGAGGACTGGGATGAATAATCAGTGTCAGAGGACTGGGATGAATAATCAGTGTCAGAGGACTGGGATGAATAATCAGTGTTAGAGGACTGGGATGAATAATCAGTGTCAGAGGACTGGGATGAATAATCAGTGTTAGAGGACTGGGATGAATAATCAGTGTCAGAGGACTGGGATGAATAATCAGTGTCAGAGGACTGGGATGAATAATCAGTGTTAGAGGACTGGGATGAATAATCAGTGTCAGAGGACTGGGATGAATAATCAGTGTCAGAGGACTGGGATGAATAATCAGTGTCAGAGGACTGGGATGAATAATCAGTGTCAGAGGACTGGGATGAATAATCAGTGTTAGAGGACTGGGATGAATAATCAGTGTCAGAGGACTGGGATGAATAATCAGTGTCAGAGGACTGGGATGAATAATCAGTGTCAGAGGACTGGGATGAATAATCAGTGTTAGAGGACTGGGATGAATAATCAGTGTTAGAGGACTGGGATGAATAATCAGTGTTAGAGGACTGGGATGAATAATCAGTGTTAGAGGACTGGGATGAATAATCAGTGTCAGAGGACTGGGATGAATAATCAGTGTCAGAGGACTGGGATGAATAATCAGTGTCAGAGGACTGGGATGAATAATCAGTGTCAGAGGACTGGGATGAATAATCAGTGTTAGAGGACTGGGATGAATAATCAGTGTCAGAGGACTGGGATGAATAATCAGTGTTAGAGGACTGGGATGAATAATCAGTGTCAGAGGACTGGGATGAATAATCAGTGTTAGAGGACTGGGATGAATAATCAGTGTTAGAGGACTGGGATGAATAATCAGTGTTAGAGGACTGGGATGAATAATCAGTGTTAGAGGACTGGGATGAATAATCAGTGTTAGAGGACTGGGATGAATAATCAGTGTTAGAGGACTGGGATGAATAATCAGTGTTAGAGGACTGGGATGAATAATCAGTGTTAGAGGACTGGGATGAATAATCAGTGTCAGAGGACTGGGATGAATAATCAGTGTTAGAGGACTGGGATGAATAATCAGTGTTAGAGGACTGGGATGAATAATCAGTGTCAGAGGACTGGGATGAATAATCAGTGTCAGAGGACTGGGATGAATAATCAGTGTTAGAGGACTGGGATGAATAATCAGTGTTAGAGGACTGGGATGAATTATCAATGTTCTGGATGAGAGAAAATATCTACAAGAAGGGTGTAGTATCCTTAAAGGCTTCTTATAATTACGACTCATGAGACTTACGTACGGTTTAGTATTTAATTGTAACTTAGATTTACACTATCTTATGCACCTGGCTTAAACCTACTGAAGCTTTCTTAATCATAGTTATATAGGCAGACATAGGAAATAGCTACGGATAGCGGGAAGCAAACCCCCGTCTTGAGTCAATACTGCCATCTATTGGTAAACATAAATATACCAGGTTACTACAAAGGGTAACTAAAAGACTTCCACCAATTTGATATTTTTTTTAACCTTTTAATCGGGTAGATTGAGATTTGTCCATTCTCTTGCAATAATAATCAAGCCAGACAAGATTTTTAACTTCCCTAATGACAACATTTATCAGACTTAGAGAGCAGACATTTCATGTATTTACTTAACCTTTATTTAACCAGGTAGGCCAGTTGAGAACAAGTTCTCATTTACAACTGCGACCTGGCCAAAATAAAGCAAAGCAGTGCGACAAAAACAACGACACAGAGTTACACATGGAATAGACAAACGTACAGTCAATAACACAATAGAAGAAAAAAAATATGTATACAGTGTGTGCAAATGAAGTAAGGAGGTAAGGCAATAAATAGGCCAATAGTGGCAAAGTAATTACAATTGAGCAATTAAACACTGGAGTGATATATGTGCAGATGAGGATGTGCAAGTAGAAAAACAGGTGTGCAAAAGAGCAGAAAAACAAAAACAAATATGGGGATGAGGTAGGTAGTTGGTTGGATGGGCTATTTACAGATGGGCTGTGTACAGCTGCAGCGATCGGTAAGCTGCTCTGACAGCTGACGCTTAACGTTAGTGAGGGAGATATAAGTCTCTAGCTTCAGTGATTTTTGCAATTCGTTCCAGTCGGTCATTGGCAGCAGAGGAAGGAAAGGCTGGAAGGAAAGGCGGCCAAAAGAGGTGTTGGCTTTGGGGGTGACCAGTGAAATATACCAGCTGGAGCGTGTGCTACGGGTGGGTGTTGCTATGGTGACCAGTGAGCGGAGATAAGGCGGAGCTATACCTAGCAAAGACTTGTAGATTACCTGGAGCCAGTGGGTTGGGCAACAAACAAGAGCCAACAAGAGCATACAGGACTGCATCCAATTTGCTGAGTAGAGTGTTGGAGGCTTATTAGTAAAAGACTTCGCCGAAGTCAAGGATCGGTAGGATAGTCAGTTTTACGAGAGTAAGATTTGCAGCATGAGTGAAGTGGGCTTTGTTGCGAAATAAGAAGCCGATTCAAGATTTAATTTTGGATTGGAGATTCTTAATGTGAGTCTGGAAGGAGAGTTTAGTCTAACCAGACACCTAGGTATTTGTCCACATATTCTAAGTCAGAACCGTCCAGAGTAGTGATGCTAGTCGGGCGGGCAGGTACGGGCAGCGATCGGTTGAAGAGCATGCATTTCATTTTACTAGCATTTAAGAGCAGTTGGAGGCCACGGAAGGAGTGTTGTATGGCGTGGAAGCTCGTTTGGAGGTTAGTTAGCGAAGTGTCCAAGGAAGGGCAAGAAGTATACATAATGGTGTCGTCTGCTTAGAGGTGGATCAGAGAATCACCCGCAGCAAGAACAACATCATTGATATATACAGAGAAAAGAGTCGGCCCGAGAATTGAACCCTGTGGCACCGCCATAGAGACTGCCAGAGGTCCGGACAACAGGCCCTCCGATTTGACACACTGAACTCACCTGAGAAATACTAAACCAGGCGAGGCAGTCATTAGACAAATCAAGGCTGTTGAGTCTGCCGATAAGAATAAGGTGATTGACAGAGTCGAAAGCCTTGGCCAGGTCGATGAAGATGGCTGCACGGTACTGTCTTTTATTGATGGCGGTTATGATATCGTTTAGGACCTTGAGCGTGGTTGAGGTGCACCCGTGACCAGCTCGGAAACCAGATTGCATAGCGGAGAAGGTACGGTGGGATTCGAAATGGTCGGTGATCTGTTTGTTCACTTGGCTGTCGAAGATTTTAGAAAGGCAGGTCAGGATGGATATAGGTCTGTAACAGTTTGGGTCTAGAGTGTCACCCTCTTTGAAGAGGGGGATGACCGCGACTGCTTTCCAATCTTTAGGAATCTCAAACGATACGAAAGAGGTTGAACAGACTAGTAATAGGGGTTGCAACAATGGCGGCGGATAATTTTAGGAGGAGAGGGTCCAGATTGTCTAGCCCAGCTGATTTGTAGGGATCCAGATTTTGCAACTCTTTCAGAACATCAGCTATCTGGATTTGGGTGAAGGAGAATCGGGGGGGGGGGGGGGGGGGGGCTTGGGCCAGTTGCTGCAGGGGGTGCAGAGCTGTTGGCCGGGGTTGGGGTAGCCAGGTGGAAAGCATGGCCAGCGTAGAGAAATGCTTATTGAAATTCTAGATTATCGTGGATTTATCAGTGGTGACAGTGTTTCCTACTCTCAGTGCAATGGGCAGCTGGGAGGAGGTGCTTTTATTCTCCATGGCCTTTAGTGTCCCAAAACCTTTTGGAATTATTGCTGCAGGATGCAAATTTCTGTTTGAAAAAGCTAGCCTTAGCTTTCCTAACTGCCTGTGTATATTGGTTCCTGATTTCCCTAAAAAGTTGCATATCGCGGGGACTATTCGATGCTAGTGCAGTACACCACAGGGTGTTTTTTGCTGGTCAAGGGCAGTCAAGTCTAGAGTGAACCAAGGGCTATATATTTTCTTAGTTCTACATTTTTTGAAAGGGGCATGCTTATATAAGATGGTGAGGAAAGCACTTTTAAAGAATAACCAGGCATCCTCTACTGACGGGATGAGGTCATTATCCTTCCAGGATACCCGGGCCAGGTCCATTAGAAAGGCTGCTCACTGAAGTGTTTTAGGGAGCGTTTGACAGTGATGAGGGGTGGTCGTTTGACAGCAGACCCATTACGGACGCAGGCAATGCGGCAGTGAACGCTGAGATCCTGGTTGAAAACAGCAGAGGTGTATTTAGAGGGCAAGTTGGTCAGGATGATATCTATGAGGGTGCCCATGTTTACGGATTTGGGGTTGTACCTGGTAGGTTCTTTGATAATTTGTGTGAGATTGAGGGCATCTAGCTTAGATTGTAGGATGTCCGGGGTGTTGACCCAATTTAGGTCACCTAGCAGTACGAACTCTGATGATAGATGGAGGGCAATCAATTCACATATGGTGTCCAGGGCACAGCTGGGAGCTGAGCGGGGTCTATAACAAGCGACAACAGTGAGGGACTTATTTCTGTAGAGACGGATTTTTAAAAGAAGAAGCTTGAACTTTTTGGGCATAGATCTGGATAGTATGACAGAACTCTGCAGGCTATCTCTACAGTAGATTGCAATTACACCCCCTTTAGCAGTTCTGTCTTGACGGAAAATGTTGTCATTGGGGATGGAAATTTCTGCATTTTTGGTGGCCTTCCTAAGCCAGGATTCAGATACGGCTAGGACATCAGGGTTGGTGGAGTGTGCTAAAACAGTGAATAAGGGAAACTTAGGGAGGAGGCTGCTGATGTTAACATGCATGAACCCAAGATCTAGGATCCCAGACGACATATACGTCACTGTGTGGGTTTCACACTGTAATATGCATGGAAAGGTGGAGATGAGATTGGAGTGGGAAGATCCGTGAGTGGGGAACAGAGGAGAGAGGGAACAGAGGAGAGTAGGAAGACTGGAGAGAGGGGGAACAGAGGAGAGAGAGAAGACTGGAGAGAGGGAACAGAGGAGAGGGAAGACTGGAGAGAGGGAACAGAGGAGAGAGGGAAGACTGGAGAGGGGAAACAGAAGAGAGGGAAGACTGGAGAAGGGGAACAGAAGAGAGGTGGAAGGGAAGGGGGAACAGAGGAGAGGGGTAACAGGAGATTGGTAACAGAGGAGAGGGGTAAGACTGGAGAGGGGTAAGACTGGAGAGGGGTAACAGAGAAGAGGGGGGAGACTGGAGAGGGGTAACAGAGGAAAGGGGAAGACTGGAGAGGAGTAACAAAGGAGAGGGGAAGACTGGAGAGGGGTAACAGAGGAGAGGGGAAGACTGGAGAGGGGTAACAGAGGAGAGGGGTAACAGAGGAGAGGGGGGGTCAAAAAGTTTGACACAAAAAGCTTTTGTGATCCTGGAGGATCTTTATGGAGACATAATACTGTGAATGATGTAAGGGTACAGAGGAAACAGCACTGGATATCCAGAGAGGTCAAAACCTATCCATTCCTGTCAAAATACATAGGTACTGTATTTCCATTGTCTCACGCCAGATAATTTCAGTAATCAATATAAAGAGTAATGTCATTACTACTTAACGAGACAACTCAATTGTCAATTTGATATTGTAATAAGTTATATTCTGTTCTGCTAATGGCCACAGCCAGGATGTAGTTAACCCCTATTATAAGACCAGCCAACCATCAGTAGTTAACCCCTATTATAAGACCAGCCAACCATCAGTAGTTAACCCCTATTATAAGACCAGCCAACCATCAGTAGTTAACCCCTATTATAAGACCAGCCAACCATCAGTAGTTAACCCCTATTATAAGACCAGCCAACCATCAGTAGTTAACCCCTATTATATGACCAGCCAACCATAAGAATGCTATGCATCTGTCTGTCAGTGTCAGCGTGTGTAGTTGGATCTCTCTCAGACAGGGTCCTATCCTGCGGTAAGATAGACCATCGGTGTTGAAGAGGAATGTTGATCCTGTCGGTCTCAGTATGGCTTTCCGTCTGTCTGCTCTGGTTGTTGTACTGTGTTGGAATGTTAAAGGGACAGAGTGATATTTTGACAAGTAAGCCCCTTTTCTGCTTACCTACAGTCAGATGAACTCATGGATACCTTTTTTATGTCCCACTAGTTAGCAATGGCTCAAGAAACTACCTTGAACTACCTTCAAGACTGATGGAGACTGATGGTTGGCACGTGGAGACATAAAAGTGGTATCCATGAGTTCATCTGACTCTGGGTAAGATGAAAAAGGGTTTCATTACCAAAATGTTGCACTATCCCATTAAAGGACCACCTCAGACAGACAGACATATGGAATCCAGCTTGACCTTAAACATGGCCCCAACTTACACATCGTCAATTCTTTGCATTGGTATTCTGTCAGTCAAATACATTCCTTTTAAAGAACAACTGAATTTATAGTTTGGCCAACTAAATCCCTCTCTCATATCTTCTTTAATATGCTGTAAGCAGTCATGATGAAGACTGTTTTTTTTAAATATGTGTGAGTGTGAGTCTTTAGAGAAGCCTCTCTCAGATCAGCCATTATGACACTCTGCTGTGAAATTCTGGAACAGCCAGAGGAACCCTGAACTGTTTACTGTCTGAGGGGAGGTAGAGAGGTAGAGAGGTAGAGAGGTAGAGGTAGAGAGGTAGAGAGGTAGAGGTAGAGAGGTAGAGGTAGAGGTAGAGGTAGAGGTAGAGGTAGAGGTAGAGAGGTAGAGGTAGAGGTAGAGAGAGAGAGAGAGAGAGAGAGAGAGAGAGAGAGAGAGAGAGAGAGAGAGAGAGAGAGAGAGAGAGAGAGAGAGAGAGACAGAGACAGAGACAGAGACAGACACACAGAGACACACACACACACACACACACACACACTTGTATTTATTAGATTTTTTACTCTTCCTGGGGTCCAATCACAAAATCGAGCAAACAGCCATGCAATCTCCATAGACAAACACTGGCAGTTGTAAGGATCAACGGTGGTAGACGAGAAGCAGTTACAGGGAGAACATTTAATGAACAACGGACATGGAACAGAACAGGAACAGTGTCTGGACAGGGGAAAAAATAACATCAATAATGCTGACACAGGGAACCAATGGAGGAACTGACAGAAATAGGGAAGGCAATCAACAAAGTGAAGGAGACCAGGTGAGTCCAGTGAGCAATGATGCGCATAATGATGGTGACAGGTGTGCGTAATGAAGGGTAGCCTGGCGCCATCGAGCGCCAGAAGGGAGAGCGGAGCAGGCATGAGAGCTCAGTGACTTTCAACGTGGCACTGTCATAGGATGCCACCTTTCCAACCAATAAGTCAGTTCGTCAAATCAAATCAAATCAACAATGTTCCAACATCTAGTGGAAAGCCTTCCCAGAAGAGGGGAGGCTGTTAAAGCAGCAAAGGGGGGACCAACTCCATATTAATGCCCATGATTTTGGAATGAGACATTCGACAAGCAGGTGTCCACATACTTTTGGTCATGTAGCGTATGTGTGTGTGTGTGTGTGTGTGTGTGTGTGTGTGTGTGTGTGTGTGTGTGTGTGTGTGTGTGTGTGTGTGTGTGTGTGTGTGTGTGTGTGTGTGTGTGTGTGTGTGTGTGTGTAGAGTGCATGTGTTAGCATGTGTTTGCAAAAGCTGTGTCTCTCTCTTCACAGTTCACGCTGTTCCATAAGGTGTAGTCTTATACACACATGCACACACACACACACACACACACACACACACACACACACACACACACACACACACACACACACACACACACACACACACACACACACACACACACACACACACACACACACACACACACACACACACACACACACACACACACACACACACATACAGAAATAGAGAGGCACACACACAAAGAGTAACACATGGACACTGAGGTAAACCTACAGAGCCGTTTGGGTGATTCATTCCCCATTCCTGTTGCCCTATCAGGATGTCAGTCAGGTAGAGAGTTAGAGAGAGTTTCCCCCTCCACAGCAGAGACAGCTGGTGGTGTCAGAGAGCGGTCACACTCTCCCACTAACTTTCACACATCCATCGCAACAACACCTGAGAGATGACAGCAGTCTCTGGATATCCCATCTACCTCTCTCTCCCTCCATTTCTGTGTCTCCTTTCCCACATATCCTCATCACTTCCTCCATGTCGTACCCACAGTGACCGTACGTACATATCCCAACCAGAAGCCATTGATAACAGGCAACATCCACACTGATCTAAAGGCTAGAGCAGCTGCTTTCAAGGAGCGGGACACATAAGAAATCCCTCTATGACCTCTGACGAGCCATCAAACAGTCACAAGGGACACACAAAACAATTTAGGCAACATGGATTGTGATCCAGGTGGAGATTGAATGTATCGGCTGTAACCAAGGAGCTTGATCTTTCCATTTAGCCACTTAGCTAGCAAGTTAACAAACCAAATGCATAGCTGGAGCCCTGAGCTGGATATCATTTATTTGACACATCTTAGAATTCTTATATTTATACTTAATTAACGTAAGCCGTGGCGTAGCACGCACTCCCACAGCCCCCACGAGGCAGGGGTGCTCCCAAACCCCCCAAAAGGAATAAAAAAATGGCCGTATTTCAAAATACCCCAGTATACTGTATACACAGCATATTTCCCAAGCCTACAATACAGGACTAAGATTGAATCCTACTACACCGGCTCTGACGCTCGTAGGATGTTTCAGGGCTTGCAAACAATCACAGATTATAAAGGGAAACCCAGCTGTGAGCTGCCCAGTGACGCAAGCCTACCAGACGAACTAAATACCTTCTATGCTCGCGTCGAGGCAAGCAACACTGAACCATGCATGAGAGCAACAGCTGTACCAGACGACAGTGTGATCTTGCTCACTGTAGCCGATGTTAGTAAGACCTTTAAACATGTTTACATTCACAAGGCCGCAGGGCCAGAGGGATTACCAGGACGCTCACTCAGAGTATGCACTAACCAGTTGTCAAGTGTCTTGACTGACATTTTCAACCTCTCCCTGACCCAGTTTGTAATACCTACATGTTTCAAGCAGACCACCATAGTTCCTTTGCCCAAGAACACCTAGGTAACCTGTCTAAATTATTATCACCCTGTAGCACTCACACCTGTAGCCATGAAATTCTTTGAAAGGTTGGTCATGGCTCACAGCCACACCATCACCCTAGACACCCTGGACCCACTCCAATTCGCATTCCACCCCAACAGATCCACAGATAATCTCTGTTGCACTCCGCACCTCCCTCTCCCACCTGGACAAGAGGAACGCCTACGTGAGAATGGCTGACCTTAATCCCATCATAAATTGGACCATCATAAGAAGGTTAATGTCCATGCTAGTATTCTAATTCTATGGACAAAACTGACTGTGTGCATCTGGGAGTCAATATTGTGTTGTGGTGGTGGTGTGCATAGAATAAGGAATTAGAATACTAGAATGGACATGAACCTTCTTATGATGGTCCAAAGGTCAGCCATGTTGGTCAGGGAGATGGTCAACCATGGTTTGCCAGTGCTGTGATAGGATGTTGTGTAAAACAATGAATGTGAAGAATTTATCTGCATTGTATGTGTTTTAGCTAGCTAGCCAGACAGTTTTAGAGGAATGATTCCATACATTTTTCTAAATACATTTTGCCAATATTCCAACATTCCATTGAAACAATGAAGTCCATCCACAGCCATACACTGGCTGAAATCAGATGATAGGACTTAGACAAGCAGTAAATACAACAAATACTGATACTGCATCATATAATAGCACTCACAGCTTTACAATAAAACAAAATCTGAGACATTTATGGTCTGTTTACATATGTTTTTCGAGGCTATTTATAGAGGAAATTGGTATAAAACCCATATAAACTCTATTTTTAAATATATGTGACAATATTTTTGTTTGACTATAATTCCATTACACCATTTCTGATACATCACTTGCCTTACTTTTATTTTCCTGCATAAGTAAAAGCAAGCAATGCATTTCCAATTATTCCACATTTAGCTCTATCAGAGTTATACAGCAAGTAACTGCATGCTTTTCATGATCAGTAAACATAAATTCATCATATAATGTCAGATACGTGAGGGTAGCCTATCCACTTGGCATGTAGCTCGATGATATACACGACCACCTGACGCCCAAGCATGTCCCGGAACGCCTCGTTCACTAATGCCTGGACCACCGACAGAGCATTGGCTAATTCATAAGGCATCATCGAGTACTCGTAGTGCCCACTCGTAGTTCCCAGACATCGTGCTGAAGGCCATTTTCCATTCATGGTGCACGGGTCCCACGGTGATGGTGCACGGGTCCCACGGTGATGGTGAGTGGTGCTGTGAACCAGGAAAGGAGAGGAGAGTGGGTATGAGGTGATGTTCAGGGAGGTGGTGAGGGCATTATCAATGAAATTCCCTGCGGCACCAGAGTCAACTAGAGCTGTAGAGACAACACGAGGGACAACCAGCCAGTGAAATTGAAAGCAGAAAGAGTTTGGCGGAAAGTGATGATGAAATTCTCATGCCAACCCCGGGAGATGGATGATCATGGGGCTGTCCCTCTGCCCTCGTGGACCCCTGGTTGGGACGCACCAGACACCGTTGAAACTGGTGCCCCTCCTGGCCACAATAGGGACAGAGCCTCAGCTGTCTCTGATGGCGTTGCTCTTCTGCGGGGAGGTGTTTTGACCATACCTCCATGGGTTCAGGCTCTTTCTCAGGACGGCCAAAGGAGGAGGGTGAGAGGCAATGGAAGTGCCAACGCTCCCAAAGAAGGTTATCCAGACGGATGGCTATCGCGATGAGTGCGTCCAAGGAGAGGTTGTTGTCTCGACACGCCAGATCCGTCTGGACCTCTTCGAGCAGTCCTCTTCTGAATAGGGTGCGGAGCGCAGGCTAATTCCATCCACTGGAGGCTGCCATGGTCCAGAAGTTGAGGGCATCCTCCGCAGCGGTCTGGGCAACCTGCCGGAGTTGGAGTAGGCGCTTGTAATATTTGTGTTGTGGAGAAATGACCAGGCAGGAGACGGGAGTACAGTTAGTCTCGTTTAGTCAAAACTCCTCGCCTTCTACAGCCCCCGGAACCATAGTGCGCATGTGCATTTCCTATTGTCCGATACGAGCTCATTGACTAGTCCAAAGGATGCGAACAGGTGTCTGAGAAGATTGATGGTCTTCTCAGCTGTGGTCAGTTGAGTAGGGAACACTTCCATCCACTTGGAATGGACATCGACAACAACAAGGAAATGTTACTTGTCAATCTCGGCGTAATCCACATGGATGCGTTCCCATTGTGTAGCAGCCCAGGACCATAGATGAAGAGGTGCAGCAGCAAGCTTGTTGCAAACAGCTTCACAAGTTGAGCAGTGGCCTACATGCTGTTGAATGTCAGATAAATGCGGGGGAGTGCTTTCATTCGAGTGGTCCATGGATGTCCCTCATGCAGGTCAGATAGCAGTCTCCTCTGGAATTTGTGACGCACCACCACCCTTGAGCCCCACAGAACACATCCTTTATCAGTAGACAATTGATCTTTCTTGTCAATGAATGGACGAAGGTTATCGTAATTTACAAAGGTTGGCCAACCGCCTAATGTTTAGTCCAAGACTTTGGAAAGCACTGGGTCCTTCCTCGTTTCCTCTGCTATGTCTGAACCAGATATGGGCAGTTCGTCGATGAGAGAGATCTGGAAGACTACTCTATCATCTTCACTGTCTGAGTCACTATTGCATGGTAGTCTTGATAGTACATCTGCATTTGCGTGATCACTGGATCGTCTGTACTCGATCTCATAGTTGTAGGCTAGCAATATCAGAGCCCAAAGTTGCATTCCAAAGTTGCAATATGAAGAAAGGTGGATGGATGCTGGCTGAAGAGGGCACTCTTTCAGTTTTTCTTTGTAGAGTCTTTCTGGAACAAGCGATACAGACGCTCCGGTGTCAGCTGCATTTTCACTGGTTTTCCCACTATCTCGATGCTGAGATAGATTCCATCTTTTTGTTGTTGAGCTGTGTACACTGTGAACAGTTCCAATACTGTTTCAGTTGTACCTTCCTCTTCTTGTGCTGCGTCTGACACTGTGCGCTCTTGCCATGCGTTTTGGAGCTTTACACACGCTCTGTAGATGTCCAACCTCTCCACAATTGTGGCACTTTTCATTTTGGAATCGACATTCACTGTGCTGATGATTATCTCCCCCACATCTGTAGCAACTTGGCTTAGACCTTTGAGATGTGGGCTGCTTTGTTCTTGTGTAGCCTTCAGGACGGGACTGAGAAAGTGTGACTTTTGTGACCCTTTTTCACCACGTGCAGCACTGACCATATGAACACCTTTCTGACGTTCTGCATGTCCTGATAGCTCAATAGTATCCCTGTGGGCAAGCTCGAGTCCAAGTGCGATATCACAGGCTTTCCGAAAGGTCAGGTCCTTCTGTGATATGCTTCATCTGTGAGACCACATACAAACTTGTCTCGGAGAGCGTCATCAAGAAATCGTGCAAACTCACATGTTTAGGCTTAGGCTTATTGGTTCAATGAGGCCAGCCTTTTCAAAGCAAGGATGTAGTCAGCCACAGCTTCCCCTTGACTCTGGTGACGTTGGTAAAATCTGAAACGTTCTGCAATGAGAATTGGCTTAGGCTTGAAATCCCTTGAAAGAGTTTCAGTCAGTTCTGCATAAGTCAACTCCACTGCTTTTATTGGTTCAATGAGACCTTTCAGCAATCCATACTCAGTTGGACCCAAAACACTGAGAAATACGTCTGCTTTCTTTTCATCTTTGATTTCATTTGCAGCCAGCCAACGCTCAAAACACTCTAAATAGGAATCAAAATCCTCTTTTGTAGCCTCAAACTCTGGTACTCGACCAATGGTTGCCATTTTCACAGTTAATTGTTTCCTTATTCCTTATATTCCTTCATTTTCATCAAATTCTTAACTTTCTTCAATTCAGAAGTTTCTGCAATTACTTCATTCACTGCACTCATTTGTACACACTGTGTTACGTTTCTTCTTCCATTTTTTTTTAAAAACAATATTTCTCCACTGAGATCGCCTAATTTCAATGGGTTCAATAAGTTTTTTTATTTTACCACCAGAGGGCAGTGTCGTTATTCTGGACTCCAATAGTCTTGCTACTTGGCAGCTCCTGAACACTGTACCTACTAGCAGTGCTTAGCCTTTTCTACTGGCAAAAAAATAAAATAAATAACTGACGATTTACATAATTATTTTGAGTTTCATTACTCACGCAATATTCTTCCCTTCAAGCAATGTCCGTTTAAGAAGCTTAATCACCTCGTCGCCACTGTAATATTTGTGTTGTGGAGAAATGACCAGGCAGGAGACGGGAGTATAGTTAGTTTTTGTTTAGTCAAAACCCCTCGTCCTCTACAGCCCCCGGCACACTAGTGCGCATGTGCATTTCCTTTTAGGTGTAGTAACGAAATACTGCCGTAATACATTACTGCTTAGTAACAGCATAGTAACTAATATAAACAGATGTAGATCACAGATACTACAGCGCTCACAACAGCTCCTCCTTTCCTCTCTCCCAGATGGCCGTGGCCCACTTCAACGCCCGTCTGACTGGCAGGGAAATGGCCGTGGCAACCTTGGACCTCTCAGTGGTAGGGGCTCTCGTCTGATGGGCGGAATAGAGGGAGCACTGGAGTAGGAAGCCACGACATTTAGATGGAGTCCCATCATATTTGTACGGGAGGGACAATCAGGCATCGCTAACTGCTGGATGGGCTGGGTGACTGGCTGGCAGGGACGACTCGTGGTAGAGGGTCCTCCGCTAGTTAGAGGTGATGCCCCTCGGATGATGTTGGAGAACGCGGAGGACCTCATCCATAGCCGTACCCAGTTGGTCGTGGTGTTGGGGGATTAGGTGTCCCTGTTAGCCGACCCTCCGGGAGATGTCTGCATTTTCTGCTGCTTCTATTTGTTGAGGCACTATTCTGTAACGTAGACGCAGGGAGTTAGGAAGCAAGTGCAGTTGGTGAGATTAATAACGAAAAACATGCAGATATACAAAACAAGAGAAGAGTACTTGGCATGAAAAACAAAACCAATACTGCCTGAAGACTGAGGCTACTGAGGGCTAAATAAAGGGGAAGTAATCAAGGTACTGATGAAGTCCAGGTGTGCATAACAATGGGGAGCAGGTGTGAGTAATGATGGTTGCCAGGTGTGTGTAATGTGAGTTGCCAGGACCGGTGGTTAGTAGACGTTGAGCGTGCAGTTCCTTGCTGTATAACTAGCTAAATGTGCTAAATGTGTGTAATTGTTTGTAGTTTTGACTATGCTCTTCAAGAGGTGATGATATTACAACCGAATAGTTAAAATTGATTTAACAATACGTTTTTAGCGGGGCTGAGGGTCTCCTTGCCCCCCAGCAGGGAAATCAAATGCTCTGCACCTTATTGTGACGTTTTAATGATAACGACTTATAGGATCTCAATGATGGTGTGTCATGGTGGGGTTGTTTGAAAAGGATCCATATCAAATTTCCAGACTTTCAGGACATGCGAGTCAGACACCATGAGAGACCCATGAGTCATTCTCACAGAGCATTTGATTTGTTTCTTCCCCTCCATGAATTTTACTATGATCTTCAAACTTCAAACTTCTATGATCCTTATTTTCAGTTGACACTCAATCAAAGAAAAGGGACACGTGGGTTTTTGCTTATTCACAGCTGTATTCTAGGTTTCATTGGATGCTGAAAGCTTGTAAATGTTCAAGCCCATCACATGGAGAACATACCATCTGGTCAAAGACATGGATGCCTTGTGATTCCTCTTGATGCTAACATCACAAAACATCTGTAATTGACATGGACAGATACACAGCAGGGTCTGACCTGCTTGACTTATTCCCATTAGGTCCAAGTGCAGGAAATTGCCTATATCTTGGGCCTAAAGTTGGATAAATCTCCTTTCTATAAGTTGAACTTACAAATGAACACCTTCACCCCCTTATGCCCTCAGAACAGCCTCAATTCGTCGTGACAAGGTGTTGAAAGCGTTCCACGGATTTCAGTTTCAATGGCACTTAAATCTTTTGTCTTGCCCATTAACTCTCTGAATGGCACACATACACAATCCATGTCTCAATTGTCTCACATCTACTCCCCTTCATCTACACTGACTGAAGCGGATTCAACAGGTAACATCAATAAACATCAATAAAAAAATTGTCAAAGACTAGTCACCCAAGTCATAGACTGTTCTCTCTGCTACCACACGGCAAGCGGTAACGGAGCACCAAGTCTAGTTCCAAAAGGCTCTTTAACAGCTTCAACCCCCACAACAAAATGTGAAATAAGTCAAGGGTTATATTTAGAGGTCGACCGATTATGATTTTTCAACGCCGATACCGATACCGATTATTGGAGAACCAAAAAAGGCCGATACCGATTAATCGGCCGATTTTTAAAAATGTATTTGTAATAATGACAATTACAACAATACTGAATGAACAATTATTTTAACTTAATATAATACATCAATAAAATCAATTTAGCCTCAAATAAATAATGAAATATGTTCAATTTGGTTTAAATAAGGCAAAAATGCAAAATGTTGGAGAAGAAAGGAAAAGTGCAATATGTGCCATGTAAGAAAGCTAACGTTTAAGTTCCTTGCTCAGAACATGAGAACATATGAAAGCTGGTAGTTCCTTTTAACATCCTTTTAACATCTCTTCAATATTCCCAGGTAAGAAGTTTTAGGTTGTAGTTATTATAGGAATTATAGGACTATTTCTCTCTATACGATTTGTATTTCATATACCTTTGACTATTGGATGTTCTTATAGGAACTTTAGTATTGCCAGTGTAACAGTATAGCTTCCGTCCCTTTCCTCGCCCATACCTGGGCTCGAACCAGGAACACATTGACAACACCCACCCTCGAAGCAGCGTTACCCATGCAGAGCAAGGGGAACATCTACTCCAAGTCTCAGCGGGAGTGACGTTTGAAACGCTATTAGCGCGCACCCCGCTAACTAGCTAGCCATTTCACATCGGTTACACCAGCCTAATCTCGGGAGTTGATAGGCTTGAAGTCATAAACAGCGTAATGCTTCAAGCATTGCTAAGAGCTGCTGGCAAAACGCACTAAAGTGCTGTTTGAATGAATGCTTACGAGCCTGCTGCTGCCTACCATCGCTCAGTCAGACTGCTCTATCAAATCATAGACTTAATTATAACATAACACACAGAATTACGAGCCTTAGGTCATTAATATGGTCGAATCCGGAACTATTATTTCGAAAACAAAACGTTTATTATTATCGCATATACCCTGACTCTGCGTGCAATGAACACAAGAGAAGTGACACAATTTCACCTGGTTAATATTGCCTGCTAACCTGGATTTCTTTTAGCTAAATATGCAGGTTTAAAAATATATACTTCTGTGTATTGATTTTAAGAAAGGCATTGATGTTTATGGTTAGGTACACGTTGGAGCAACCACAGTCCTTTTTCCGCGAATGCGCACCACATCGATTGTATGCAACGCAGGACACGCTAGATAAACTAGTAATATCATCAACCATGTGTAGTTAACTAGTGATTATGATTGATTGATTGTTTTTTATAAGATAAGTTTAATGCTAGCTAGCAACTTACCTTGGCTTCTTGCTGCCCTCGCGTAACAGGCGGGCAGGTGGTTAGAGCGTTGGACTAGTTAACCGTAAGGTTGCAAGATTGAATCCCTGAGCTGACAAGGTACAAATCTGTCGTTCTGCCCCTGAACAAAGCAGTTAATCCACTGTTCCTAGGCCGTCATTGAAAATAAGAATGTGTTCTTAACTGACTTGCCTAGTTAAATAAAGTTTCGAAAAAAGTGCCAAGGTAACATCAACCACATGAGCTTCATCTTCCTCACTCCTGAGTCTATTCCAAGTTGGACTCAAACCCTTTCAACAGGAGGAAACCATCTTTGTTTCTGCGTCCAACAGACGACACTACAGTGGTAGGCTTGATTACCAACAACGACGAGACGGCCTACAGGGAGGAGGTGAGGGCCCTCGGAGTGTGGTGTCAGGAAAATAACCTCACACTCAATGTCAACAAAACAAAGGAGATGGTCGTGGACTTCAGGAAACAGCAGAGGGAGCACCCCCCTGTCCACATCGACGGGACAGTAGTGGAGAAGGTGGAAAGTTTTAAGTTCCTCGGCGTACACATCACGGACAAACTGAAATGGTCCACCCACACAGACAGCATTTTTGCAACAGCTCCTCTTCAACCTCAGGAGGCTGAAGAAATGTGTCTTGTCACCAAAAACACTCACAAACTTTTACAGATGCACAATCGAGAGCATCCTGTCGGGCTGTATCACAGCCTGGTACGGCAACTGCTCTGCCCATAACCGTAAGGCTCTCCAGAGGGTAGTGAGGTCTGCACAACGCATCACCGGGGGCAAACTACCTGCCCTCCAGGACACCTACACCATCCGATGTCACAGGAAGGCCAAAAAGATCATCAAGGACAAGAACCACCCGAGCCACTGCCTGTTCACCCCGCTATCATCCAGAAGGCGAGGTCAGTACAGGTGCATCAAAGCTGGGCCCGAGAGACTGAAAAACAGCTTCTATCTCAAGGCCATCAGACTGTTAAACAGCCATCACTAACATTGAGTGGCTGCTGCCAACATACTGACTCAAATCTCTAGCCATTTAATAATTACAAATTGGATGTAATAAATGTATCACTAGTCACTTTAAACAATGTCACCTTATATAATGCCCTACATTACTCATCTCATATATATACTGTACTCTATACCGTCTACTGCATCTTGCCTATGCCGTTTGGCCATCGCTCATCCATATATTTATATGTACATATTCTTATTCATCCCTTTACACTTGCGTGTATAAGGTAGTTGTTGTGAAATTGTTAGATTACGTGTTAGATATTACTGCATGGTCGGAACTAGAAGCACAAGCATTTCGCTACACTCGCATTAACATCTGCTAACCATGTGTATGTGACCAATAACATTTGATTTGATTTGACTTGCTAGCCTGTAATCTCTGTCTTATTTACACTTCTGGTTGTTGGCACCTTCAATAGAGACACAGAAGGACACCCACTCTGACCAAACATTAGATCAACAGAACATCTAAGTTAATCAGAAGAAGCTTGGTCCAGATGGGGGGAGGAGGGGAGAGGAGAGGAGAGGAGAGGAGAGGAGAGGAGAGGAGAGGAGAGGAGAGGAGAGGAGAGGAGAGGAGAGGAGAGGAGAGGAGAGGAGAGGAGACATAGAGAGAGATATAGAGAGAGATATAGAGAGAGATATAGAGAGAGATATAGAGAGAGATATAGAGAGAGATATAGAGGGAGGAGAGGAGAAGACAATTAAAAGAGAAGAAAAGAGAAACAAGCTAAGAAGAAAAAAGAGAAGAGAGGAGAAGAGAGGAGAAGACAAGAGAGGAGAAGAGAGGATAAGAGAAGACAAGAGTAGAAGAGAAGACAAGAGGAGAAGAGAAGACAAGAGAGGAGAAGACAAGAGAGGAGAAGACAAGAGAAGACAAGAGGAGAAGAGAAGACAAGAGGAAGCTGTTCTGGATACTGAACTGATTTCAACCCTCCAGGGTCCTGACTGAACGACTCAGATATCCTTCAGGACAGGATGTCTTTACCATCTGCCTGAACTAGGGCTCAAACTGTCTTTCACCACGCCACACGTCACAGGTAAACATCAAGAACGTTCTCTCTCTAAGCCATTGGCAGGTTGTGGATGCAGGAAACGAGGCTTGGCTTGGCCGAGTTGTCATGGCATCATAGTCAGCATGGGGCCAAGAGTGATGAATCGGCAGATTCACAATCATCAATCACTCATCTCATAAAATGGAAGTCCAAAGCCACAACCAGCAACTTTCAGGTGCAGGACACAAAAAGTATAGTCATAAAAAAGATACTGTATACTCCTGTTGTTTTATTGAGCGGAACCTTTTAACCAGAAGTTCTTCAACAGTCCTGGTTTGCTGTGACCCAGTAATGTCTAGCACAAATCAAATCAAATTGTATTATTCACATGCGCTGAATACAACTGGTGTAGACCATTAAATACAATTTACAACAGGTCTACACTACATCTGCAAAAGTGCTACGTTGTACCAACCACATACTCTGACTGGAGGGGAGGAAACCTCAGATTGTAAGCCTTTCCAAGACCCACTTTTCTCTGTTCCATAAGAATTGGCTCAGATTTGGATGCCAACACTATGCCAACATTGGCCTATATAGGCTAGTCTGCAATGGATGCTCCATGTGGTTTCTCTGTTCATTTGTTCTCCTGTGTCATTTAATTTCAGACTTTCTGACTGGAATATATCATCCCGGCTATCTAAACCAATCCCATATTCCTGCTTTGTAGCCTTCTTATGACGTAAGGCTTGGGACTTTACTCCCTACCACACACAGTCAAGCCTTACCTACTGATTCAGATACACAATGAGGTGATGAAGAAACTAACTAAGAGACACATCAATCATATTTACTAAGCTCTCTGTGTCAGTGGCATCATTTAATTTCTATGATCTATTACTTGCGTTAGTCCCAATCCCAGTCAAACCCCAACCACTGCCACAGATACACTTAATGGTGCTGAAAAGAAACATCAATCACGCTAATATAAGCCTTCTGTCTGTGGCATCCTTGTATTTCTAGAATCTAAGACAGTAGATGCATTACTAGAAGAAGCCTGTCATATGTTGTTTTATACCAGAGATATCTGGGTCAGGTTTACACATTGACAAACATCATTCAAGTACAGCTGGTTAGAAGGCCAATGTATAGCCTATCTTAGACCGTATCCGTCATTAAGAAAACACATTTACTTGTCTTACTATAGTGTAGTGTACAAAGCTAACACATGGTGTCCATATCACACTATCAGTCCTTTTGAGGGAAGAAATGAGAAATTCTGTGTTTTCCTGGACCCAAGCTTAGAAAAATATGCAACAATATGTAAATATCGGTACGTTTCATTGCCCTTATGCCTAAAAAAAAATGCAATATAGACAAAAACAAATAACAATTAAATACCCATAAATATATTTTCATGTTTATTTTTCCCCGTTATAAACACTCATACATACCTGTCTAGGTTGGAACTGTTGCTGTTAAAATACAATACATAATTTCATTCTGAACTGGAATAAAAAGATTGATCACATCACACAGAGGTAGACCAGAAAACACACACAGTCCTAATGAGAGGTGTGTGGCTGGTTGAAGTTTTCAACAAGCATGTCTATTCTGGGCTCAGTTTTTGACAGTACAACATTTACATTTACATTTAAGTCATTTAGCAGACGCTCTTATCCAGAGCGACTTACAAATTGGTGCATTCACCTTATGATATCCAGTGGAACAACCACTTTACAATAGTGCATCTAACTCTTTTAAGGGGGGGGGGGGGGGGGTTAGAAGGATTACTTTATCCTATCCTAGGTATTCCTTAAAGAGGTGGGGTTTCAGGTGTCTCCGGAAGGTGGTGATTGACTCCGCTGACCTGGCGTCGTGAGGGAGTTTGTTTCACCATTGGGGTGCCAGAGCAGCGAACAGTTTTGACTGGGCTGACCTCAGTGTCAACACTGAGGTCATGCTCATTGACACTGCTTCTGTACTTGAGAACCTTGACTCGTGTATGTGGGGCCAAACTGGATCAGAACATCTACTGCTTTCTCAGTCAGGCTGGAGACCACTTCCTGCTGTAGATGAGCAACCCAGAACTGAGTTTGCCTCCATTGTTTTGTTTTTCAATTTAACTAGGCACGTCAGTTACAAACAAATTCTTATTTACAATGACGGCCTAGGTCAGGGGCAGAACAACAGATTTATACCTTGTCAGCTTGGGGATTCAATCCAGCAACCTTTCTGTTACTGGCCCAAAGAGCTAACCACTAGGCTACCTGCCACCCCAAAAAGCATCTTGCTTCAATCAGTTTATTCCAGTTCAGAATAAAAAATATTACTTGTATTTTAACAGCAACAGTTCCAACCTAGACTTGTTTTCGACAATAATTTCTACAGTAAAATGTACAGTAGGCCTGATCATTTTTCATCTTCATCTGTACTGTCTCTTAGGTTTGCACTATCAGTAGGTAGCTAGCTTGGTTTGGCTAACGTTAGCTATTAGCTGGCCATGGGAGAGAAACTCACATCTACTACTATAAGAGATAGTACTCCCTTATTTCTGCTTATCATCACCTGTTATAAAATGACAACAATGCCTTGCTAGTTGACTTCCTTTCCACTTTCAAAGCAGTTTCCTGAAGCATTCTACTCTGTTCTGAAAGAACTCCCTGGGTTTATCGTCATGTTGTGGATGTTTGGTCAGGACGTGTCTTTTTATTAATTAGTTTGTTTTGAGAGACTCATTACTAAGCACTTCCCCGCACAAAACACAAAGCACTTCCCCGCACAAAACACACTCCTCGTTATTTCTCAAGGTTTGTTTGAAAGAGACAGAAAGTCATCACTGTTTTTGCGTTTCATGACGATTGAGCTCAGTCAAAACTTGTGGCTAGCAAGTCAAATCAAATCAAATTTTATTGGTCACATACACATGGTTAGCAGATGTTAATGAGAGTTAGCGAAATGCTTGTCCTTCTAGTTCCAACCATGCAGTAATATCTAAAAAGTAATCTAACAAATTCACAACAACTACCTTATACACACAAATACAAAGGGATGAATAGAATATTTACATATAAATATATGGATGAGCGATGGTCGTGCGGCATAGGCAAGATGCAGTAGATGGTATAGAGTACAGTATATACATATGAGATGAGTAATATAGGGTATGTAAACATTATTAAAGTGGCGTTATTTAAAGTGACTCGTGATAACTTTATTAAGTCCATTTATTAAAGTGGCTAGAGATTTGAGTCAGTATGTTGGCAACAGCCTCTCTGTGTTAGTGATGGCTGTTTAACATTCTGATGGCCTTGAGATAGAAGCTGTTTTTCAGTCTCTCAGTTCCAGCTTTGATGCACCTGTACTGACCTCGCCTTCTGGATGATAGCGGGGTGAACAGGCAGTGGCTCGGGTGGTTCTTGTCCTTGATGATCTTTTTGGCCTTCCTGTGACATCGGGTGCTGTAGGTGTCCTGGAGGGCACCTATATGAGTCCATTTCATGACAGCGGTAAGTGATGGCGAGTGAGAATAACAAGTCAGTGGCTGAACAACAGCACGTGGGTCATGGAGTGATCTTCAAGAAAACTGCAGAAAAAAGATCCGGTAACAGAGACCGCTGCTAAGCAGGGAGCGCACTAAACCGAGAGCGCAGTTGCACTTGGCCAAATCAATTCCAGTCATTTATTAAATAATTATACATTTACGTCGCGACCCACCATTAGCAGGTCGGGTCGCGACCCATACTTTAAGAAACACTGGCCTAGGAAAACACTCCCCTCTTTAACAAGCGGAGAAAGATACGTTTGTTAAGGGTGAATGCATCATCTTCTGACAGGTGGCTTCATTCTCACATAACGCATCACATATGATCTACAACTAGCAGTACAAATGGATTTGTCATACACTGAGAGTCAATGCTGTTGACCTCTCTATGGTGATGTTGGCCTCTATATGGTGATGTTGACCTCTCTATGGTGATGTTGGCCTCTATATGGTGATGTTGGCCTCTATATGGTGATGTTGGCCTCTATATGGTGATGTTGGCCTCTACATGGTGATGTTGGCCTCTATATGGTGATGTTGGCCTCTACATGGTGATGTTGGCCTCTCTATGGTGATGCTGGCCCCTATATGGTGATGTTGGACTCGATACATGGTGATGTTGGACTCTCTATGTTGATGCTGGCCTTTATATGGTGATGCTGGCCTCTCTAAGGTGATGCTGGCCTCTATATGGTGATGTTGGCCTCTATATGGTGATGTTGGCCTCTATATGGTGATGTTAGCCTCTCTATGGTGACGTTGGCCTCTATATGGTGATGCTGGCCTATCTATGGTGATGCTGGACTCTCTATGGTGATGCTGGTCTCTCTAATGGGATGCTGGCCTCTCTAAGGCGATGCTGACCTCTCTAAGGTGATGCTGGCCTCTATATGGTGATGCTGTCCTCTATATGGTGATGATGGCCTCTATATGGTGATGTTGGCCTCTATATGTAAAATTAGTCTCTATATAGTGATGTGGGCCTCGATATAGAGACGTAGGCCTCTATAAGGTAATGTTTCCTCTAAAAGGTGATGTTGGACTCGATATATGGTGATGTTGGCCTCTCTATGTTGATGTTGGCCTCTATATGGTGATGCTGGACTCTCTATGTTGATGCTGGCCTTTATATGGTGATGCTGACCTCTCTATGGTGATGCTGGCCTCTCTAAGGCCGCTATATGCAATATTGGACTCTATATAGTGATGTGGGCCTCGATATGGAGACGTAGGCCTCTATAAGGTAATGTTTCCTCTAAAAGGTGATGTTGGACTCGATATATGGTGATGTTGGCCTCTCTATGTTGATGTTGGCCTCTATATGGTGATGCTGGACTCTCTATGTTGATGCTGGCCTTTATAGGGTGATGCTGGCCTCTCTATGGTGATGCTGGCCTCTCTAAGGTGATGCTGGCCTCTATATGGTGATGTTGGACTCTATATGGTGATGCTGGCCTCTCTATGGTGATGCTGGCCTCTCTAAGGTGATGCTGGCCTCTATATGGTGATGTTGGACTCTATATGGTGATGTTGGACTCTATATGGTGATGCTGGCCTCTCTATGGTGATGCTGGCCTCTCTAAGGTGATGCTGGCCTCTATATGGTGATGTTGGACTCTATATGGTGATGTTGGGCTCACTATAGTGATGTTGCGCTATATATGGTGATGCTGGCCTTTTTATGGTGATGCTGATCTCTATATGGTGATGTTGGCCTTTATATAGTGATGTTGGACTCTATATGGTGATGTTGGACTCTATATGGTGATGCTGGCCTCTATATGGTGATGCTGGCCTCTATATGGTGATGTTGGACTCTATATGGTGATGTTGGGCTCACTATAGTGATGTTGTGCTATATATGGTGATGCTGGCCTTTTTATGGTGATGCTGATCTCTATATGGTGATGTTGGCCTTTATATAGTGATGTAGGACTCTAAATGGTGATGCTGGCCTCTATATAGTGATGTTGTCCTCTATATGGTGATGTTGGCCTCTATATGGTGATGTTGGCCTCTATATGGTGATGCTGTACTCTATATGGTGATGCTGTTCTCTATTTGGTGATGCTGTTCTCTATATGCAGATGTTGGCCTCTATATGGTGATGCTGGGCTCTATATGGTGATGTTGGCCTCTGTATGGTGATGCTGGCCTCTATACGGTGATGTTGGCCCCTATATGGTGATGAAGACCAGGTTAGAGTTGTCTCCGGTCCCTGGGTGGGCAGAAAGCAGAGAGAGAATAGTTACTTAGCCATCCACGTGACAGAGCGCAGCTGTTCTGTAATAGCACCCAGACAACTGTCTCATTGTTTGGGAGAACTAGCGCTGGACCTGAAAGCAAACCACTGAAAACCTGGTTGCCCAATCAACATCACTACAGCGCCAGTGGTGGTGGTGACTAAGAGGAGATCCCTCTCATTTATTTAGCTCTTCTGATATTTTGGACATGATGTAAGGGCTGTCGCTCTCCTCATCCTCGGACGAGGAGAGGAGAGAAGGATCATCAGACCAAAATGCAGCATTCGGGAAGTAAGCCATCTTTTATTTGAACCCGATGGCAACACGAAACAAAACACTTTCAAATATACAAAACAAGAAAACGACGTTGACGAAACCTGAACATAAACTTACATAACTAAACGTAAACTCACGGACAGGAAACAGACGACATCAAAATAAACGAACAGCCAAACAGTCCCGTATGGTACATACATTCGACGACACAGGAGACAATCACCCACAACGAACACTGTGACAACGCCTACCTAAATATGACTCTTAATTAGAGGAACGCCAAACACCTGCCTCTAATTAAGAGCCATACCAGGCAACCCAAAAACCAACACAGAAACAGAAAACATAGAATGCCCACCCAACCTCACGTCCTGACCAACTAACACACATAACAAACTAACATAAATAGGTCAGGAACGTGACATAACCCCCCCCATAAGGTGCGAACTCCGGGCGCACCAGCACAAAATCTAGGGGAGGGTCTGGGTGGGCATCTGACCACGGTGGTGGCTCAGGCTCCGGGCGAGGTCCCCACCCCACCATAATCCATCCTAGCCTCCATCTCCCCCTAAGAATGTCCACCCTCCTTTTACCCCCACAAAATCTTCTTAGTAACATCACTGATAGGGACAGCACCGGGACAGAGAGATAGATCAAGACAGAGGGATAGATAAGAATATAGAGGTAGATCAAGATAGAGAGGGAGATAATGATAGAGGGGCAACTCTGGACTGAAAGGCAGCTCCAGACAGAGAGACAGCTCTGGACTGATGGGCAGTTCTGGGTATATAGCCATTTCAGGCTGAAGGGCAGCTCATGGCTGACTGACGAATCTGGACGCTCATGGCAGGCTGACGGCTCTCGACGCTCATGGCAGGCTGACGGCTCTCGACGCTCATGGCTGGCTGACGGCTCTCGACGCTCATGGCTGGCTGACGGCTCTCGACGCTCATGGCTGGCTGACGGCTCTCGACGCTCATGGCTGGCTGACGGCTCTCGACGCTCATGGCTGGCTGACGGCTCTCGACGCTCATGGCTGGCTGACGGCTCTCGACGCTCATGGCTGGCTGACGGCTCTGGACGCTCATGGCTCTCTGACGGCTCTGGCTGCTCATGGCTCGCTGGCGGCTCTGGCAGATCCTGTCTGGCTGGCGGCTCTGGCAGATCCTGTCTGGTTGGCGGCTCTGGCAGATCCTGTCTGGTTGGCGGCTCTGGCAGATCCTGTCTGGTTGGCGGCTCTGGCAGATCCTGTCTGGCGGGCGGCTCTAGCGGCTCCTGTCTGGCGGACGGCTCTGTAGGCTCATGGCAGACGGGCGGCTTTGCAGGCTCATGGCAGACGGGCGGCTTTGCAGGCTCATGGCAGACGGATGGCTCAGACGGCGCTGGGGAGACGGATGGCTCAGACGGCGCTGGGGAGACGGATGGCTCAGATGGCGCTGGGGAGACGGATGGCTCAGATGGCGCTGGGGAGACGGATGGCTCAGATGGCGCTGGGGAGACGGATGGCTCTGGCCGGATAAGGCGCACTGTAGACCTGGTGCGTGGTGCCGGAACTGGAGGCACCGGGCTAAGGACACGCACCTTCATACTAGTGCGGGGAGCAGGGACAGGGCACACTGGACTCTCAAAGCCCACTCTATACCTGGTGCGTGGTACCGGCACTGGTGACACCGGGCTGAGGGCAAGCACATCAGGATTAGTAGGGGGAGAAGAAACAGTGTGTACAGGGCTCTGGAGACGCACAGGAGGCTTAGTGCGTGGTGCCGGAACTGGAGGCACCGAACTGGATACACGCACTACAGGGAGAGTGCGTGGAGGAGGAACAGGGCTCAGGAGACGCACTGGTAGCCTAGTGCGTAGTGTAGGCACTGTAGGTACTAGGCTGGGGCGGGGAGGTGGCGCCGGAAATACCGGACCGTGCAGGCGTACTGGCTCTCTTGAGCATTGAGCCTGCCCAACCTTACCTGGTTGAATACTCCCGGTTGCCCGACCAGTGCGGGGAGGTGGAATAACCCGCACCGGCCTATGTAGGCGAACCGGGGAAACCATGCGTAAGGCAGGTGCCATGTATGCCGGCCCGAGGAGACGCACTGGAGACCAGACGCGTTGAGCCGGCCTCATGACACCTGGCTCAATACCCAATCTAGCCCTACCAGTGCGGGGAGGTGGAATAACCCGCACTGGGCTATGCACTCGTACAGGAGACACCGTGCGCTCTACTGCGTAACACGGCGCCTGCCCGTACTCCCGCTCTCCACGGTAAGCCTGGGAAGTGGGCGCAGGTCTCCTACCTGCCCTTGGCCCACTACCTCTTAGCCCCCCCCCAAGAAATTTTTGGGTGTTACTCACGGGCTTTTTGGGCTTCCGTGCCAGACGCGTTCCCTCATAACTCCGGTTCCTCTCTCCGGTAGCCTCTGCTCTCCTCAGTGCCTCCAGCTGTTCCCATGGACGGTGATTTACTTTAGCCCATGGTCCTTCTCCGTTAAATACTTGCTCCCAACTCCATAAGTCCTGTATACTTCCCCGTTGCTCCAAATTACGCTGCTTGGTTCTGGATTCTTGGTGGGTGATTCTGTAAGGGCTGTCGCTCTCCTCATCCTCGGACGAGGAGAGGAGAGAAGGATCATCAGACCAAAATGCAGCATTCGGGAAGTAAGCCATCTTTTATTTGAACCCGATGGCAACACGAAACAAAACACTTTCAAATATACAAAACAAGAAAACGACGTTGACGAAACCTGAACATAAACTTACATAACTAAACGTAAACTCACGGACAGGAAACAGACGACATCAAAATAAACGAACAGCCAAACAGTCCCGTATGGTACATACATTCGACGACACAGGAGACAATCACCCACAACGAACACTGTGACAACGCCTACCTAAATATGACTCTTAATTAGAGGAACGCCAAACACCTGCCTCTAATTAAGAGCCATACCAGGCAACCCAAAAACCAACACAGAAACAGAAAACATAGAATGCCCACCCAACCTCACGTCCTGACCAACTAACACACATAACAAACTAACATAAATAGGTCAGGAACGTGACACATGAACTATCCCCTTCCAGTAAGGAGATCTAGTCTCTCTGGCTGGGTAACAAATAACTGTCAACGAAACCACTGTAAACTACTGTAAATCTAATCTTACATTTTCCTTTCACATTATTGCTTCCGTTTGTTGTGTGGGGCTTGTGTGACGAATGTGAATTGTATAGTTAAATGGTACCAATACATTTCTGTCAAATCTCCATCATAATATAATGTATAGCCTAACTAAATTGTCCTTAACTGTAACCATTGCATGTATGCTTCCCTCTCTAAACCACATGTACTTCAACAACAACCACCATGGCCCCATTCTTTAAATCTATTTTTCAGCATGTTGTTTTGATATTTCTTGTGCTGCATGTGTTCAGACACAATGATGAATGAGTGTGCATGGTATTGATACAAAACAATGTCTGCCAGTACTGAGAGTGAGAGTGAGAGTGAGAGTGAGAGAGTGAGTGTGAGAGTGAGAGACAGACAGACAGACAGACAGACAGACAGACAGACAGACAGACAGACAGACAGACAGACAGACAGACAGACAGATAGATAGACAGATAGATAGATAGATAGATAGATAGATAGATAGATAGATAGATAGATAGATAGATATTTCACAAAATGGGACAAACACCAAATTGAGACTCTGCATGCAGAATTCTGCAAAAATATCCTCCGTGTACAACGTAGAACACCAAATAATGCATGCAGAGCAGAATTAGGCCGATACCCACTAATTATCAAAATCCAGAAAAGAGCCGTTAAATTCTACAACCACCTAAAAGGAAGCGATTCCCAAACCTTCCATAACAAAGCCATCACCTACAGAGAGATGAACCTGGAGAAGAGTCCCCTAAGCAAGCTGGTCCTAGGGCTCTGTTCACAAACACAAACACACCCCACAGAGCCCCAGGACAACAGCACAATTAGACCCAACCAAATCATGAGAAAACAAAAAGATAATTACTTGACACATTGGAAAGAATTAACAAAAAAACAGAGCAAACTAGAATGCTATTTGGCCCTAAACAGAGAGTATACAGTGGCAGAATACCTGACCACTGTGACTGACCCAAACTTAAGGAAAGCTTTGCCTATGTACAGACTCAGTGAGCATAGCCTTGCTATTGAGAAAGGCCGCCGTAGGCAGACATGGCTCTCAAGAGAAGACAGGCTATGTGCTCACTGCCCACAAAATGAGGTGGAAACTGAGCTGCACTTCCTAACCTCCTGCCCAATGTATGACCATATTAGAGACACATATTTCCCTCAGATTACACAGATCCACAAAGAATTCGAAAACAAATCCAATTTTGATAAACTCCCATATCTACTGGGTGAAATTCCACAGTGTGCCATCACAGCAGCAAGATTTGTGACCTGTTGCCACAAGAAAAGGGCAACCAGTGAAGAACAAACACCATTGTAAATACAACCCATATTTATGTTTATTTATTTTAACTTGTGTGCTTTAACCATTTGTACATTGTTACAACACTGTATATATATAATATGACATTTGTCATGTCTTTATTGTTTTGAAACTTCTGTATGTGTAATGTTTACTGTTAATTTTTATTGTTTATTTCACTTTTGTATATTATCTACCTCACTTGCTTTGGCAATGTTAACACATGTTTCCCATGCCAATAAAGCCCCTTGAATTGAATTGAATTGAATAGATAGATAGATAGATAGATAGATAGATAGATAGATAGATAGATAGATAGATAGATAGATAGATAGATAGATAGATAGATACACACAGGGTCGTGGGGTGAGACAGGGATGCAGCTTAAGCCCCACCCTCTTCAACATATATATCAACGAATTGGCGCGGGCACTAGAACAGTCTGCAGCACCCGGTCTCACCCTACTAGAATCCGAAGTCAAATGTCTACTGTTTGCTGATGATCTGGTGCTTCTGTCACCAACCAAGGAGGGCCTACAGCAGCACCTAGATCTTCTGCACAGATTCTGTCAGACCTGGGCCCTGACAGTAAATCTCAGTAAGACCAAAATAATGGTGTTCCAAAAAAGGTCCAGTCACCAGGACCACAAATTCCATCTAGACACCGTTGCCCTAGAGCACACAAAAAACTATACATACCTCGGCCTAAACATCAGCACCACAGGTAACTTCCACAAAGCTGTGAACGATCTGAGAGACAAGGCAAGAAGGGCCTTCTATGCCATCAAAAGGAACATAAATTTCAACATACCAATTAGGATCTGGCTAAAAATACTTGAATCAGTCATAGAGCCCATTGCCCTTTATGGTTGTGAGGTCTGGGGTCCGCTCACCAACCAAGATTTCACAAAATGGGACAAACACCAAATTGAGACTCTGCATGCAGAATTCTGCAAAAATATCCTCCGTGTACAACGTAGAACACCAAATAATGCATGCAGAGCAGAATTAGGCCGATACCCACTAATTATCAAAATCCAGAAAAGAGCCGTTAAATTCTACAACCACCTAAAAGGAAGCGATTCCCAAACCTTCCATAACAAAGCCATCACCTACAGAGAGATGCACCTGGAGAAGAGTCCCCTAAGCAAGCTGGTCCTAGGGCTCTGTTCACAAACACAAACACACCCCACAGAGCCCCAGGACAACAGCACAATTAGACCCAACCAAATCATGAGAAAACAAAAAGATAATTACTTGACACATTGGAAAGAATTAACAAAAAAACAGAGCAAACTAGAATGCTATTTGGCCCTAAACAGAGAGTACACAGTGGCAGAATACCTGACCACTGTGACTGACCCAAACTTAAGGAAAGCTTTGACTATGTACAGACTCAGTGAGCATAGCCTTGCTATTGAGAAAGGCCGCCGTAGGCAGACATGGCTCTCAAGAGAAGACAGGCTATGTGCTCACTGCCCACAAAATGAGGTGGAAACTGAGCTGCACTTCCTAACCTCCTGCCCAATGTATGACCATATTAGAGAGACATATTTCCCACAGATTACACAGATCCACAAAGAATTTGAAAACAAATCCAATTTTGATAAACTCCCATATCTACTGGGAGAAATTCCACAGTGTGCCATCACAGCAGCAAGATTTGTGACCTGTTGCCACAAGAAAAGGGCAACCAGTGAAGAACAAACACCATTGTAAATACAACCCATATTTATGCTTATTTATTTTAACTTGTGTGCTTTAACCATTTGTACATTGTTACAACACTGTATATATATAATATAACATTTGTAATGTCTTTATTGTTTTGAAACTTCTGTATGTGTAATGTTTACTGTTAATTTGTATTGTTTATTTCACTTTTGTATAATATCTACCTCACTTGCTTTGGCAATGTTAACACATGTTTCCCATGCCAATAAAGCCCCTTGAATTGAATTGAATAGATAGATAGATAGATAGATAGATAGATAGATAGATAGATAGATAGATAGATAGATAGATAGATAGATAGATAGATAGATAGATAGATAGATAGATAGATAGATAGATAGATAGATAGATAGATAGATAGATAGATTACACAGCAATCAGGCCAGTAAACTAGCCACGGATAAAAGTTTCCACTTTCAACATACCTCAGAGAATCTCAATGCATCAGCGTGAAGCGAAGAAGAGACAAGGGAATAGAACAACACAGGAGGCCATGCATGCGCCTTCAAAACACGTGTCCAAATCGACTTCCCATCCAAAGCAAGTAAAAGAAGTAGAGAAGTTCCCATGATACAAGCAACAGAAGTTGGGATCGATGTTGTGAGGTTTTTAAAGGGGTTGTTCGCAGACTACCGATGGCACTCGCCGGTCTCAGGGGTGTGTTTTATCAGACGACATTCTGTCTCATTGGCAGGTTGGGCCACTGTCAGGTCCCTGGTCTCTAGTGATAGCACTGTTTCTTTTAACTTTGACTTCCTCAATAATGACAATTAAAGAGACTCGAATCATGAGAATGAATGGCTTTCTGCCTAAATGTAGCTATGTTTAATGGCTGCATGGGGCCTTTAGTGCCTCATTTCAAAGGTTAAACCACTCATTCACTCACTGTCCTCAGATCTAAGAACAGAACAGGGCCAGATCCCTGCTGGCCAGAAGAGCAGCTGAGGGTATTAGTCAAGATAGCAGGTAGGAATAACTATACATTATCTCTGGAGTTTACAATATGTACTGGGCATGCCATTGAAAAGTGATGAGCCTACTAATGGACTAAAAACAACGCTCAAGGGAGAATCTCTTGAGTTTGAAAGTACTTTTTTTCGTCCAGGAGTAGCCTAGTCTGCAAAAGTCTGAAAAACTAGCAGTGAAAAACTAGCCTAGCTGGAATGTCTGGAAAAGTAGCAGGAAAGTCCTGAAATGTAGTTCTGGGTGTGAAGGGTTTGTGTGTTTTTGACCACCTTGAACGCCCTATGGATTTCTTCATCTGAAGCCTTGACTGACTGGCAGGATGAACATGTCAACCTCAACCTGTATATCTACATAGTGTCATATTTCTCTAGAACATTCTCTCCACTCTATCCCCTAGGACATATCTTACCTCAGAGTCTTAATCTGGCATGGTCGGTAGGCCGTAAAACTTGAAAACTAGTAGTCTGGGTCTGGATACCAACAGTAATACTCCACAGGTGTAGGGGGTTTCTTTACAGTAGTCTGATAACTACAGTAATACTCCACAGGTGTAGGGGGTTTCTTTACAGTAGTCTGATAACTACAGTAATACTCCACAGGTGTAGGGTGTTGCTTTACAGTAGTCGGATAACTACAGTAATACTCCACAGGTGTGGGGTATTTCCTTACAGTAGTCTGACAACTACAGTAATACTCCACAGGTGTAGGGTGTTGCTTTACAGTAGTCTGATAACTACAGTAATACTCCACAGGTGTGGGGTATTTCCTTACAGTAGTCTGATAACTACAGTAATACTCCACAGGTGTAGGGTGTTGCTTTACAGTAGTCTGATAACTACAGTAATACTCCACAGGTGTAGGGTGTTGCTTTACAGTAGTCTGATAACTACAGTAATACTCCACAGGTGTAGGGGGTTTCTTTACAGTAGTCTGATAAATACAGTAATACTCCACAGGTGTAGGGGGTTTCTTTACAGTAGTCTGATAACTACAGTAATACTCCACAGGTGTAGTGTGTTGCTTTACAGTAGTCTGATAACTACAGTAATACTCCACAGGTGTGGGGTATTTCCTTACAGTAGTCTGATAACTACAGTAATACTCCACAGGTGTAGGGTGTTGCTTTACAGTAGTCTGATAACTACAGTAATACTCCACAGGTGCAGGGTGTTGCTTCACAGTAGTCTGATAACTGCAGTAATACTCCACAGGTGTGGGGTATTTCCTTACAGTAGTCTGGTAACTACAGTAATACTCCACAGGTGTAGGGAGTTTTCTTCCTTACAGGCATCTACCACACATTAGCAACATACCAAACAGTTGAAGAAGAAGAGCCCTTGGAATGGTTTGAGACTCGATTTGTTTTGTAAGCAAAATGAAGGCCGGGATTCATTACAACACGATTAACAGCCTGCACACAGAAATAGATTTTTAAAGGCAATGCCCGCAGAGATCACATCCACAAAATGGCCAACTGTGGTTTATCTTCACGATCATCAACAATCAACAGTCTATATTCTCTCCAACAGAAAATGTTTTCACATTCAGCTGACACTCAAACATACCCCACTTAGGGGCATGGTGAGGAGTCATATTAGGACCTGTTTTCACATTCCAGTTTGAATGATTAGTCATCAATGACTCGATTACCAAGACCTCTACCAAAGGATATTTTCCCAGCATTATTTTGAGGGAGAAATAGTTTCTTGATGCGTTTCCACTTTCCAAAATATGAATGTTTATCTTTCTTATTCTCTTCCTCCCCTATTTCCTGTGAGTCACTACTCTTCCTCCCCTATCTCCTGTGAGTCACTACTCTTCCTCCCCTATCTCCTGTGAGTCACTACTCTTCCTCCCCTATCTCCTGTGAGTCACTACTCTTCCTCCCATATCTCCTGTGAGTCACTACTCTTCCTCCCCTATTTCCTGTGAGTCACTACTCTTCCTCCCCTAACTCCTGTGAGTCACTACTCTTCCTCCCCTATCTCCTGTGAGTCACTACTCTTCCTCCCATATCTCCTGTCAGTCACTACTCTTCCTCCCCCATCTCCTGTGAGTCACTACTCTTCCTCGCATATCTCCTATGAGTCACTACCCTTCCTCGCATATCTCCTGTGAGTCACTACTCTTCCTCCCCCATCTCCTGTGAGTCACTACTCTTCCTCCCCTATCTCCTGTGAGTCATTACTCTTCCTCTCATATCTCCTGTGAGTCACTACTCTTCCTCCCCCATCTCCTGTGAGTCACTACTCTTCCTCCCCCATCTCCTGTGAGTCACTACTCTTCCTCCCCCATCTCATGTGAGTCACTACTCTTCCTCTCATATCTCCTGTGAGTCACTACTCTTCCTCCCCCATCTCCTGTGAGTCACTACTCTTCCTCTCATATCTCCTGTGAGTCACTACTCTTCCTCCCCCATCTCTTGTGAGTCACTACTCTTCACCTTTGAGGCCAACTTCTTCCAGGTACCTGTTAACTAATTGATTTAACAGCAACTGACTACACTCACAGGGACAAAACGTTATGTAACTCCCATAAAAACAACCTTTTAAATCACTAATAATAAATTGTCTGATACAACACATTGGAAACACTGAGATTTGAACCAGAAACAAATATTTATGTATTTCATGGTTGTAGGTAACATACCACAGGACTAATATCTTTTGCAGGCAGTACAGACCTAATTATCTCCAATCATCTAACCTGAAAACAAACATATATTTATTAATACCTATAACGTTAGACTTTGAATGATGAATACATATAGTATTTAGGACAGGAACAAATTCAATTGTACTAGCCTTCCCAACACAGCTTGGATGAAGCAACCTGTCACTTATCTTATCAGCCCTGTTTGGAATGATTGGAAGCTAAGAAGAAGACTGGACTCCCTACTTAACAAGAGTACATGGATACTGACGGGTGCCATTAGATATGAGGGGCTGGGGCAGTATAATGATTACGGTAATCACAATGTAAACAGCAGTTGCCATTCAAGGCACATTAAGTGGGTCAAACAAACAGCTAGTCAGTGCTGTAACCTCATCTAACTACTGAAAAGCAATAACATTCATATCATTCACAGTTTTATGGGCTTGCTTGTTATTTTTAAAGCACCGTTGACGGAAAATCTACGGGGGGAGAGAGGGGGGGCAGACGAAGGAAGCAAGGGGCTTAGCTGGGTCTATTTTTTGTCCTTATAAAGAATGCGTAGTGCAGATAGATGAGTTGCGGTGAAAACGTCTTGGCACTTCAAACAGTCCTGGGATCCAACAGTAGTATGTATGAGGCTGAGCATCTCATCTCAAAGCTACAGTCTGGGATTTGTTTTACAGTTAAATGACAGCCCCGCCACTTGTTTTGGTATATGGCTGAGGGATGGAGTTGTGATAAAGTAAGACAGTTGTGCAGAGCTCATAAGGCATTTGTAAGTTCTATTCTTCAATAATCAGTGGGTCAATATCAAGAATTGAAATGGCTCTTAAACAGAATCCCGGCTTCAACATTTAAGGCAGGGATCATAAACTATATTCAGTTAGTTTTTTTCATGAGTGGAAGGTCGGGGGGCAGAACATAATTACAAATCATTTGTAGACTGCAAATTGACCACAAGAAGCCCAAACCTATATAATATTTGATTAAAAACATAATAATTTCAAAACTTGCTTACATTTGTATTCAATCACGTGTTTCTCTATTATGCATGGGAACAATTGGGAACAGATTTCCAAAATTAAAATAACTTGGAACTGATTTCCTGGTGTTTCTACAGTCTTTTATGTCAGGCCAAATTTTGGGGAACCCTGCTTTAAGAAGTGACGCATGGCTTCTGCAGCTGCTCCGCGGGCCAGAGAGAGGAGTAGTGCTGACTGCTGACTGTTGGCGCAAGATGGCGCCGACAGAGCTGGTTGCCTCGTTTCTTAGGAAACTATGCAGTATTTTATTTTGTTATGTATTATTTCTTATGTTGTTACCCCAGGAAATCCTAAGTCTTATTACATACAGCCGGGAAGAACTATTGGATATAAGAGAGACGTCAACTCACAACATTACGACCAGGAATACGACTTTCCTTTTTGGACCACCACCAAGGATAATGGATCTAATCCCAGAAGCCGACCCAAAACAACGGTGCCACAGAAGGGCAGACGGAGCTGCCTCCTGGTCAGGCTCCGTAGACGTGCACATCGCCCACCGCTCCCGAGTATACTACTCACCAATGTCCAGTCTCTTGACAACAAGGTAGACAAAATTCGAGCAAGCCTTCCAGAGAGACATCAGAGATTGTAACATCCTCTGTTTCACGGAAACATGGCTGTCTCGGGATATGTTGTCTGAATCGGTTCAGCCACCGGGCTTCTCCATGCATCGCGCCGACAGAGATAAACACCTCTCTGGGAAGAGGAAGGGCGGGGGTGTATGCTTCATGAATAACGACTCATGGTGTAATCATAACAACATACAGGAACTCAAGTCCTTCTGCTCACCCAACATAGAATTCCTTACAATCAAATGCTGGCCATATTACCTTCTAAGAGAACTCTCGTCAGTTATCGTCACAGCTGTGTACATTCCCCCTCAAGCAGACACCACGTCAGTCCTCAAGGAACTTCACTGGACTCTATGTAAACTGGAAACCATATATCCTGAGGCTGCATTTATTGTAGCTGGGGATTTGAACAAAGCATGGGAACAAGGCTACCTAAATTCGATCAGCATATTGATTGTAGTACTCGCCGGGGTAATACACTTGATCACTGCTACTCTAACTTCCGCGATGCATACAAAGCCCTCCCCCGCACTCCTTTTGGCAAATCCGACCACGACGCCATCTTGCTCCTACCGTCTTATAGGCAGAAACTCAAACAGGATGTACCAGTGACTAGAATCATTCAATGCTGGTATGACCAAACGGAATCCGCGCTTCAAGATTGTTTTGATCACGCGGACTGGGAAATGTTCCGGTAAGCCTCAGAGAACAACATTGATCTATACGCTGACTCGGTGAGTGAGTTTATTAGGAAGTGCATTGGAGATGTTGTACACACTGTGACTATTAAAACCTACCCTAACCAGAAACCGTGGATGGATGACGGCATTCACGCAAAACTGAAAGTGCGAACCACCGCATTTAACCGTGGAAAGAGGTCTGGTGATATGGCTGAATATAAACAGTGTAGTTATTCCCTCCGCAAGGCAATCAAACAAGCGAAATGCCGGTACAGGGACAAAGTGGAGTCGCAATCAATGGCTCAGACTCAAACCGTATGTGGCAGGCTCTACAGGAAATAATGGACTACAAAAAGAAAACCAGCCATGTCACGGAAACTGACATCACGCTTCCAGACAAACTCAACACCTTCCTTGCCCGCTTTGAGGATAATACAGTGCCACCGTCTCGGCCCGCTAACAAGGACTGCACAACCCCCCCCCCCCCTCTCCTTCTCAAAATCAAATCAAATTTATTAGTCACATACACATGGTTAGCAGATGTTAATGCGAGTGTAGCGAAATGCTTGTGCTTCTAGTTCCGACAATGCAGTAATAACAACAAGTAATCTAACCTAACAATTCCGCAACTACTACCTTATACACGCAAGTGTAAAGGGATAAAGAATATGTACATAAAGATATATGAATGAGTGATGGTACAGACGGCATAGGCAAGGTGCAGTAGATGGTATAGAGTACGGTATATACCTATGAGATGAGTACTGTAGGGTATGTAAACATAAAGTGGCATAGTTTAAAGTGGCTAGTGGTCCATGTATTACATAAGATGGCAAGATGCAGTAGATGATATAGAGTACAGTATATACATATACATAAGAGATGTGTAATGTAGGGTATGTAAACATTATATTAGGTGGCATTGTTTAAAGTGGCTGGTGGTGCATTTTTACATAATTTCCATCAATTCCCATTTTTAAGGTGGCTGGAGCTGAGTCAGTTTGTTGGCAGCGGCCGCTAAATGTTAGTGGTGGCTGTTTAACAGTCTGATGGCCTTGAGATAGAAGCTGTTTTTCAGTCTCTCGGTCCCTGCTTGGATGCACCTGTACTGACCTCGCCTTCTGGATGATAGCGGGGTGAACAGGTAGTGGCTTGGGTGGTTGTTGTCCTTGATGATCTTTATGGCCTTCCTGTGACATCGGGTGGTGTAGGTGTCCTGGAGGGCAGGTAGTTTGCCCCGGGTGATGCGTTCTGCCGACCTCACTACCCTCTGGAGAGCCTTACGGTTGTGTGCGGAGCAGTTGCCGTACCAGGCGGTGATACAGCCCGACAGGATGCTCTCGATTGTGCATCTGTAGAAGTTTGTGAGTGCTTTTGGTGACAAGCCGAATTTCTTCAGCCTCCTGAGGTTGAAGAGGCGCTGCTGCGCCTTCTTCACAACGCTGTCTGTGTGGGTGGACCAATTCAGTTTGTCCGTGATGTGTACACCGAGGAACTTAAAACTTTCCACCTTCTCCACTACTGACCCGTCGATGTGGATAGGGGGGAGCTCCCTCTGCTGTTTCCTGAAGTCCACAATCATCTCCTTTGTTTTGTTGACGTTGAGTGTGAGGTTATTTTCCTGACACCACACTCCGAGGGCCCTCACCTCCTCCCTGTAGGCCGTCTCGTCGTTGTTGGTAATCAAGCCTACCACTGTAGTGTCGTCCGCAAACTTGATGATTGAGTTGGAGGCGTGCATGGCCACGCAGTCGTGGGTGAACAGGGAGTACAGGAGAGGGCTCAGAACGCACCCTTGTGGGGCCCCAGTGTTGAGGATCAGCGGGGTGGAGATGTTGTTACCTACCCTCACCACCTGGGGGCGGCCCGTCAGGAAGTCCAGGACCCAGTTGCACAGGGCGGGGTCGAGGCCCAGGGTCTCGAGCTTGATGACGAGTTTGGAGGGTACTATGGTGTTAAATGCTGAGCTGTAGTCGATGAACAGCATTCTCACATAGGTATTCCTCTTGTCCAGATGGGTTAGGGCAGTGTGCAGTGTGGTTGCGATTGCGTCGTCTGTGGACCTATTGGGTCGGTAAGCAAATTGGAGTGGGTCTAGGGTGTCCGGTAGGGTGGAGGTGATATGGTCCTTGACTAGTCTCTCAAAGCACTTCATGATGACGGAAGTGAGTGCTACGGGGCGGTAGTCGTTTAGCTCAGTTACCTTAGCTTTCTTGGGAACAGGAACAATGGTGGCCCTCTTGAAGCATGTGGGAACAGCAGACTGGGCTAAGGATTGATTGAATATGTCCGTAAACACACCAGCCAGCTGGTCTGCGCATGCTCTGAGGACGCGGCTGGGAATGCCGTCTGGGCCTGCAGCCTTGCGAGGGTTAACACGTTTAAATGTTTTACTCACCTCGGCTGCAGTGAAGGAGAGCCCGCAGGTTTTGGTAGTGGGCCGTGTCAGTGGCACTGTATTATCCTCAAAGCGGGCAAAAAAGGCATTTAGCCTGTCTGGGAGCAAGACATCCTGATCCGCGACGGGGCTGCTTTTCTTTTTGTAATCCGTGATAGACTGTAGACCCTGCCACATACCCCTTGTGTCTGAGCTGTTGAATTGCGATTCAATTTTGTCTCTGTACTGGGACTTAGCCTGTTTGATAGCCTTGCGGAGAGAATAGCTACACTGTGTGTATTCGGTCATGTTTCCGGTCACCTTGCCCTGGTTAAAAGCAGTGGTTCGCGCTTTCAGTTTCACGCGAATGCTGCCGTTAATCCACGGTTTCTGGTTTGGGAATGTTTTAATCGTTGCTCTGGGTACGACATCGTCAATGCACTTCCTAATGAACTCGCTCACCGAATCTGCATATTCATCATTGTTGTTGTTGGACGCCGTGCGGAACATATTCCAATCCGCGTGATCAAAGCAGTCTTGAAGCGTGGATTCAGATTGGTCGGACCAGCGTTGAACAGACCTGAGCGCGGGAGCTTGTAGTTTTAATTTCTGTTTGTAGGCTGGAATCAACAAAATGGAGTCGTGGTCAGCTTTTCCGAAAGGAGGGCGGGGGAGGGCCTTATATGCGTCGCGGAAGAAGTTAGTATAACAATGGTCCAGAGTTCTGCCAGCCCTGGTCGGACAATCGATGTGCTGATAGAATTTAGGGAGTTTTGTTTTTAGATTAGCCTTGTTAAAATCCCCAGCTACGATGAATGCAGCCTCAGGGTGTGTGGTTTCCAGTTTACAGAGAGTCAGATAGAGTTCGTTCAGGGCCATCGATGTGTCTGCTTGGGGGGGAATATATACGGCTGTGATTATGACCGAAGTGAATTCCCTTGGTAGATAATGCGGTCTACATTTGATTGTGAGGAGTTCTAGATCAGGTGAACAGAATGACTTTAGTTCCTGAGTGTTGTTATGATGGTCACACCACGTCTCGTTAATCATGAGGCATACCCCCCCGCCCCTCTTCTTACCAGAAAGATGTATGTTTCTGTCTGCGCGATGCGTGAAGAAACCAGCTGGCTGCACCGACTCCGTTAGCGTCTTTTCAGTTAGCCATGTTTCCGTGAAGCAGAGCACGTTGCAATCCCTGATGTCTCTCTCGAATGTTACCCGTGCTCGGATTTCATCGACCTTATTCTCAAGAGACTGGACATTGGCGAGTAGTATGCTAGGGAGTGGAGCGCGATGTGCTCGTCTCCGAAGCCTGACCAGGAGACCGCTACGTTTGCCCCTTTTTCGGCGTCGTGTAGCTTCGCCGGCTGGGATCAGGTCCATTGTATTGGGTGGAAGGCAAGACACTGGATCCGTTTCGGGAAAGTCATATTCCTGGTAGGAAGGGTGGTTAGTTGACGTTAATCGTATATTCAGTAGTTCCTCCCGGCTGTATGTAATGAAACTTAAGATCACCCGGGGTACCAATGTAAGAAATAACACATAGAAAAACAAAATACTGCATATTTTCCAAGGAACGCGAAGCGAGGCAGCCATCCTGTTCGGCGCCGGAAGTTCTCCGTGGCCAACGTGAGTAAAACATTTAAACGTGTTAACCCTCGCAAGGCTGCTGGCCCAGACGGCATCCCTAGCCGCGTCCTCAGAGCATGCACAGACCAGCTGGCTGGTGTGTTTACGGACATATTCAATCTCTCCCTATCCCAGTCTGCTGTCCCCACATGCTTAAAGATGGCCACCATTGTTCCTGTACCCAAGAAGGCAAAGATAACTGAACTAAATGCGTACCGCACTGTAGCACACACTTCTGTCATCATGAAGTGCTTTGAGAGACGAGTCGAGGATCATATCACCTCCACCTTACCGTCCACCCTAGACCCACTTCAGTTTGCATACCACCCCAACAGGTCCACAGATGATGCAATCGCCATCACACTGCACACTGCCCTATCCCATCTGGACAAGAGGAATACCTACGTATGTAAGAATGCTGTTCATTGACTACAGCTCAGCCTTCAACACCATAATACCTTCTAAGCTCATCATCAAGCTGGAGGACCTGGGTCTCAACCCCACCCTGTGTAATTGGGTCCTGGACTTTCTGACGGGCCGCCCCCAGGTGGTGAAGGTAGGAAACAACATCTCCACTTCGCTGACCCTCAACACTGGGGCCCCACAAGGGTGCCTGCTCAGCCCCCTCCTGTACTCTGTGTTCACCCACAACTGCGTGGCCATGCACGCCTCCAACTCAATGATCAAGTTTGCAGACGACACAACAGTAGTGGGCTTGATTACCAACAACGATGAGACAGCCTACAGGGAGGAGCTGAGGGCATTCAGAGTGCGGTGTCAGGAAAACAACCTCTCACTCAATGTCAACAAAACAAAGAAGATGATCGTGGACTTCAGGAAACAGCAGAGGGAGCACCCTCCTATCCACATTGAAGGGACAGCAGTGGAGAAGGTGGAAAGTGTTAAGTTCCTCGGCGTACACATCACGGACAAACTGAAATGGTCCACCCACACAGACAGTGTGGTGAAGAAGGCGCAACAGCGCCTCTTCAACCTCAGGAGGCTGAAGAAATGTGTATTGTCACCAAAAACCCTGACAAACTTTTACAGATGCACAATCAAGAGCATCCTCTCGACAACATCAAGGACAACAACCACCCGAGCCACTGCCTGTTCACCCCGCTACCATCCAGAAGGCGATGTCAGTACAGGTGCATCAAAGCTGGGACCGAGATACTGAAAAACAGCTTCTATCTCAAGGCCATCAGACTGCTAAACAGCAATCACTAACAGAGAGGCTGCTGCCTACACTGAGACCCAATCACTGGTCACTTTAATAAATGGATCACTAGTTACTTTAAACAATGCTACTTTACATAATGCCACTTTAATAGCTGGGGCGGCAGGTAGCCTAGTGGTTAGAGCGTTGGACTTGTAACTAAAAGATTGCAAGATTGAATCCCTGAGCTGACAAGGTAAAAATCTGTTGTTCTGCCCCTGAACAAGGCAGTTAACCCACTGTTCCAAGGCCGTCATTGAAAATAAGAATTTGTTCTTAACTGACTTGCCTAGTTACATACTTTTTTTTTATTTTTTATTTTTTTTTACATATCTTACATTACTCATATTATATGTATATATTGTATACCATCTATTGCACCTTACCTATTCCACTCGGCCATCGCTCATCCATATACATATATGTACATATTCTCATTCACCCCTTTAGATTTGTGTGTATTTGGTAGTTGTTGGGGAATTGTTAGATTACTTGTTAGATATTACTGCACTGTCGGAACTAGAAGCACAAGCATTTCGCTACACTCACATTAACATCTGCTAACCGTGTGTATGTGAACAATTTGATTTGATTTGATTTGCTGACACCATATGAAGTCACTTGTGCACATAGGGCCCATATTCAAAAGTAGTTTACTGTAGGGTGGCATTTGGAACACATATATAGCTTTTCACTCAGAAAGGTGTTGAGGAAGACCCAAGTCGTGACGGAAATAAAGGTGAATATTAAGAAAATAACGCCAAGAAGTAACACAGGGTGAGCATGGAAAGAGGAGACTGTTTCCAGAATCAGATTAAATATTTTTCTCCCCAAAGAGGACTATGAAAATCTGACGACAAAAATGGATATTACCTTAGACACAGATAATTCAGACTGAGTTTCCCTATTGTTCTCCTTCTCTAGTAGTTGACTAAAAGGTACTGACTGAAAGCCAGTATGATTTTTAGCAGATGCTTTTATCCAAAGCAACTTATGGTCATGCATCCATATATTATTTTGTTTGTACTGGTGGTCCCAGGAATTAAACCCACTATCCTGGTGTTGCAAGCACCATGCTCTACCAACTGAGCTACAGACGACCACAGTAGCATATTCTATTTTAAAAACAACCAACCCAACATAAACACACAATAAACACAAGCCAATTTGGACACCAACATCTCATCAACTGTTCGTTAATGATCCTAGTGTGCTTCAGTAGTTCTCCCAACAGTACACATTTCTGTTGTAACCCCGGAAAAACACACCTGATTCTACTCATCGCGGGCTTGATGATGAGTTGACAAGTTAGTTGAACCATGTGTGTTTGTCTGGGGCTACATCAAAGTGTGTGCTGTTGGGGTTACTTGAGGACTGGAGGTGGGAAAAACTGCCTTACATGGAGATTTGACACGAAAATACATGAATGAATGAATGAATTCAGCAGTGTGGTTTATTGTTCTTCAGCTGTCTTCCTGAACCTGGACTCATCAAGACAGGATGGTACTCAATCTGTTTACAACTCACCTCACATGGTGATGGCAAGGAACACTTAACATCCCCGGAATTAAATCTGCCTCTAGGGCACTGCTTCCTTACTGTAAAGCAATGACGTTAAGCACCACACAACTAAATAAATAACAAACACCCGGAAGATGCATTATTTATGTTTTCTGGTACCAGCACTAGGATTAAACTGAACCCTGGAATCCGATGTAGACATTATAGATAGCCTTAGCTCTTATGGACTAACAGAATAGAGACAGGACTGAAAGTTGCTCCCTGAAGCAGATCAATTGGAGATTGTGTTGATTGACAGGTAAGAAAGGCTTTTGCTATGGCCTGAGTCTTCTCTGAACACACTGCTTAGTGGGGTATTGAACACCCCCAGTGGGCTATTCCAGGGACGATGGCTCTGGAAGCAAGGATTGCCCAGGATTGCCCAGAGAGGGGGTCCAAAGTGGGACTTAGCAAGTCCAAACTGCCCACTCCATCTATATTCCTGGGGGTTTTCCTTTCCATGGAATCCACACAGCAGACATCACCAGACCTGGGTTGAAATACTATTCAAAATCCTTTTAATTCATTTAGCTGTGCTTGATTGAGCTTGCCTGGCACAACATAAGTAATGGAATAGTTCCAAAAGTGAAAACCCAACCCATCTGGTTCCCTGGGCAGGCTCAAGCAAACACTGAAAATATTTTAAAGAAAACAAATACCATTTGAATCCAGGTCTGTAATCTTGGGGGTTCTCCATGGAATCCACCACAGCAGCGAATATGGCAGTGTGTTTTTCTACTCAGTCAGGCCAGTCAGAGCTGGACCTCCCTCCGAGACTGTGTCCAATATCCGATTGATAGAGGGGAGCAAGTCCAAGGGGAGCAGGACAACAAAATAAACCACAGGCCTGATTCTAGTCTGGTTAATGTATTACCATCATGCTCTGCCTGATTCTAGTCTGGTTAATGTATTACCATCATGCTCTGACTTCTACCTTGCTACAGACAGCTATATTGGTCTGCTAATACTGGACTATTAAAGGCCCAGTGCACAATTTTATATTTTTGTATAACTTTTTTGTATTATTATTATTTTTCAGAGGGTGCTGCAGCACCCTCAGCACCCCTGCTTCCTGCGGCTAATGGGAATAACTTCCAAGATGTTATGTCTCTATTCAAGCTGTTATTGGTCTGGTGTCAAGTTTACCGTTGTTGCCATATTTGAGTTTTCTTTCATTTATGATAATGGCGAAGACGGTATGTAGAAAGTTGAGCTCCGCTCGTTTTTGTGATATAACATGCCATAATCCTCTAACTGTATGAAGTGCCTTATGAATGTATATGGAACAAACAGGAGATCAGACTGTCTCAGATATTTACAGTGAGGGAAAAAAGTATTTGATCCCCTGCTGATTTTGTACGTTTGCTCACTGACAAAGAAATTATCAGTCTATAATTTTAATGGTAGGTTTATTTGAACAGTGAGAGACAGAATAACAACAAAAATATCCAGAAAAATGCATGTCAAAAATTTTATAAATTGATTTGCATTTTAATGAGGGAAATAAGTATTTGACCCCTTCTCAATCAAAAAGATTTCTGGCTCCCAGGTGTCTTTCATACAGGTAACGAACGGAGATTAGGAGCACACTCTTAAAGGGAGTGCTCCTAATCTCAGTTTCTTACCTGTATAAAAGATACCTGTCCACAGAAGCAATCAATCAATCAGATTCCAAACTCTCCACCATGGCCAAGACCAAAGAGCTCTCCAAGGATGTCAGGGACAAGATTGTAGACCTACACAAGGCTGGAATGGGCTACAAGACCATCGCCAAGCAGCTTGGTGAGAAGGTGACAACAGTTTCTGTGATTATTCGCAAATGGAAGAAACACAAAAGAACTGTCAATCTCCCTCAGCCTGGGGCTCCATGCAAGATCTCACCTCGTGGAGTTGCAATGATCATGAGAACGGTGAGGAATCAGCCCAGAACTACACAGGAGGATCTTGTCAATGATCTCAAGGCAGCTGGGACCATAGTCATCAAGAAAACAATTGGTAACACACTATGCCGTGAAGGACTGAAATCCTGCAGCGCCCGCAAGGTCCCCCTGCTCAAGAAAGCACATATACATGCCCGTCTGAAGTTTGCCAATGAACATCTGAATGATTCAGAGGACAACTGGGTGAACGTGTTGTGGTCAGATGAGACCAAAATGGAGTTCTTTGGCATCAACCCAACTTGCCGTGTTTGGAGGAGGAGGAATGCTGCCTATGACCCCAAGAAACCATCCCCACCGTCAAACATGGAGGTGGAAACATTATGCTTTGGGGGTGTTTTTCTGCTAAAGGGACAGGACAACTTCACCGCATCAAAGGGACGATGGACGGGGCCATGTACCGTCAAATCCTGGGTGAAAACCTCCTTCCTTCAGCCAGGGTATTGAAAATGGGTCGTGGATGGGTATTCCAGCATGACAATGACCCAAAACACACGGCCAAGGCAACAAACGAGTGGCTCAAGAAGAAGCACATTAAGGTCCTGGAGTGGCCTAGCCAGTCTCCAGACCTTAATCCCATAGAAAATCTGTGGAGGGAGCTGAAGGTTCGAGTTGCCAAACGTCAGCCTCGAAACCTTAATGACTTGAAGAAGATCTGCAAAGAGGAGTGGGACAAAATCCTTCCTGAGATGTGTGCAAACCTGGTGGCCAACTACAAGAAACGTCTGACCTCTGTGATTGCCAACAAGGGTTTTGCCACCAAGTACTAAGTCATGTTTTGCAGAGGGGTCAAATACTTATTTCCCTCATTAAAATGCAAATCAATTCATAACATTTTTGACATGCGTTTTTCTGGATTTTTTTGTTGATATTCTGTCTCTCACTGTTCAAATAAACCTACCATTAAAATTATAGACTGATCATTTCTTTGTCAGTGGGCAAACGTACAAAATCAGCAGGGGATCAAATACTTTTTTCCCTCACTGTAATATATCAGTTTCTTGATTTATTTTGTATCGTGATGCTAGCTAACTACTTGGCACTAAACAAACATTCTGAATGTTTACTTTGCTAGCTAAAGAGGCGTGAAATGGCTAATGTTATCACAAGCGGTCAAGACAGAGTTGTGACTGTATTATATTTTCATGTACAGGAGCTGGAGGAATGTCAATTCACTTGGACACCTACATTTTGTGCTTTATTGCCAGGTATGATGTATTTTATTTACAGTGTTAGAAATGTTTTTTTATCATGCTACCTAGCTCTGATATTTCATTTTGAGCCTTTGTTGTGTTACTGAAAAAATTAAAAATGGGTTCTGGTGATGTGTGTACTGAAAGTGTTCTCTATAAAACTATACGATCACATTGTGTTACTATAGCCATTATTTGCTCCTTTCATTTATGATTATGGCGAAGACAGAGGTGGAGGAATGTCAATTCATAATCCTTTGATTCTAACTTGAAAACACGTTGTATGCTTTATTGCCAGACTACAATAAACAGGGCACTCGCCTGAACCCGATGATCCTGTGTGTGTGTGTGTGTGTAACAGTCCTGCAAAGTAGAGACTCAAGAATTGAGGGGTTACACCTGCAGAGAGGAGAATAAGGGTCAAGGGTCATATGGGTATATCTAAAATGTTAACTTTCTACAGATGCCATACACATGCACTGAGGACAACATGGGTTGAGTCTAACATCTAATATTTTAGTTTACCCATAAAGTATAAGGTAGTTCATCTGTAACTTATAAACCTGTAACTTATAAACCGTTTGAAGGTATTAGATTGTTTTGTACAGTTTGGATGGATACAATTGGAGTTTCTACTCCAATCTCTTCTCCACTAGCAAACTGACGAACCAAAGTAGAGGCTTTTCACAGTGTGGAAAAAATAACCCATTTTGAAATGAGAGAAAAAGTGAGAGAGGAGGAAGACAAGGTGGAGGAGGGATGAGGAGGAAGACGGGGGACCATCTGCCATGATAAAACCAGATGTGGGGATGTTTGTTACCAGGCGACGACACATCAGATTCCTGCAGCTGCTTTTTATTAGGCTTCCCTGAAAAAGGCTCCGGCTATTGCTTCCTAGAAGGGTTCATGCCATGGTAGAGGTACAGAGCTACAGATACAGTATAATATAATATAATTACTTAAATGGGCATTCCCATTCAAGTCAACAGTCTGTGATGGGAACGGTCCATGGGCAGAACCAGAATGCTAGAGAACCAGAAATACAAACATAGAAAAATCATTACTGGAATGGACATCCAGTCTGAGGGGCTTTGTCCATTCTAGTAATTATATTTTTATGGCTACAGCATTTACGGAGCGCACTGGTGCCTTACAGCCAGGCCAGATGATCACATCAGGCAATTGGTACAGGAAGGACTCCACAGTGAGGGGTCCAGTCCTGCTGCCTTGCCACAGGGGTTCTCTGGCCCTGCACGCCTTATTCCAGTGGTCCTCTGACCCTGCACGTCTTTTCCAGTGGTCATCTGACCCGGCAAGCCTTATTCCAGGGGTCCTCTGACCCTGCAAGCCTTATTCCAGTGGTCCTCTGGCCCTGCACGTCTTTTCCAGTGGTCCTCTGGCCCTGCACGTCTTTTCCAGTGGTCCTCTGACCCTGCACGTCTTTTCCAGGGGTCCTCTGGCCCTGCACGTCTTTTCCAGTGGTCCTCTGACCCTGCACGTCTTTTCCAGTGGTCCTCTGGCCCTGCACGTCTTTTCCAGGGGTCCTCTGACCCTGCACGTCTTATTCCAGTGCTCCTCTGGCCCTGCACGCCTTATTTCAGTGGTCCTCTGACCCTGCACGCCTTATTCCAGTGGTCCTCTGGCCCTGCACGTCTTTTCCAGGGGTCCTCTGACCCTGCACGTCTTTTCCAGTGGTCATCTGACCCGGCAAGCCTTATTCCAGGGGTCCTCTGACCCTGCAAGCCTTATTCCAGTGGTCCTCTGGCCCTGCACGTCTTTTCCAGTGGTCCTCTGACCCGGCACGCCTTATTCCAGTGGTCCTCTGACCCTGCACGTCTTTTCCAGGGGTCCTCTGACCCTGCAAGCCTTATTCCAGGGGTCCTCTGACCCTGCACGTCTTTTCCAGTGGTCCTCTGACCCTGCACGCCTTATTCCAGTGGTCCTCTGACCCTGCACGCCTTATTCCAGTGGTCCTCTGACCCTGCAAGCCTTATTCCAGTGGTCCTCTGACCCTGAAAGCCTTATTCCAGTGGTCATCTGACCCTGCAAGCCTTATTCCAGGGGTCCTCTGGCCCTGCACGCCTTATTCCAGTGGTACTCAGGACCTGCACACCTCATTCCAGCGGTCCTTTGGCCATGCAAGCCTTATTCCAGGGGTCCTCTGGTCCTGCAAGCCTCATTCCAGGGGTCCTCTGGCCCTGAAAGCCTCATTCCAGGGGTCCTCTGGCTCTGCAAGCCTCATTACAGGGGTCCTCTGGCCCTGCAAGCCTTATTCCAGTGGTCCTCTGGCCCTGTAAGCAACGGAACACGCATCTGGAGCCTAACATGACAACAATAGATCATCTGAAGCCCAACGTGACAACACTAGATCATCTGGAGCCTAACGTGTGACAACACTAGATCATCTGGAGCCTAACGTGACAACACTAGATCATCTGGAGCCTAACGTGACAACACTAGATCATCTGGAGCCTAACGTGTGACAACACTAGATCATCTGGAGCCTAACGTGTGACAACACTAGATCATCTGGAGCCTAACGTGTGACAACACTAGATCACCTGGAGCCTAACGTGACAACACTAGATCATCTGGAGCCTAATGTGTGACAACACTAGATCATCTGGAGCCTAACGTGTGACAACACTAGATCATCTGAAGCCCAACGTGACAACACTAGATCATCTGGAGCCTAATGTGTGACAACACTAGATCATCTGGAGCCTAACGTGTGACAACACTAGATCATCTGGAGCCTAACGTGTGACAACACTAGATCATCTGGAGCCTAACGTGTGACAACACTAGATCACCTGGAGCCTAACGTGTGACAACACTAGATCATCTGGAGCCTAACGTGACAACACTAGATCATCTGGAGCCTAACGTGACAACACTAGATCATCTGAAGCCCAACGTGACAACACTAGATCATCTGGAGCCTAACGTGTGACAACACTAGATCATCTGGAGCCTAACGTGTGACAACACTAGATCACCTGGAGCCTAACGTGACAACACTAGATCATCTGGAGCCTAATGTGTGACAACACTAGATCATCTGGAGCCTAACGTGTGACAACACTAGATCATCTGAAGCCCAACGTGACAACACTAGATCATCTGGAGCCTAATGTGTGACAACACTAGATCATCTGGAGCCTAACGTGTGACAACACTAGATCATCTGGAGCCTAACGTGTGACAACACTAGATCATCTGGAGCCTAACGTGTGACAACACTAGATCACCTGGAGCCTAACGTGTGACAACACTAGATCATCTGGAGCCTAACGTGACAACACTAGATCATCTGGAGCCTAACGTGACAACACTAGATCATCTGAAGCCCAACGTGACAACACTAGATCATCTGAAGCCCAACGTGACAACACTAGATCATCTGGAGCCTAACGTGACAACACTAGATCATCTGAAGCCCAACGTGACAACACTAGATCATCTGGAGCCTAATGTGTGACAACACTAGATCATCTGAAGCCTAACGTGTGACAACACTAGATCATCTGAAGCCTAACGTGTGACAACACTAGATCATCTGGAGCCTAACGTGACAACACTAGATCATCTGAAGCCCAACGTGACAACACTAGATCATCTGGAGCCTAATGTGTGACAACACTAGATCATCTGGAGCCTAACGTGACAACACTAGATCATCTGAAGCCTAACGTGTGACAACACTAGATCATCTGGAGCCTAACGTGACAACACTAGATCATCTGGAGCCTAATGTGTGACAACACTAGATCATCTGGAGCCTAACGTGTGACAACACTAGATCATCTGGAGCCTAACGTGTGACAACACTAGATCATCTAGAGCCTAACGTGTGACAACACTAGATCATCTGAAGCCTAACGTGACAACACTAGATCATCTGGAGCCTAACGTGACAACACTAGATCATCTGGAGCCTAACGTGTGACAACACTAGATCATCTGGAGCCTAACGTGACAACACTAGATCATCTGGAGCCTAACGTGTGACAACACTAGATCATCTGGAGCCTAACGTGTGACAACACTAGATCATCTGGAGCCTAACGTGTGACAACACTAGATCATCTGGAGCCTAACGTGACAACACTAGATCATCTGGAGCCTAACGTGTGACAACACTAGATCATCTGAAGCGTAACGTGTGACAACACTAGATCATCTGGAGCCTAACGTGACAACACTAGATCATCTGGAGCCTAACGTGACAACACTAGATCATCTGGAGACTAACGTGACAACACTAGATCATCTGAAGCCTAACGTGTGACAACACTAGATCATCTGAAGCCTAACGTGTGACAACACTAGATCATCTGGAGCCTAACGTGACAACACTAGATCATCTGGAGCCTAACGTGACAACACTAGATCATCTGGAGCCTAACGTGTGACAACACTAGATCATCTGGAGCCTAACGTGACAACACTAGATCATCTGGAGCCTAACGTGACAACACTAGATCATCTGGAGCCTAACGTGTGACAACACTAGATCATCTGGAGCCTAACGTGACAACACTAGATCATCTGGAGCCTAACGTGTGACAACACTAGATCATCTGGAGCCCAACGTGACAACACTAGATCATCTGGAGCCTAACGTGTGACAACACTAGATCATCTGGAGCCTAACGTGTGACAACACTAGATCATCTGGAGCCTAACGTGTGACAACACTAGATCATCTGGAGCCTAACGTGACAACACTAGATCATCTGAAGCCTAACGTGTGACAACACTAGATCATCTGGAGCCTAACGTGTGACAACACTAGATCATCTGGAGCCTAACGTGTGACAACACTAGATCATCTGGAGCCTAACGTGTGACAACACTAGATCATCTGAAGCCTAACGTGTGACAACACTAGATCATCTGGAGCCTAACGTGTGACAACACTAGATCATCTGGAGCCTAACGTGACAACACTAGATCATCTGAAGCCCAACGTGACAACACTAGATCATCTGGAGCCTAACGTGTGACAACACTAGATCATCTGGAGCCTAATGTGTGACAACACTAGATCATCTGGAGCCTAACGTGACAACACTAGATCATCTGGAGCCTAACGTGACAACACTAGATCATCTGGAGCCTAACGTGACAACACTAGATCATCTGGAGCCTAACGTGTGACAACACTAGATCATCTGAAGCCCAACGTGACAACACTAGATCATCTGGAGTCTAACGTGACAACACTAGATCATCTGGAGCCTAACGTGACAACACTAGATCATCTGGAGCCTAACGTGACAACACTAGATCATCTGGAGCCTAACGTGTGACAACACTAGATCATCTGGGCCTATGATCTAATATTCATCATCTATGGTGATAATGACCAGGCCTCCCTTGAGAAAGAGGTATTTTAAACTCAATGGGACTGGTGAAATAAAGATGAAATAAAAACATGCCGTAGGGTGATTCATTTTAAACTCAACAGAAGGTCATGGCTATGGTGATGGTGAGCCTAATGCGTGAGAACACTAGAAATTAGTATATTCACAACCTATAGTGCTACGTGTCTATGTTAGTGTATACATGACATGGAGTTATTCATTTGATGAGGCTACGATGGAAGGGCATGTGTGATGGTTGATGACCTACAGTCTCATACAGATGTAGGATCTAAATTTGATCACCCTGTTGCTGGGGAACTTTCCTGCAATGCAGTACATTTAAAACTTGTAGTTGATTTAAGGTTTAAAAAGGCTACTGAAGTTGGTCATTTCCACTTTGAAATTTCAGACTTGATTTTCCCTTAAGAAAAATGAATCAACCTGTACAAAAATGTCCAGTAATTATGAGCCACATAATAATTCACATTTACTTTTGCTGCAGGATTATTTTATTTTTCTTCCTGTCTCCAGGTTGAGTGAAGGTTTTCCATCAACACAGGGAGCTGAACATTAAAATGTACAATCCAGCTATAGTTCAGGCATACATGCTGAATCCTGAAGAATCTTGATGCCTTCTGATAACAGCTATGTTCCAGTGTACCATACCGATTCAATATCATTAACACATGTAACCACATTGGAATCATATCTCATCTCGTTTACATTCTGTTCTTATTTGTGTGGGTGGAAATTATGTCATATGATATACAGTAGGCCTTTACACAATTTCCATTCTAGAGAGTCTTTTTGGTGGGGTGTTCAGTTCAGTACATTCTTTTTTGGGAGTTATTTTTCCATGATTGTCTTGTGAAATAAGAAGACAAATACAAATTCCTCTGGCTCATGGTACTCTCTGGCTCATGGTACTCTCTGGCTCATGGTACTCTCAGGGCAGTCACAAATAAGGTACGGTGTAGCTCACTACCGTACACGCTTCACCAAGCTCCACTGGTTGCCAATAAATGCCTGGAAGCGTCCACTCTCAAAGGAGATGCTCTCAAAATTCTGTTGCTTCGGCGAGACAAGACGAGTCCCCGCAATTAATAATCCGACAACCATCAGCATTCATATATTATTCCACTGCTTTCACCAAACACATAGCAGGAAAAATGAGAGTAGAGCCGGACAGGGAGAAGAAGGGAATCTCCCAAAAACACTACAGGGGCAGTTTGAGGCTCACTAGTCTGGAAAAGTAATTAAAACAACTGTGCCTCAACAAAAATGTTGCATCAAACTTCAATGGAAAAAAGGCTAAATTCAAGACCATGTGAGGATCTATAGGGACAGAAGATTGTATATCCTCCCCTCAAAAGAAAATGAGTTGAAGGTGGGGATGTACTGTTGAGGGCTTTTGCACCTCTAGGAACTAAAAGGAGTAAGTCCAGGTAGTCCAAGTTGAAGGTGAATAGGCTTAGCAGCCAATGCCATTAGACTGAATGAGGAAAAGGTGAGATAGATAGATCGTTCGATTGTCATAGTTTAAGTTTCAACGTTCTTGTCCAAGAGGAAAAAGGTTTTGAAACATAGAATACATACATACTGAATGTACATTGACAGTTGCTGGGGACGACATAGTTGAAGGGGTACGGACTGACTGCACCAAAGTCCAATAGTCCCTAATATACTGTATCTATAGGTTTTTGCAGTCTGGTAAACAAGTCATATCTCAGCAGCCAATTAACATTCTCAAAAACTGTGTGGCAGCCATGGATCCTTATCTAACTCTCCTCAGTTCAAGTTTCCCAATCTGAGACAGTGGGGGTCATGGTCTCGTTGAATTGATATGAAATGACCCCCATGTCATCAGTCCAAAAAACTCCTGATTAAACTGTGTAACCAGCCTTTCATCTTTCTATAAACATCTACACTGTTTAACCAGCCTTTTATTTCTATGAGGTATCACTACATTTGTTGATATATGTAAATACCATTGTAAATAACAATGGTAAATAACAAACAAACATGAGTTCATAAGTAAATGAACACCATTGGGATGAAAATGCAAGTCAACACATCAATCGAGACAGTCATCTGGCGCAAAGATCAGGCTGAAGAACATGCTCGGTTATACTACATATATACAGTATATCACTGAGTGAAGGGAGGGAAATGTCTTCGCTCTGACCTGCGAAACCAGCAGGGCAAGATTTACACTTGGAGAAAGAAGCATTCGAACTACATAGTTTAAGGTCTGGGTTTCTTATTACCAAACCACCAGGGTGCTATTCACTGACTTTGCTCAAAAGCCATCTGCAATAAGCTTCATGACTGAACTGAGTGGTAAGCCTCTTAGGATGTGAGTTTGTGATGGTTCCCAGGGCCTTGTACTGTATCTGTTACTAACATTTGAGTTACAGAGCTTGACCCTCTCACCTACAGTACCTGACCAATCAACCAATCAATCATTCAATCAATCAATCAATCAATCAATTAATCAATCAATCAATCAATTGGAACCTTCTTACTAGGGCTCAAATTACCATGGGGTTCCTCAACAAGTTAAAGGGATACTTTGGAATTTTGGCAATGAGGCACTTTATCTACTTCCCTAGAGTCCGATGAACTCGTAGGTTCCATGTTTTATGTCTCTGCGTGCAGTTGGAAGGAAGTTGCTAACTAGCGCTAGCACAATTGCTAACTAGCATTAGCATGATGACTGGAAGTCTATGGTATCTGCTAACATGCTAGCAGATTCCAAATAGACTTCCAGTCATTGCACTAATGCTAGTTAGCATTGGCTCGCAAAACAACCTCTGACTTCCTTCCTACTTGACATAGAGACATAAAAATGGTATCCACAAGTTCATCTGACACTGGGGAAGTAGATAAAGGGCCTCATTGTCAAAATCCCAAAGTATCCTTTAAGGTCAAAAACAGAATTCAATTGGTGGAAGCAATCCATCACATTTTAGTACATTATCCTGACCAATGAAATGTTGGACGCCAAATGGCTACTTTCCGGTCTTTCACAAAAATCTCTATACAAATTAAATCTGTTATTGAGTCTGGTCCACGTGTGGCAAGAAGCTATGTTGAGCCAGCTCCTTACAATGCTAAATTTAACAGTCCTCTTCAAGGAATGGGACTCACCAGGCTTTCATGTATTTTATCTGTCCACTAAAGCACCAAGAACTGGGTCCAAATCCTTTGAAGAACAAGAGTGCTTGGAAGAGAGACTGAAAAGTTAAACGCCTATACTCAAGTGTTCAGTGTTCTATTCAGTGCTCTAGCTGGAAAGAGAACTGTTTGAAGGGTAAACTCATCACTGGTTCAGTGTTCTAATCTATCGACTATTGACTAAACAGAACTCCCCAACAACTCTGTCTCTCAACATGACTGTGCTAGTGGACAATCATGGAATAGAAGTTCCACTACTGTTGTCTTGGTTGGGAAGAATGAATTGTTGTGACAGTTCTGGCGCTGGGTTGGCACCAGACATGGAGAGGATCAATGATAAACACAAAGCAGCTGCTCAATAAAAGACCAGTGATAAGATTTACTCACAAGGCTAGAGGAAAGACAGACACGGTTGGAAAAAAATGGCAAGAGAGAGGGAAGAGAGGGAAGAGAGAGGGAAGAGAGGAAATAAATTGTGACTTGTGTATTGGTGATCTCTACACATCATTCAGGAATAAACCCGCTTTGCGTCACCATGTGGTACAAATCTGTATTTTGGCCATTGAAGTTATGTTTTCCAATTCCATTAATCTCTTGGTCTCTCACACTCCCACTCATGGATTTGAAAGCATTGGATTGAGGTAAGCATTGTATTGGAATAAGCATTGGATTGGGATAAGCATTTGATTGGGATAAGAATTGGATTGGGGTAAGCATTGGGTTGGGGTAAACATTGGATTGGGGTAAACATTAGATTGGGGTAAGCTTTGGATTGGGGTAAATATTGGATTGGGTTAAGCATTGGATTGGGATAAGCATTTGATTGGGATTAGAATTGGATTGGGGTAAATATTGGTTTGGGGTAAACATTGGGTTGTAGTAAACATTGGATTGGGGTAAATATTGGATTGGGTTAAGCGTTGGCTTTGAGATTTCCACCATTTTTAAATCCATTATGGGGAGAAAGTTGGAGAATCGGGACGCAGATATTGTTTTGTCTAGCAAAAAGAGGAAAGACTTATTCTGATGTCAGTGAAGTTGGAGAAGGTTCAACATGGGAATGTGTCAGTCATGTGTACCAAGTACCAGGTATTAATCACGTGTTATACAACTACAGACACCTACAGTGTTTTGCCAAAGTATACACCCCCTTGGCGTTTTTCCTATTTTGTTGCATTGCAACCTGTAATTTAAATAGATTTTTATTTGGATTTCATGTTATGGACATACACATAATAGTCCAAATTGGTGAAGTGAAATGAAAAAAAATGACTTGTTTCAAACAATGCAAAATAAATGAAAATGGAAAAGTGGTGCGTGCATATGTATTCACCCCCTTTGCTATGAAGCCCCTAAATAATATCTGGTGCAATCAATTACCTTCAGAAGTCGCATAATTTGTTAAATAAAGTCCACTTGTGTGCAATCTAAGTGTCACATGATCTGTCACATGGTCCCAGTAAATATACACACCTGTTCTGAAAGGCCAAAGAGTCTGCAACACCACTAAGCAAGGGGCACCACCAAGCAAGCGGCACTATGAAGTCTCTCCAAACAGGTCAGGGACAAAGTTGTGGAGAAGTACAGATCAGGGTTGGGTTATAGAAAAATATCCGAAACTTTGAACATCCCACGGAGTACCATTAAATCCATTATTAAAAAATGGAAAGAATATGGCACCACAACAAACCTGCCAAGAGAGGGCCACCCACCAATCAGAGAGGCAAGAAAGAGACCAAAGATAACCCTGAAGGAGCTGCAAAGCTCCACAGCGGAGATTGGAGTATCTGTCCATAGAACCATTTTAAGCCGTACACTCCACAGAATGAGGCTTTATGGGAAGAGTGGCAAGAAAAAAAGAAATATTAATGAAAAAATAAGCAAACATGTTTGGTGTTCGCCAAAAGGCATGTGGGAGACTCCCCAAACATATGGAAGAAGGTACTCTGGTCAGATGAGACTAAAAATGAGCTTTTTGGCCATCAAGGAAAACGGTATGTCTGGTGCAAAACCAACACCTCTCATCACCCCGAGAACACCATCCGAGATGTTTTTCATCGGCAGGAACTGGGAAACTGGTCAGAATTTAAGGAATTATGGATGGCGCTAAATACAGGGAAAATCTCGAGGGAAACCTGTTTCAGTCTTCCAGAGATTTGAGACTGGGACGGAGGTTCACCTTCCAGCAGGACAATGACCCTAATCATACTGCTAATGCAACACTTGAGTGGTTTAAGGGGAAACATTTAAATGTCTTGGAATGGCCTAGTCAAAGCCTAGACCTCAATCCAATTGAGAATCTGTGGTATGACTTAAAAATTGCTGTACACCAGCGGAACCCATCCAACTTGAAGGAGCTGGAGCAGTTTTGCCTTGAAGAATGGGCAAAAATCCCAGTGGCTAGATGTGCCAAGCTTATAGTGACATACCACAAGAGACTTGCAGCTATAATTACTGCAAAAGGTGGCTCTACAAAGTATTGACTTTGGGGGGGTGAATAGTTATGCACGCTCATGTTTGTTTCACAATAAAAAATATGTTGCATCTTCAAAGTGGTAGGCATGTTGTGTAAATCAAATGATACAAACCCCCCGAAAATACAATTTAATTCCAGGTTGTAAGGCAAAAAAATTGGAAAAATGTCAAAGGGGGTGAATACTTTTGCAAGCCACTGTATACTACCAGCAACAAGTTTTCATTTCACATGCAGGGGTGTGCTTAAGGCCATACACTACCGTACAGCAACATTGTCACCGGAGCTCTGTACGGGCTTGTGCAGTGGAGGCGATCTTCGTGGACTATACTCAGCCCTGTCTCAGGGTAGTAAGTTTGTGGTTTGTTGATATCCCTCTAATGGTGTGGGGGCTGTGCTTTGGCAAAATAGGTGGAGTTATATCCTGCCTGGTTGGCCCTGTCCGGGGTATTGTCGGATGGGGCCACAATGTCCCCCGACCCACCCCTGTCTCAGTCTCCGGTCTCCAGTATCTATGCTGCAATAGTCTTTGTGCCAGGGGGCCAGGGTCAGTCTGTTATATCTGGTGTCATGTGTGAATTTAAGTATGCTCCCTCTAATTCTCTCTCCCTCCTCTCCCGGAGGACCTGGGCCCTAGGATCATCCACCTGGTCGTGCTACTGCTCCTGTTCTGCCTGCGGCTAGGGAACTCTGACCTGTTCACTGGACGTGCTACCTTGTCCTGGACCTGCTGTTTTTGACTCTCTTTCTCTCTACTACACCTGCTATCTTGACCTCTGAATGCTCGGCTATGAAAAGCCACCTGACATTTATTCCAGAGGTACTGACCTGTTGCATCCTATACAACCACTGTGATTATTATTTGACTCTGTTGGTCATCTAGGAACATTTGAAAATCTTGAAGAACAATCTGGCCTTAAATGGCCATTCACTCTTTTAATCTCCACCAGGCACAGCCAAAAGAGGACTGGCCACCCCTCATAGCCTGGGTCTTCTCTAGGTTTCTTCCTAGGTTCCTGCCTTTCTAGGGAGTTTTTCCTAGCCATCGTGCTTCTACATCTGCATTGCTTGTTGTTTGGGGTTTTAGGCTGGGTTTCTGTATAGCACTTTGTGACATCTGCTGATGTAAAAAGGGCTTTATGAATACATTTGATTGATTGAGTAGGGAAGGAGGAGGAGGAGTCGTCCACAGGGTGAGAAGGCTGCGGAGCATGGAGAACAGCGGTTCAAGTGGCTCTTGTAGCGCCGCACACACCAATGGAGCGAAAACACTACTACTGCTGCTCCATTTGAAAGGGCAATAGTGACATTTCATGATTCTGCTTGATTCTGCTGTGCAAACATCAGCCTTAGTACTGGTATCCACACATGTTGGGTGGTTGTGTGTGTGGGATTAACCAGGATGCCAAATATTTCCACTAGCTGCAAAAATGCCTAGTTTTGCAGACACACACACACACACACACACACACACACACACACACACACACACACACACACACACACACACACACACACACACACACACACACACACACACACACACACACACACACAGAGCGAGGGAGACGCACACACACACACATACAGTGGTGTAAATACTTTAAAGTAATACTTAAATAGTTTTTTGGGGTGTCTGTACTTTACTTTACAATTTATATTTTTTCCAACTTTTACTTTTACTTCACTACATTCCTAAAGTAAATAATGTACTTTTTTACTCCATACATTTCCCCTGACACCCAAAAGTACTTGTTACATTTTGATAGGAAAATGGTCCAATTCACACACTTATCAAGAGAACATCCCTGGTCATCCCTACTGCCTCTGATCTGACGGACTCACTAAACACAAATGCTTCGTCTGTAAATATGTCTGTGTTGGAGTGTGCCCCTGGCTATCCGTCAAAAAAAATATTATAATAATCGTGCAGCCTGGTTTGCTTAATATAAGGAATTTGAAATGGTTTATACTTTTACTTTTGATACGTACGTACAATTTAGCGATTCCATTTACTTTTGATACTTAAGTATATTTAAAACCAAATGCTTTAAGACTTTTACTCAAGTAGTATTTTACTGGGTTACCTTCACTCTTACTTCAGTCATTTTCTATTAAGGAATCTTTACTTTTACTCATGTGTGTGTATGACAATTGAATACATTTTCCACCACTACACACACATATACACACAAACCTTTTGATTTACGAGTGTGCAGAATGTCAAACATCTCACCGTGAGATCTCTGCTGAGAGAGAGAGAGAGAGAGAGAGAGAGAGAGAGAGAGAGAGAGAGAGAGAGAGAGAGAGAGAGAGAGAGAGAGAGAGAGAGAGAAGCCCTATCAAATAGCAAATAGTTCTGCTACCCCTAGGGACTACAGACTAGTCTAGTAGCAAAGTGCCATTACACCCCAGAGCAAGCTCCTTTCAGCACAAAACAGGACAGGGTACCCAGGTGTCAACGTCGTAGTGAGGTACAGTACCACAGGAGGACAATGAGACAGGGAAGAGAGGAAATGGTTATCGACCCAAACAAGACACAGGAAATAAATAGAAGCAGATGGATGGTAACCTGTTCCGTCCTTCATTTAGTTGCAACAGCAGGCAATGGTTTTACCATTCCACTGCAGGACAGGCTAGCAAATTGAGCTGAGCCTTGCTCTCTGCTAATGGACGATGTTGGCGTGACCAGGGATTTCACAGCTCCTGGTGTGTGTGTGTATCTGTCCTGGACTTTCACATGCTTATCTCATCAGACCAAAAACTAGGTCAAACCTAATGACTGGTGTTCTCATAGGGGCAGAAACACAGAAATGTTGGTGGTGTGGGTGAACACTGTATTTTACATACTGCAATAAATACAATGTGTAAACCATGAATGGCAATGTTAATGGGAATGTTAATGTACAGACAGACAGAGAGACAGAGACAGGCAGACAGACTGACAGTGATCCATCCATCCGGACAGACAGGCTGACTGACAGACATTACAAAGTCAAAGGTCATGAACCCCCCACCTCTCACCTCCAGCTAAACGAGTGGGAGGAAATAAAAGCTGCATGTGTGCTTATAAATCAGCACTGCAGCAGACTGAAGGATCCAGTATTATAATATACTGTCAGACTGGCACACTGCAGCAGACTGAAGGATCCAGTATTATAATATACTGTCAGACTGGCACACTGCAGCAGACTGAAGGATCCAGTATTATAATATACTGTCAGACTGGCACACTGCAGCAGACTGAAGGATCCAGTATTATAATATACTGTCAGACTGGCACACTGCAGCAGACTGAAGGATCCAGTATTATAATATACTGTCAGACTGGCACACTGCAGCAGACTGAAGGATCCAGTATTATAATATACTGTCAGACTGGCACACTGCAGCAGACTGAAGGATCCAGTATTATAATATACTGTCAGACTGGCACAGTGCAGCAGACTGAAGGATCCAGTATTATAATATACTGTCAGACTGGCACACTGCAGCAGACTGAAGGATCCAGTATTATAATATACTGTCAGACTGGCACACTGCAGCAGACTGAAGGATCCAGTATTATAATATACTGTCAGACTGGCACACTGCAGCAGACTGAAGGATCCAGTATTATAATATACTGTCAGACTGACACACTGCAGCAGACTGAAGGATCCAGTATTATAATATACTGTCAGACTGGCACAGTGCAGCAGACTGAAGGATCCAGTATTATAATATACTGTCAGACTGGCACACTGCAGCAGACTGAAGGATCCAGTATTATAATATACTGTCAGACTGGCACACTGCAGCAGACTGAAGGATCCAGTATTATAAAGTATTGTCATACTGGCACACTGCAGCAGACTGAAGGATCCAGTATTATAATATACTGTAAGACTGGCACACTGCAGCAGATTGAAGGATCCAGTATTATAATATACTGTAAGATTGGCACACTGCAGCAGACTGAGGGATCCAGTATTATAATGTATCGTCAGACTGGCACACTGCAGCAGACTGAAGGATCCAGTATTATAATATACTGTCAGACTGGCACACTGCAGCAGACTGAAGGATCCAGTATTATAATATACTGTCAGACTGGCACACTGCAGCAGACTGAAGGATCCAGTATTATAATATACTGTAAGACTGGCACACTGCAGCAGACTGAAGGATCCAGTCTTATAATATACTGTCAGACTGGCACACTGCAGCAGACTGAAGGATCCAGTATTATAATATACTGTCAGACTGGCACACTGTAGCAGACTGAAGGATCCAGTATTATAATGTATTGTCAGACTGGCACACTGCAGCAGACTGAAGGATCCAGTATTATAATATACTGTCAGACAGGCACACTGCAGCAGACTGAAGGATCCAGTATTATAATATACTGTAAGACTGGCACACTGCAGCAGACTGAAGGATCCAGTATTATAATATACTGTCAGACTGGCACACTGCAGCAGACTGAAGGATCCAGTATTATAATATACTGTCAGACTGGCACAGTGCAGCAGACTGAAGGATCCAGTATTATAATATACTGTCAGACTGGCACACTGCAGCAGACTGAAGGATCCAGTATTATAATATACTGTCAGACTGGCACACTGCAGCAGACTGAAGGATCCAGTATTATAATATACTGTCAGACTGGCACACTGACAACAGACAGGTGACCTACTGCTTTTTGGGGTCACTGTATTTTTACTGAGCAGTGAAGAGGAGGAGGAGGGGAAGAGGAGTTTGTGGACAAACTATTTTGACTGAGCAGGGACAGCACATAGAGGAAAAGGATGAGGAGGAACTGAGTTCGTCCAACACGCTTTCCTGTCCAAGCGTCTGTGTGTGATGACAATGCGGCATTCTGCTGATGACTAACACAGACAGTGATAGGAAGGTCTGGTTCTCTTGAGTCTGTGCTGACAAGGTTACTAAATATACCTTGGTCCTCTGAGTCACTTGTCAATGTAATCATAAATAGTCATTTGGCCACTAAATGGCTAATGCTAGCCTAGATAATCTTCCGGTCACTAAATGGCTAATGCTAGCCTAGATAATAATCTGTCCATTAAATGGTTAATGGCCTAGATAGTCTTTTGGCCACTAAATGGCTAATGCTAGCCTAGATTCCACTTCACTAACTCTGTATCCTCAGAGGATAGGTGAATAATTGCATTTTTTAACTCCCATTTTAAACTTGACAGAAACTCTCCCATATGCTGTCTTGTAGCCACCATAATTGAATTGTCAGGCTACTGTAACGATCAAATATATGTCAAAGGTAAAAAATATATATTTTTGTAATTCTTTCTTTGATCCTTTCTTCCCTTTCTTGAAACTGGACTGCATGATGTCATCCCTTTAAGAGAAAGTAAAATAATGCAATAACCTTTTAACAAGGAAGAAGTTTGTAGTTTATAGTTTTATTCTCTATTCATCCTTTAATTTTTTTAAATCCAGCATATAATGCTACATTACGGTATGGATTTAACAGGGGATGGAGTTTCCAGCATATTTGGAGTAAAATATATTTTTGAACTAAGCAGAAATATACCACTAGATATTCACCTTCACCTCAGAAACAGGGATTTTTGTGAAGCATGCTGATGTGATGTTGAGGGCCTGTATTCCTAAAGCATCTCCGAGTTAGGAGTGCTGATCTAGGATCAGTTTTGATTAATGAATCATTAATAATAAATCATAATGCACATTAAGGGGGACCGGATCCTAGATCAGCATTCCTACTCTAAGATGCTTTTGAATACAGGCCAAAAATCTTAGAACTGCGGTTACCCATCACATATTGATGGGGAATGTTTTTTTTCTGCATTTGGACTGCTGTCTCATCGTGTGGAAATGCGGTGGAGGCCACAACTGCATTTACAATGACGTGTGTAGGGATAACAGATTGCAGGGTAATAATAAATGCTTGTCAGTCCAGTGATTTACAAGGCTTTAAAAGCCAGTTTCTCCCAACTTAAGCAACATGTCAAATAGGAGAAAAAGCCGCAGTACAGAAACGTAGAATGTTCTCATTGTGGTGCCAGTGTGTGTGTGTGTGTGTGTGGGGCGGCGGGGGGCGAGAGAGAGAGAGTGGGTGTGGGTGTCTGTGTATGTGTGCTTCCTTGTAGATCTACACAACAGTTAAAACCTTTTAAGGATCGGACCCTTTTTTTCCAATTTTGCCGAAAATGACATACCCAAATCTAACTGGACCTGAACAGGACCTGAAGCAAGGATATATGTTATCTTAATACCATTTGGAAGGAAACACTTTGAAGTTTGTAGATATGTTAAATTAATGTAGGAGAATATAACACATTAGATCTGGTAAAGATAATACAAAGAAAAACACATGTGTTTCTGTGTATTTTTTTGTTCCATCATCTTTGAAATGCGAGAGAAAGGCCATTATCTGATTTAGGACTAGGGTTGCACATTTTGGGGAATATTCAGAGTTGGAAACTTTCCGTGGGAATAAACGGGAATATATGGGAATTAACGGGAATATATGGGAATTAACGGAAATATATGCAAATTCATATTAATACCATTTAAATGTAGATGTTTTTCGCATTGGAAATATTTACCATATCATATGGAGACAGAAACATAAACCTTTTAAGTTATCATAAGTAGACATAATTGCAAATGATTAAATCCTTCCAATAGAAATAAAAAACTATTTAGTTACAAATTGAACTTTAATTAAATGAGTTGACTCCACATGGGATTATTTCAATGAACAGCAAAATAAAGGGAATATTGAATGATCCCCAATGATCCATCACATCTCCCAAAAACATTTTCAACATACATCTGTAAAATGATAGTCTAGAAACTAAAGCTTTGGTTGTCTTCCTCTCAGGCTTCCATGTCTTCTCCCTGGACCTCCTCAATGTCCACCTCTCTAACATCAAACTCTGAGGCCTCATCTTCACTGTCACTTTCCAACCTGGTTGAGGATGGCTCGTTGTCAGGCTCAAAAACACTCAAATTTGCCCGGATGGCCACCTATTTTTCAACCCTTGTATTGGTCAGCCTGTTGCGTGCTTTGGTGTGTGTGTTCCCAAAAAAGGACCAGTTGCGCTGACGTTGGTGGGATTTGGAGGATGATGGAGGCAACAGGGGAAAGGGCCTATGATCCACAAAGTCCCTTCCACCAGGTGGCTGATGAGATATGTTGGCACGACTGCCATATTGCATCTCCATCCCAAAGCCCTTGCTTGGAAGTGTACTTCGCCAGACTGCCAAGAACCTTGCTCTCATCCAGGCCAAGGTGGCGAGACACGGTAATGATGACATCATAGGCCTTGTTGATCTCTGCACCAGACAGGATGCGCTTGCCAGCATACTTGGACTCCAACACATACGTTGTGGCGTGTATGAGCTTCAGGCAGAATTCTTCACGCTTTTTGATGTATTTCAGAACTGCAGTTTCCTCTGCTTGGAGCCAACAAATATGGCACAAGACCAAAATGTGGCAAGGGCATTACCGATTTCTTCTCTTACATCTGCAAGCAGAGTCTGAACATCAGACAGGATGGCATTGTCTCCCTCAATCAGTGCAATGGCTACTGCTATATGTTTCAGGAGTTTCAGGCTGCTTACCATTCTCCCAAAATACATCATCCAGGAGGATCCTCTTGATAGGGCTGTCCATATCGGCAGACTGTGATATGGCCATTTCTTGGAGAGACTCCTTCCCCTCCAGGAGGGGAAAACCTGAATACAATTCCATGTAGAGATAAATAGTTAAGCAGTTAGATTAAACATTGACAGATAAATGTTTTATAATGAAACATGTATGGAAACAGGTGAATTAACACTCCTCAGTTAGCAGGCTCAAGCATGCTAAAACCCTTATGTTAGCAAAAACTAACTAGCAGAAATTGTTAACAAGTTTGAAATGATTTAAACACACTTTGCTGTAGGCTACTATTTATTAGTTAACAAAATAAAATCATATGTCATAAAATATATTCACCCCAGGCAGTATTGTAATAAAAATTTACCAGAAAGCATGTAGTCCTTGACTCAGACAGTGTAGTAGTATGGGCTTAATAGCATCTCATTCGTGTGCAAGATCTTGAGAATCAGCTGTATATGATAGAAGAGTGCACTGCACATGTGATGGAAAATGCACTGTGCAGTGCAGAGGGTTAAAATTCCATTGAATTGGGGATAGTTTAACCAAAATATGGCACAAGACCTAGAAGTGCCTTATGTGTACCCCACCAAAAAAGGTTCACTGATATAAGCAAACTTTTTTTGATGAAAAATTCCCAGACTTAATTTCCCATGGGAAATTTCCGAAAAAATTCCGGAAATTTTCCGACCCTTTACTTGGACTCTAGGCGCAATTTAGATTTTGGCCACTATATGATAGCAGTATATATTTTTTTTATGTTTAATTTCACATTTATTTAACCAGGTAGACCAGTCATTTACAACTGCGAACTGGCCAAGAAAAAGCAAAGCAGTGCGACAAAAACAACAACACAGAGTTACACATAAACAAACAAACGTACAGTCAACAACACTATAGAAAATCTGTGTACAGTGTGTGCAAATGAAGTAATGAAATAAGGCAATAAATAGGCCAATAGTGGCGAAGTAATTACAATTTAGCAATTTACACTGGAGTGATATATGTGCAGATGAGGAATGTGCAAGTAGAATATATTAAAATAAAAATATTATATTAAAATATGTCTATGTCCTAGGAAATGTTCTTGTTACTTACAATCTCATGCTATTTACATTAGCGCACCTTAGCTCAACCGTCCTGAGGATGGGACACCGATCTTGTAGAGATCCAGAAATCAGGGTTAATTAATAAACATGTAGGGAATATTAATCATGGTGCTTATAAAATGTCTAATGAGAATTGAAGAGGCAATCTGCATGCTAAACTGCGTGATAAATTCTGCCCGTTGCTTGTAATTGACCAACTATGTTTTGATGTTACACAGTATTTGTTTAGATGACATTTACGTTGAAGAGTGGACTAAAACACATTTATATTGAACTTAGCTCAAGGGGGCATTTCTAAGTTATATTCTTCAAGAATCTATGGCTGTATATTATCTGTCATTTTGATTTCATGGATGGTCAGTCCTTGCATCCATAGCCCTGTCTATGACTTTGAGAGTGGTTATATTTATCCAGCCACATCCCTCAGCTGTTAACCAAAATAAGTGGAAGTGTGCCCACATTGTTGTTTTTCGAATCCCAGATTGCCCCTTGAACAGTGTCTGACAACAGGCACCAGGGCATGGCCATATGAATTGATTATAAACGCAAACTGTAGCTTTTTAATAGCCACTTCTTCATCATCAATGCTTATGGAGCAGGACAATAACAATAAGTGTACGCCTTTTTGATGATTTTGTCCAGACTACCAACATATCCTTTTATTTCCTGACAAAAATGTCCCCCTATCCTCTATATAGTGCACTACTTTTGACCAGAGCCCTAGAACAAAATAAATGAACTAAAAAAGGATTAGGTTGCCATTTGGCACACAGACAGTTTCTATGAAGGTAAAGGTCACAATAAATGTGTCTGCTAATTCAAACAATCTCATCCTGCGTGTGTGAGAATGCTGTGTGTGCACGTGTGTGTGTGTTTGTGTGTGTGCACGTGCGAGAGAGAGAGAGAGAGAGAGAGAGAGAGAGAGAGAGAGAGAGAGAGAGAGAGAGAGAGAGAGAGAGAGAGAGAGAGAGAGAGAGAGAGAGAGAGTGAGTTTATCTTCCCCAAAATCGACCGCCTGCCTTCTTTTCTTTCCTTAATGTTCCTACTTCGCCTGCCAGGCATCATTATTAAGATCTTAGTACTTAGGATGTTCACATTCAGACTTTCAGACCTGGGTTCAAATGCTATTTGAAATCTTGCCTGCCTGGAGTAAAAGGGTGGGCCGGGTTTGGACTTTGGGAACTTTTGTATTGGTTCCATTGCAAGACACACACTCAATCAAGCCAAGCTGAAGTATTTGAAATGATTTCAAATAGTATTTGAATCCAGGTCTGACTTGGATACTTGGATTCAGCAACGTTAACACTGAACCTTTTGTTAGTTTTCTCTTCACAATCCAGGTTGGGTCTGTCTGGTTCTCGTTAGAATAAAAGATTACAACAACTAAGAACAGGGATAAACAACATTATTTTAAAAAGCCCTCATATTTCCTGAATATTTACTCCATCAGTGGACCAGAACCAAACATCAGACTGCCTGGTGTGTGTGTGTGTGTGTGTGTGTGTGTGTGTGTGTGTGTGTGTGTGTGTGTGTTTACAGTACCAGTCAAAAGTTTGGACACACCTACTCATTCAAGGGTTTTTCTTTATTTTTACTATTTTCTACATTATATATTAATAGTGAAGACATCACAACTATGAAAGAAGACATATAGAATCATGTAGTAACCAAAAAAGTGTTAAACAAATCAAAATATATTTTAGATTCTTCAAGGTAGCCACCCTTAGCTGACACTTTCTGGGATTTATTTAGAATTCAAGGCACACTAAACCAGCATGGCTACCACAGCATTCTGCAGTAATACACCATCCCATCTGATTTGACTTAGTGGGAATATGATCTGTTTTGCAACAGGACAATGACCCTAAACATACCTCCAGGCTGTGTAAAGGCTATTTGACCAAGGAGAGTAAAGGAGTGCTGCATCAGATGACCTGGCCTCCACAATCACCTGACCTCAACCCAATTGAAATGGTTTGGGATGAGTTGGACCGCAGAGTGAAGGAAAAGCAGCCAACAAGTGCTCAGCACATGTGGGAACTCCTTCAAGACTGTTGGAAAATCAATCCTCATGAAGCTGGTTTAGAGAATGCAAAGAGTGTGTCATCAAGGCAAAGGGTGGGCATTTGAAGAATCTCAAATATAAAATATATTTTGATTTATTTAACACTCTTTTGGTAACTACATTATTCCATGTGTTATTTCATAGTATTGATAACTTGATTATTATCCTACAATGTAAAACCCTGGAATGAGTAGGTGTGTCCAAACTTTTGACTGGTACTGTATATATACAGTATATATATATATATATATATATATATATATATATATATATATATATATATATATATATTTGTGTGTGTGTGTGTGTGTGTGTCTGGCCACCTTGCAGTGCATGCTGGACCCTGTGTAATCAACCCTGGGAGTGCTGGGAAGATGTTTTAGACATTACCTTTTTGGCAAAACAATATTAACATACTGTATTTGGAGAAGAGCAGAACCAGCTAAATAAATAACAGAGCTGTGTAATGATTTGCAACAATCGGAGTGGATTTCCTGGACACAGATTCAGCCTAGTTCTGGACTAATTGAGAATCTCCATTGAACCAGGTTTTGAGTCCAGACTAGACTTAATCTGTGTCAGGGAAATTGTCCCTAGTTGGACTTCTACCAGTGGAGCCTCTCCTCTGACTCCTGACTACTGTCCAGGCTAGATTAGGAGAATAACAGTGGGATGCTGGCTAGTAGGCCCTGTCCAGGCTAGATTAGGAGAATAGCAGCGGGATATTGGCTAGTAGGTCCTGTCCAGGCTAGATTAGGAGAATAACAGTGGGATGTTGGCTAGTGGGCCCTGTCCAGGCTAGATTAGGAGAATTACAGTAGGATATTGGCTAGTAGGTCCTGTCCAGGCTAGATTAGGAGAATAACAGTGGGATGTTGGCTAGTGGGCCCTGTCCAGGCTAGATTAGGAGAATGACAGTGGGATGCTGGCTAGTACATCCTGTCCAGGCTAGATTAGGAGAATGACAGTGGGATGTTGGCTTGTGGGCCCTGTCCAGGCTAGATTAGGAGAATAACAGTGGGATGTTGGCTAGTGGGCCCTGTCCAGGCTAGATTAGGAGAATGCCAGTGGGGTGCTGGCTAGTAGGTCCTGTCCAGGCTAGATTAGGAGAATGACAGTGGGATGCTGGCTAGTGGGTTCTGTAGAGGATAGATTAGGAGAATGACAGTGGGATGCTGGCTAGTGGGTTCTGTAGAGGATAGATTAGGAGAATGACAGTGGGATGCTGGCTAGTGGGTTCTGTAGAGGATAGATTAGGAGAATGACAGTGGGATGCTGGCTAGTAGGTCCTGTCCAGGCTAGATTGGGAGAATGACATTGGGATGCTGGCTATTAGGTCCTGTCCAGGCTAGATTAGGAGAATGACAGTGGGATGCTGGCTAGTAGGTCCTGTCCAGGCTAGATTAGGAGAATGACAGTGGGATGCTGGCTAGTAGGTCCTGTCCAGGCTAGATTAGGAGAATGACAGTGGGATGCTGGCTAGTGGGTTGAGTTGATTGACCCATTGAGTCAGTCACACACATGCACACACACACAAACACGCACTCATGCACACGAACACACACAAATTGAGGAACACAATGGAAACAAGTCTCTTTACTTTTTTGTGCATGGTATCCTGGTAAATATTTGGTATATGTATCTGTTCCCTGGTATAAAATGTTTGCGTATTTTAAATTGTCAAATAAAATAAAAATCCTCTACTGAGCCACAATACTCACTCCTGGTCTGTGACCCAACAGGGAGCAGTTAAAAAAGTTGGATGAGGTTGGGACATGACATGTCACCTGTAATGAGGCCAATGTCTATACAGAGTGAATTCTAATAAGCATTACACCATAAGCAAAATGGTCCTATAAGCAAATACACAAAGGTTTCGTCCAAAATGTCACCCTATTCCCCTAGTGCACTACTTTTGACCAGGGCCCATAGGGGCCAGTCTGTCTGAAAAGCATGTTACCTAAGGCCAAAATACTCAATATTCAAACTTGAACTTTCTTTTCACTTTATTTTCTGCTAAAATTATGTCACTTATTTTTTGATGAAGCTTGAGGAAAAATTTTACATTTTCCAAGCTCTTTGGGTTTTTGTATCAATTCCTTTCAGGTACGTGATGTCAACACATGGTCGAAGCAAGGCAATGTGTGCGTCCCAAATGGTACCCTATCTCCTATGTAGAGCACTACTTTTGACCAGAGTCCTATGTGTGTACTGTATAGGGAATAGGGTGGCATTTGGGATACAAAGAAAATAAATAATAGTTATAAATATAATATTAAAGTGCAGCACAGGGAAATCTCCACTAATAACTAATGAACTGACACAGGGTCAATGTTATTATGACCAGCTGCCTGTCACATGTGTGCACCTGCACATTTAAGTAGTCTGACATCATCATTATGAGACATTCCTTGGAGGCTTCTACATTGACCTTTTTTAACCCTAGGGGCAGTTAGAGGTAAACCAAATATCCTCATCTGTTCCAAAACACCATCTGCCAAAATTAAAGGAAAAGTCTAATAGGTTGTGAGTACAGAAATGAAAAATTTGCAGGAACCTGAGTGGCGCAGTTGTCTAAGGCACTGCATTTCAGTGCAAGAGGTGTCAATACAGTACCTGGTTCAAATCCAGGCTGTATCACATCTGGCTGTGATTGGGCGGCACACAGTTGGCCCAGTGTCGTCTGGGTTTGTCCGGGGTAGGTCGTCATTGTAAATAATATTTTGTTCTTACTTACCTAGTTAAATAAAAAGAAAAAAGTATTTAAAAGAAAAACCCAAACTGGATCTTTGTCACCAAGAAGAAGACGAGTGAAATGGAGTGGAGGAGGGAGACAAAGATTTGTCATTGGTGATGAGTAAGAGTGCAAGGGTGTGTAGCCTTCTATCCTACAGCATCAAGGCCAGACCAAGTGAAGCTTTACTTATCTTTTCCAACCTACCGAGTAAATGTGAACTAAGTTTGCTGAGATGCAGTGTTCTGCCAGAAGATTCTTATTTTTAGCAATGAACAATAATATTGTCAAGACAGGAGAGATTATTAATGCCCTTACACATATTTCAAGAGCACATCCACCATGTGTTTTCCTCTAAGAGAAAACACACACACACACACACACTACAGAGCTGGGCTACTCCATGACACGGCACAGAACCAGACCATAACCAGAACATGACCTGGAAATGAGGCACAAATATTTATCTGAGGGGAATCAGGCTTTGACAGACAGTATCTGGGCCTTGGATATAACTAGAACTGGGTTAAAAAAAATACAGATTTGAAATAATTTCAAATACTCCTTCTGTGTTTGATTCCGTTTACCTGGTGCAATGGAGCCAATAGAATTGTCGCAAAATTGCAAACCCCACCCACCTGGCTGACTAAAGCAAACGCTAAAACTATTTTAAATATTTTAAATAGTGTTTGAACCCAGGGCTGGTTGGAACACATGCTGGATGGAACACATGCTGGATGGAACACATGCTGGATGGAACACATGCTGGATGGAACACATGCCGGATGGAACACATGCTGGATGGAACACATGCTCTCACTCAGCTCAGAAACAAAAGAATGAGACACAAAATGCTTAGCAATGTTTCTCCACCGTGCCGAAGCAAAGTGGAGTTAGACATCACTTGGCATTGAGAGACAAATAGTATAGGCCTACCCAGAGCCAAATAATGTACCTACCTTTCAATAACCTGCATACATAAGCAGGTTATGGATATCTTTGCAGTGGAAGACAAAATGACAAAATGTAGTCCAAGTTCTAATTAATTTGTCAAGGAGATTATTAGTATACACTGATTACCTTTGGAATGTTTACATCTGAAATATTAGACATTTAGTTAAAATATAATGTATTTGTATTGAAATAGACTGGGACCTAAATCCTAAAACAATCTACAAATGCTGCGAAGGATTAAGTGTTCTAGAATGAAACAAGTCATTTTACAAGAGCAAATGGAATCCTCATTGAGAGAAGCAATTTATCAATCACAAATCCTTTATAATAACACAGCCAAGACCCCAAAGAGCAAGCAGAGGAAAAGTGACAAGGAATAATTCCCTAGAAGGAAGAAACCTTGAGAGGAACCATACTCAGAGGGGAACCACATCCTCCTCTGGTTGTACTAGGTACACTTTGAATATGCAAGTATCACAAAGAGGAAAACACCTGTTCCAAAGTACATGATTAACTCCTAGGTCAGCTGGCACTCCGCCTGAAGGCCAAAAGATGGCTTTCTAATGCATTAGGTCGATTATAAGTGCTAATACTTTAAAGCTCATTATAAACAAAGCATAAGACAAACTATTCGTGATACTAATTGTTTTCAGATGTCCTGTAGTTCAAATGTAGACTGGTCCCAGATCTGTTAGTGCTGTCTTGCAGACAATGACCATATGAGTTGGCATGGCAGTGCAAACAGATCTGGGACCAGCTTGGTTAAAATACACCATGTGGCAAAGACAATAGAGACGGTGCCAGTAAGCATTCTACCATCAGTTCAGAAGAGCTCAGATACAGTCGCTCAGACATGGGTTTCACAACTATACAGCACTCAGCTCAGACCTGGGTTTCACAACTATACAGCACTCAGCTCAGACCTGGGTTTCACAACTATACAGCACTCAGCTCAGACCTGGGTTTAGCAACTATACAGCACTCAGCTCAGACCTGGGTTTACCAACTATACAGCACTCAGCTCAGACCTGGGTTTCACAACTATACAGCACTCAGCTCAGACCTGGGTTTAGCAACTATACAGCACTCAGCTCAGACCTGGGTTTAGCAACTATACAGCACTCAGCTCAGACCTGGGTTTCACAACTATACAGCACTCAGCTCAGACCTGGGTTTAGTAACTATACAGCACTCAGCTCAGACCTGGGTTTAGCAACTATACAGCACTCAGCTCAGACCTGGGTTTCACAACTATACAGCACTCAGCTCAGACCTGGGTTTCACAACTATACAGCACTCAGCTCAGACCTGGGTTTAGCAACTATACAGCACTCAGCTCAGACCTGGGTTTAGCAACTATACAGCACTCAGCTCAGACCTGGGTTTAGCAACTATACAGCACTCAGCTCAGACCTGGGTTTAGCAACTATACAGCACTCAGCTCAGACCTGGGTTTAGCAACTATACAGCACTCAGCTCAGACCTGGGTTTAGCAACTATACAGCACTCAGCTCAGACCTGGGTTTCACAACTATACAGCACTCAGCTCAGACCTGGGTTTAGTAACTATACAGCACTCAGCTCAGACCTGGGTTTAGCAACTATACAGCACTCAGCTCAGACCTGGGTTTCACAACTATACAGCACTCAGCTCAGACCTGGGTTTCACAACTATACAGCACTCAGCTCAGACCTGGGTTTAGCAACTATACAGCACTCAGCTCAGACCTGGGTTTAGCAACTATACAGCACTCAGCTCAGACCTGGGTTTAGCAACTATACAGCACTCAGCTCAGACCTGGGTTTAGCAACTATACAGCACTCAGCTCAGACCTGGGTTTAGCAACTATACAGCACTCAGCTCAGACCTGGGTTTAGCAACTATACAGCACTCAGCTCAGACCTCGGTTTCACAACTATAAAGCACTCAGCTCAGACCTGGGTTTAGCAACTATATAGCACTCAGCTCAGACCTGGGTTTCACAACTATAAAGCACTCAGCTCAGACCTGGGTTTAGCAACTATACAGCACTCAGCTCAGACCTGGGTTTCACAACTATACAGCACTCAGCTCAGACCTGGGTTTAGCAACTATACAGCACTCAGCTCAGACCTGGGTTTAGCAACTATACAGCACTCATTCAGACCTGGGTTTAGCAACTATACAGCACTCAGCTCAGACCTGGGTTTAGCAACTATACAGCACTCAGCTCAGACCTGGGTTTAGCAACTATACAGCACTCAGCTCAGACCTGGGTTTAGCAACTATACAGCACTCATTCAGACCTGGGTTTCACAACTATAAAGCACTCAGCTCAGACCTGGGTTTAGCAACTATACAGCACTCAGCTCAGACCTGGGTTTAGCAACTATACAGCACTCAGCTCAGACCTGGGTTTAGCAACTATAAAGCACTCAGCTCAGACCTGGGTTTAGCAACTATACAGCACTCAGCTCAGACCTGGGTTTTACAACTATACAGCACTCAGCTCAGACCTGGGTTTAGCAACTATACAGCACTCAGCTCAGACCTGGGTTTAGCAACTATACAGCACTCAGCTCAGACCTGGGTTTAGCAACTATAAAGCACTCAGCTCAGACCTGGGTTTAGCAACTATACAGCACTCAGCTCAGACCTGGGTTTAGCAACTATACAGCACTCAGCTCAGACCTGGGTTTAGCAACTATACAGCACTCAGCTCAGACCTGGGTTTAGCAACTATACAGCACTCAGCTCAGACCTGGGTTTCGCAACTATAAAGCACTCAGCTCAGACCTGGGTTTAGCAACTATACAGCACTCAGCTCAGACCTGGGTTTAGCAACTATACAGCACTCAGCTCAGACCTGGGTTTCGCAACTATACAGCACTCAGCTCAGACCTGGGTTTCACAACTATACAGCACTCAGCTCAGACCTGGGTTTAGCAACTATACAGCACTCAGCTCAGACCTGGGTTTAGCAACTATACAGCACTCATTCAGACCTGGGTTTCGCAACTATAAAGCACTCAGCTCAGACCTGGGTTTAGCAACTATACAGCACTCAGCTCAGACCTGGGTTTCGCAACTATAAAGCACTCAGCTCAGACCTGGGTTTAGCAACTATAAAGCACTCAGCTCAGACCTGGGTTTAGCAACTATACAGCACTCAGCTCAGACCTGGGTTTAGCAACTATACAGCACTCAGCTCAGACCTGGGTTTAGCAACTATAAAGCACTCAGCTCAGACCTGGGTTTAGCAACTATACAGCACTCAGCTCAGACCTGGGTTTAGCAACTATACAGCACTCAGCTCAGACCTGGGTTTAGCAACTATACAGCACTCAGCTCAGACCTGGGTTTCACAACTATACAGCACTCAGCTCAGACCTGGGTTTCACAACTATAAAGCACTCAGCTCAGACCTGGGTTTCACAACTATACAGCACTCAGCTCAGACCTGGGTTTAGCAACTATACAGCACTCAGCTCAGACCTGGGTTTAGCAACTATACAGCACTCAGCTCAGACCTGGGTTTAGCAACTATACAGCACTCAGCTCAGACCTGGGTTTAGCAACTATAAAGCACTCAGCTCAGACCTGGGTTTAGCAACTATACAGCACTCAGCTCAGACCTGGGTTTAGCAACTATAAAGCACTCAGCTCAGACCTGGGTTTCACAACTATACAGCACTCAGCTCAGACCTGGGTTTAGCAACTATACAGCACTCAGCTCAGACCTGGGTTTCACAACTATACAGCACTCAGCTCAGACCTGGGTTTAGCAACTATACAGCACTCAGCTCAGACCTGGGTTTAGCAACTATAAAGCACTCAGCTCAGACCTGGGTTTCACAACTATACAGCACTCAGCTCAGACCTGGGTTTAGCAACTATACAGCACTCAGCTCAGACCTGGGTTTAGCAACTATACAGCACTCAGCTCAGACCTGGGTTTAGCAACTATAAAGCACTCAGCTCAGACCTGGGTTTAGCAACTATACAGCACTCAGCTCAGACCTGGGTTTAGCAACTATAAAGCACTCAGCTCAGACCTGGGTTTAGCAACTATACAGCACTCAGCTCAGACCTGGGTTTCACAACTATACAGCACTCAGCTCAGACCTGGGTTTCACCACTATACAGCACTCAGCTCAGACCTGGGTTTCACAACTATAAAGCACTCAGCTCAGACCTGGGTTTCACAACTATAAAGCACTCAGCTCAGACCTGGGTTTAGCAACTATACAGCACTTAACAGACGCTGTCCTCCAAATCGACTTACTGTACATACATTTTTAGTATGTGTATGTTGCCTGCTGGAATTAAACCCACCATCTTGGCATGGATAGCACTACGCTCTAATCACCTAGGCAAAAAAACAAGCAATAAGCAAATTTAGGCAAAGAATCCTCAAAGCTTCTTCCACTGAAACAGTGAAACTGCATGAGGCGGCACAATCGTTGTTTGCTCAGCAAGAGAAGGGAGGAGAAAGGCTGCCAAATCCCCCACCAACAAACACACACGCACACACTCTCTCTCGCTGTGGCTGAGGTTGGGAAAGTGGGATAAGTCTCACAAGCTCTCAGTGGAGGACATGTTTCAGATTCCCTGAGACTATCAAGACCCAAGGAAGTGGAAAGAAATAACAAAACACGTGGCGCGCGTGAACCCTGCTTTAGCTATCTAATATTCGAAAGATACTTATTGAATGTGTATACACTGAGTGACCAGGTGAATCCAGGTGAACGCTATGGTCACTTATTGTCACTTGTTAAATCCACTTCAATCAGTGTAGATGAAGGGGAGGAGACAGGTTAAAGAAGGATATGGAAGCCTAGAGACAACTGAGATATGGATTGTGTATGTGTGCCATTCAGAGGGTGAATGGGCAAGAGAAAATACTTAAGTGCCTTTGAACGGAGTAGTAGGTGACATGCACACCGGTTTGAGTGTGTCAATAACTGCAATGCTGCTGGATTTTTCACGTTTAACAGTTTCCCGTGGGTATCAACAATGGTCCACCCCCCAAAGGACATCTAGCCAGCTTGACACAACTGTGGAAATTCGAGTCAATATGGGCCACAATCCCTGTGGAATGCTTTCCATTATTTTACTTTTAGATTTGTGTGTCTTGTTGTGAATTGTTAGATACTACTGCACTGTTAGAGCTGGGAACCAAAACATTTCACTACACCAGCAATAACATCTGCTAAATATGTGTATGCGACCAGTAACATTTGATTCGATTTGATTTGACACCTTGTAGAGTGCATGCCCTGATTAATTGAGGCTGTTCTGAGTGCAAAAGGGGGTGCAACTCAATATTAGGAAGGTGTTCCTAATTTTTTCTGCACTCGGTGTACGTAGCTGACAGATTTGTTATGGTTCTGGATGGCAGTTGGTTTGAAGTTCTTGGTGTGTCATTAATGTGCAGTTAATCAGTAATGACTCAGAAAAGTAATTCCTTCCCTCAATATCAAGTGTGTGTGTGCGTTAAAAGGATTAGTCACTCCAATTGCCTGAGAAATAGGGTAACCCTGTTAAAGAGTGCAGCGTGCCAGAGTGAGCGTTAGTAGAGTGAGTAGAGTGAGTAGAGTCAGTAGAGTTAGTAGAGTGAGTAGAGTCAGTAGAGTTAGTAGAGTGAGTAGAGTGAGTAGAGTCAGTAGAGTTAGTAGAGTCAGTAGAGTTAGTAGAGTGAGTAGAGTGAGTAGAGTCAGTAGAGTTAGTAGAGTCAGTAGAGTTAGTAGAGTGAGTAGAGTGAGTAGAGTCAGTAGAGTTAGTAGAGTTAGTAGAGTGAGTAGAGTCAGTAGAGTTAGTAGAGTTAGTAGAGTGAGTAGAGTCAGTAGAGTGAGTAGAGTCAGTAGAGTTAGTAGAGTCAGTAGAGTTAGTAGAGTGAGTAGAGTCAGTAGAGTTAGTAGAGTCAGTAGAGTTAGTAGAGTCAGTAGAGTTAGTAGAGTGAGTAGAGTTAGTAGAGTTAGTAGAGTTAGTAGAGTCAGTAGAGTTAGTAGAGTGAGTAGAGTCAGTAGAGTTAGTAGAGTCAGTAGAGTGAGTAGAGTCAGTAGAGTTAGTAGAGTCAGTAGAGTTAGTAGAGTGAGTAGAGTGAGTAGAGTCAGTAGAGTTAGTAGAGTTAGTAGAGTGAGTAGAGTCAGTAGAGTTAGTAGAGTTAGTAGAGTGAGTAGAGTCAGTAGAGTGAGTAGAGTGAGTAGAGTCAGTAGAGTTAGTAGAGTCAGTAGAGTTAGTAGAGTGAGTAGAGTCAGTAGAGTTAGTAGAGTCAGTAGAGTTAGTAGAGTCAGTAGAGTTAGTAGAGTGAGTAGAGTTAGTAGAGTTAGTAGAGTTAGTAGAGTCAGTAGAGTTAGTAGAGTGAGTAGAGTCAGTAGAGTTAGTAGAGGGTGAAAGTTAGCAGAGTTAGTAGAGGGTGAGAGTTAGTAGAGTTACTATACAGTGAAAGTTAGTAGAGTTACTAGAGGGTGAGAGTTAGTAGAGTTACTAGAGGGTGAGAGTTAGTAGAGTTAGTAGAGGGTGAAAGTTAGCAGAGTTACTAGAGGGTGAAAGTTAGTAGAGTTAGTAGAGGGTGAAAGTTAGTAGGGTTAGTAGAGGGTGAAAGTTAGTAGAGTTACTAGAGGGTGAACGTTAGTAGGATTAGTAGAGGGTGAAAGTTAGTAGGGTTAGTAGAGGGTGAAAGTTAGTAGGATTAGTAGAGGGTGAAAGTTAGTAGGGTTAGTAGAAGGTGAAAGTTAGTAGGATTAGTAGAGGGTGAAAGTTAGTAGGATTAGTAGAGGGTGAAAGTTAGTAGGATTAGTAGAGGGTGAAAGTTAGTAGGGTTAGTAGAGGGTGAGAGTTAGTAGAGTTACTAGAGGGTGAAAGATAGTAGAGTTAGTAGATGGTGAAAGTTAGTAGGGTTAGTAGAGGGTGAAAGTTAGTAGGGTTAGTAGAGGGTGAGAGTTAGTAGAGTTACTAGAGGGTGAACGTTAGTAGGATTAGTAGAGGGTGAAAGTTAGTAGGGTTAGTAGAGGGTGAAAGTTAGTAGGGTTAGTAGAGGGTGAGAGTTAGTAGAGTTACTAGAGGGTGAAAGATAGTAGAGTTAGTAGATGGTGAAAGTTAGTAGGGTTAGTAGAGGGTGAAAGTTAGTAGGGTTAGTAGAGGGTGAAAGTTAGTAGAGTTACTAGAGGGTGAACGTTAGTAGGATTAGTAGAGGGTGAAAGTTAGTAGGGTTAGTAGAGGGTGAAAGTTAGTAGGGTTAGTAGAGGGTGAGAGTTAGTAGAGTTACTAGAGGGTGAAAGATAGTAGAGTTAGTAGATGGTGAAAGTTAGTAGGGTTAGTAGAGGGTGAAAGTTAGTAGGCTTAGTAAATGGTGAAAGTTAGTAGGGTTAGTAGAGGGTGAAAGTTAGTAGGGTTAGTAAAGTTTGTAGAGTTACTAGAGTTATTAGAGAGTGAAAGTTAGTAGGGTTAGTAGAGGGTGAAAGTTAGTAGGGTTAGTAAAGTTTGTAGAGTTACTAGAGTTAGTAGAGGGTGAAAGTTAGTAGAGTTACTAGAGTTAGTAGAGAGTGAGAGTTAGAAAAGTTATCAGAGATAGTAGAGTCAGTAGCGTCAGTAGAGTTAGCAGAGTTAGTAGAGTTAGTAGTGTCCGTAGACTCAGTAGAGTTAGCAGAGTCAGTACATTAAGTAGAGTTAGTATAGTCAGTAGAGTTAGCAGAGTTAGTAGAGTTAGTAGAGTCAGTGGAGTTAGTAGTGTCAGTGGAGTTAGCAGAGTTAGTAGAGTTAGTACATTTAGTAGAGTTAGTATATTCAGTAGAGTTAGCAGAGTTAGTAGAGTTAGTAGAGTCAGTAGAGTTAGTAGTGTCAGTGTCGTTAGTATAGGGTGAGAGTTAGTAGAGTTAGTAGAGTTAGTAGAGTCAGTAGAGTTAGCAGAGTTAGTAGAGTTAGTAGTGTCAGTAGAGTCAGTAGAATTAGCAGAGTCAGTAGAGTCAGTAGAGTCAGTAGAGTTAGCAGACTCAGTAGAGTCAGTAGAGTTAGTAGTGTCAGTGGAGTTAGTAGTGTCAGTGGAGTTAGTATAGGGTGAGAGTTAGTAGAGTTACTAGAGGGTGAGAGTTAGTAGAGTTAGTAGAGTTAGTAGAGGGTGAACGTTGGTAGAGTTAATAGAGGGTGAGAGTTAGTAGAGTTACTAGAGGGTGAGAGTTAGTAGAGTTACTAGAGGGTGAAAGTTAGTAGAGTTAGTAGAGGGTGAGAGTTAGTAGAGTTACTAGAGGGTGAAAGTTAGTAGAGTCACTAGAGGGTGAAAGTTACTAGAGTTAGTAGAGTCAGCAGAGTTAGTAGAGGGTGAAAGTTAGTAGAGTTAGTAGAGTTAGCAGAGTTAGTAGAGTTAGTAGAGGGTGAAAGTTAGCAGAATTTCTAGAGGGTGAAAGTTAGTCGAGTTAGTAGAGGGTGAAAGTTAGTAGGGTTAGTAGAGGGTGAGATTTAGTAGAGTTACTAGAGGGTGAGAGTTAGTAGGGTGAGTAGAGGGTGAGAGTTAGTAGGGTTAGTAGAGGGTGAGATTTAGTAGAGTTACTAGAGGGTGAAAGTTAGTAGGGTTAGTAGACGGTGAGAGTTAGTAGAGTTACTAGAGGGTGAGAGTTAGTAGAGTTAGTAGAGTTACTAGAGGGTGAAAGTTAGTAGAGTTACTAGAGGGTGAAAGTTAGTAGAGTTAGTAGAGGGTGAAAGTTAGTAGGGTTAGTAGAGGGTGAGAGTTAGTAGAGTTACTAGAGGGTGAACGTTAGTAGAGTTAGTAGAGGGTGAAAGTTCGTATGGTTAGTATAGGGTGAAAGTTAGAAGAGTTAGTAGAGGGTGAAAGTTAGTAGAGTTAGTAAAGTTTGTAGAGTTAGTAGAGGGTGGTGTTAGAAAAGTTAGCAGAGTTAGTAGAGTTATTAGTGTTCATAGATTCAGTAGAGTTAGCAGAGTCAGTAGAGTCAGCAGAGATAGTAGAGTCAGTATAGTTAGTAGAGTCAGTAGCGTCAGTATAGATAGTAGAGTCAGTAGAGTCAGTAGAGTTTGTAGAGTTAGTAGAGGGTGAGAGTCAGTAGAGTTAGCAGAGTTAGTAGAGTCAGTAGAGTTAGCAGAGTCAGTAGATTCAGTAGAGTTAGTAGTGTCAGTAGAGGGTGAGAGTTAGTATAGGGTGAGAGTTAGTAGAGTTAGCAGAGGGTGAACGTTGGTAGAGTTACTAGAGGGTGAAAGTTAGTAGAGTTCTTAGAGTTAGTAGAGTTAGCAGAGTTAGTAGAGTTAGTAGTGTCAGTGGAGTTAGTATAGGGTGAGAGTTAGTAGAGTTAGCAGAGGGTGAACGTTGGTAGAGTTAATAGAGGGTGAGAAATAGTAGAGTTACTAGAGGGTGAGAGTTAGTAGAGTCAATAGAGTCAGTAGAGTTAGTAGAGTCAGTAGAGTTAGTATAGTTAGTAGAATCAGTAGAGGGTGAGAGTTAGTAGAGGGTGAGAGTTAGAAGAGTTAGTGGAGTTAGTAGAGTTACTAGAGGGTGAAAGTTAGTAGAGTTACTAGAGGGTGAAAGTTAGTAGAGTTAGTAGAGGGTGAAAGTTAGTAGGGTTAGTAGAGGGTGAGAGTCAGTAGAGTTAGCAGAGTTAGTAGAGTTAGTAGTGTCCATAGAGTCAGTAAAGTTAGCAGAGTCAGTAGAGTCAGTAGAGTTTGCAGAGTCAGTAGAGTCAGTAGAGGTAGTAGTGTCAGTAGAGGGTGAGAGTTAGTATAAGGTGAGAGTTAGTAGAGTCAGTAGAGGGTGCGAGTTAGTAGAGTTATTAGAGGGTTAGAGTTAGTAGAGTCAGTAGAGGGTGAGAGTTAGTGGAGTTAGCAGAGGGTGAGCGTTAGTAGAGTCAGTATAGTTAGTAGTGTCAGTAGAGTCAGTAGAGTCAGTAGAGTTAGTAGTGTCAGTAGAGTTAGTAGTGTCAGTAGAGTTAGTAGAGTTAGTAGAGGGTGAGAGTTAGTAGAGTGGGTAGAGGGTGAGAGTTAGTAGAGTTAGCAGAGTTAGTAGAGTCAGTAGAGTCAGTAGAGTTAGTAGTGTCAGTAGAGTTAGTAGTATCAGTAGAGTTAGTAGTGTCAGTAGAGTTAGTAGAGTTAGTAGAGTCCGTATAGTCAGTAGAGTTAGTAGAGGGTGATGGTTGATAGTTAGTAGAGTTAGTAGAGTTTGTATAGTTAGTAGAGCCAGTAGAGTCAGTAGAGTTAGAGGGTGAGAGTTAGTAGAGTTAGTAGAGTTATTAGAGGGTTAGAGTTAGTAGAGTCAGTAGCGTTAGTAGAGTCAGTAGAGTTAGTAGAGTTAGTAGAGCCAGTAGAGTTAGTAGAGTCAGTAGAGGGTGAGAGTTAGTAGAGTTAGTAGAGGGTTAGAGTTAGTAGAGTCAGTAGAGTCAGTAGAGGGTGAGAGTTAGTAGAGTCAGTAGAGTTAGTAGAGTCAGTAGAGGGTGAGAGTTAGTAGAGTTAGTAGAGTTATTAGAGGGTTAGAGTTAGTAGAGTTGGTAGAGTCAGTAGAGTCAGTAGAGGGTGAGAGTTAGTAGAGTTAGTAGAGTTATTAGAGGGTTAGAGTTAGTAGAGTTGGTAGAGTCAGTAGAGGGTGAAAGTTAGTGTAGGGTGAGGGTTAGTGGAGTTAGCAGAGGGTGAGCGTTAGTAGAGTCAGTGGAGTTAGTAGAGTTAGTTGTGTCAGTAGAGTCAGTAGAGCCAGTAGAGTTAGTAGTGTCAGTAGAGTTAGTAGAGTGTGAGAGTTATACAAGTTAGTAGAGTCAGTAGAGTCAGTAGAGGGTGAGAGTTAGTATAGGGTGAGAGTCAGTAGAGGGTGAGAGTTAGTATAGGGTGAGATTTAGTAGAGTTAGCAGAGGGTGAGCGTTAGTAGAGTCAGCGGAGTTAGTAGAGAGGGAAAGTTAATAGGGGCGGCAGGTAGCCTATTGGTTAGAGCTTTAGGCCAGTAACCGAACGGTTGCCCGATCGAATCCTTGAGCTGACAAGGTAAAAAATCTGTAGTTCTGCCCCTGAACAAGGCAGTTAACCCACTGTTCCCCGGTAGGCCGTCATTGTTAATAATAAATTGTTCTTAACTGACTTGCCTAGTTAAATAAAGTTTCAAGTAAAAAAATAAATAAAGCTAGTTAAATTAGTAGAGTCAGTAGATGGTGGTAGTTAGGAGAGTTAGTAGAGGGTGAGAGTTAGTCAAGTTAGCAGAGGTTGAGAGTTAGTAAAGTTAGTGGAGCTACTAAATTTAGTAGAGGGTGAGAGTTAATAGTTAGTAGAATTAGTAGAGGGTGGGAGTTAGTAGAGTTAGTAGAGTTCTTAGACGGTAAGAGATAACAGAGTTATTTGAATTAGTAGAGTTAGTAGATGGTGAGAGTTTGTAGAGTTACTAGAGTGTGCAAGTTAATAGATCTGGTAGAGCTTTTAGAGTTAGTAGCGTTAGTTGAGTTAGCAGAAGGTGATATTTACTAGAGGGTGAGACTTTGTACAGTTCGTAGAGTTAGCAAAGTGTGAGAGTTAGTAGAGTTAGTAGGGTCCATAGAGGGTGAGAGTTAGTAGATATAGTATAGGGTGAGAGTTAGAGGAGTTAGTGAGAGTTTGTATAAGGTGAGAGTTAGTAGAGCTAGTAGAGTTACTAGAGGGTAAGAGTTGAGTCAGTAGAGTCAGTAGAGTCAGGAAAGGGTGAGAGTTAGTAGATATAGTATAGGGTGAGAGCTAGAGTTAGTGAGAGTTATTATAAGTTGAGAGGTAGTAGAGTTAGTAGAGGTTGAGAGTTAGTAGAGGGTGAGAGTTGAGTCATTAGAGTCAGTAGAGTCAGGAAAGGGTGAGAGTTAGTAGAAATGGTAGAGGATGAGAGTTAGTAGAGTCAGTAGAGTTAGTAGAGCCAGTAGAGTTAGTAGAGTCAGTAGAGTTAGTAGAGCCAGTAGAGTTAGTAGAGTTAGTAGAGTTAGTAGTCAGTAGAGTTAGTAGAGGGTGAGAGTTGGTAGAGTTAGTAAAGGGTGAGAGTTAGTAGAAATGGTAGAGGATGAGAGTTAGTAGAGTCAGTAGAGTTAGTAGAGCCAGTAGAGTTAGTAGAGTCAGTAGAGTTAGTAGAGCCAGTAGAGTTAGTAGAGTTAGTAGAGTTAGTAGTCAGTAGAGTTAGTAGAGGGTGAGAGTTGGTAGAGTTAGTAAAGGGTGAGAGTTAGTGAGTCATCTTCTATGCTTGGACACGGCAAGTATGCTCGGACAGCATACCCTCTTTTCCCGCGACGATTGAAGCCTCCCTGGCAAAAATTTGTTCTCATACATTGTAACATATTCAAGAGTACAAATACAAAATTTCACGACTCTACTTGCATATTTAGGTAAATAAAGACGGCCTCACTTCTACATGTGACCAAATGTATAGTCTAAGCTTTTAAATGATTGAATCGCGATGAACGGCTCCTGCCAGCTCTTCACTTATCACTTCAAAAATCGCTCTCCATTTAGGTCATGGAGGTTAACATTTGTTGATTTTGTTGCCATGACACCCATACATACGAAAGCCAACGAGGATCAAATCATGAAATTTGTTTTCCTGCTGGTAGACGGAGATTCTTAGCGTAATGAGAAAGCATTTCTCAGCTGGCAGATTTGTAATCATACGCAGACATTGCGATGCAAGATCAATAAATGGTGTTGACACATTAAACCAATACAAATTAAATGCATTACTTTGATTGATGCATTACAAATTATTTCCATTTGATTTGATTAATTAATTCCCTCTTGTTTAAAATCATGGTGCAGTAGACACATTTCACCTTTAACAATGACCAGCAGATGGCAACATTGACCTAACGTGACAAGCTGGTCAGTGTAATTCTCCATTGTAACCAAGAACAAGTTTCATTAAAAAAACTGAAAGAAAACTCGAGACCGCTGCAAGCGTCTGAGGTTAGATAACCGTTAGCGTTTGTGTCCAGCAGCCGACCACGTGTCAAATATGTTAATACAGTAAGAAGATACCACAACAGAAAACATTGTCACTTGGCAGTGTTATAGGACATCTTCAGCTAAACAATCAACTATGCAGCGAGAAGTAAAGAGCGTCTCATTTCTTTTGCCACATTAATTTACTTCAATTTCACATAGTGTCAGAGAATAGCCGACGTTGCAGGTAACACCTGAATGTGAGAGTCAGAGAGACAGAGTAGAGGTAACTCCTGAATGTGAGAGAGTCAGAGAGTCAGAGTAGAGGTAACTCCTGAATGTGAGAGAGTCAGAGAGACAGGGTAGAGGTAACTCCTGAATGTGAGAGAGTCAGAGAGACAGAGTAGAGGTAACTCCTGAATGTGAGAGAGTCAGAGAGACAGAGTAGAGGTAACTCATGAATGTGAGAGAGTCAGAGAGACAGAGTAGAGGTAACTCCTGAATGTGAGAGAGTCAGAGAGACAGAGTAGAGGTAACTCATGAATGTGAGAGAGTCAGAGAGACAGAGTAGAGGTAACTCCTGAATGTGAGAGAGTCAGAGAGACAGAGTAGAGGTAACTCATGAATGTGAGAGTCAGAGAGACAGAGTAGAGGTAACTCATGAATGTGAGCGAGTCAGAGAGACAGAGTAGAGGTAACTCATGAATGTGAGAGAGTCAGAGAGACAGAGTAGAGGTAACTCATGAATGTGAGAGAGTCAGAGAGAGACAGAGTAGAGGTAACTCATGAATGTGAGAGAGTCAGAGAGACAGAGTAGAGGTAACTCCTGAATGTGAGAGAGTCAGAGAGAGTCAGAGTAGAGGTAACTCATGAATGTGAGAGAGTCAGAGAGACAGAGTAGAGGTAACTCATGAATGTGAGAGAGTCAGAGAGACAGAGTAGAGGTAACTCATGAATGTGAGAGAGTCAGAGAGACAGAGTAGAGGTAACTCATGAATGTGAGAGAGTCAGAGAGACAGAGTAGAGGTAACTCATGAATGTGAGAGAGTCAGAGAGACAGAGTAGAGGTAACTCATGAATGTGAGAGAGACAGAGAGAGACAGAGTAGAGGTAACTCATGAATGTGAGAGAGTCAGAGAGAGACAGAGTAGAGGTAACTCATGAATGTGAGAGAGTCAGAGAGACAGAGTAGAGGTAACTCATGAATGTGAGAGAGTCAGAGAGACAGAGTAGAGGTAACTCATGAATGTGAGAGAGTCAGAGAGACAGAGTAGAGGTAACTCATGAATGTGAGAGAGTCAGAGAGACAGAGTAGAGGTAACTCATGAATGTGAGAGAGACAGAGAGAGACAGAGTAGAGGTAACTCATGAATGTGAGAGAGTCAGAGAGAGACAGAGTAGAGGTAACTCATGAATGTGAGAGAGTCAGAGAGACAGAGTAGAGGTAACTCATGAATGTGAGAGAGTCAGAGAGACAGAGTAGAGGTAACTCATGAATGTGAGAGAGTCAGAGAGACAGAGTAGAGGTAACTCATGAATGTGAGAGAGTCAGAGAGACAGAGTAGAGGTAACTCATGAATGTGAGAGAGTCAGAGAGACAGAGTAGAGGTAACTCATGAATGTGAGAGAGTCAGAGAGACAGAGTAGAGGTAACTCCTGAATGTGAGAGAGTCAGAGAGACAGAGTAGAGGTAACTCATGAATGTGAGAGAGTCAGAGAGACAGAGTAGAGGTAACTCATGAATGTGAGAGAGTCAGAGAGACAGAGTAGAGGTAACTCATGAATGTGAGAGAGTCAGAGAGACAGAGTAGAGGTAACTCATGAATGTGAGAGAGACAGAGAGAGACAGAGTAGAGGTAACTCATGAATGTGAGAGAGTCAGAGAGAGACAGAGTAGAGGTAACTCATGAATGTGAGAGAGTCAGAGAGACAGAGTAGAGGTAACTCCTGAATGTGGTGCTGAGACCCTGTAGCTTCATTACTCTTCTGACTGCTGGAATGGAAACAAATGTGTCATTCTCAACCACCACCACCCCACCGAGTTGGGATAAGAGACTTGAGGATACGTCCCTAATGGCACCATATTCCCTAAATAGTGCACTATATAGGAAATAGGGTCAAAGGTTGTGCACTATATAGGAACTAGCTTACCGTTTGTGACATAGTCTTGGACTGAGGCTGTTTCTTCACTCGCTAAAACATAGACTTTTCATCATCTTAGCCTTTAGGGATATTCATGGAGTCCATTTATGACCTTTACGCCAGACCCTCTAATGATGCAGAATGAATGATGCGCTTTTGTTTAGGTTTCCAGTAAGAGTGTGGGAAAGTGAGTCTGAGAAGGCTTTTCCATTTCTAGTTTCCCAGAAGGGCCTTGACGATTTCCAGGTGATATTTGCAGAGACGGAAAGGATGGAAAGTAGAAGTAGTGTTGGAGAAGCTGCTTCAGCTCACAATGTCTGAGCCACATGTTCAGTCAATGTAGAGAGATAGGGTGCACACACAAATCCCTATACAACGAACTCTTCAAGAGTTTTCGCGGGGTGAGCAACACATCTTATATACACCTTTATTTACATTTATTTCGCTTTATTTTAATTTATGCAAGGACTCCAGCCAGCCCAGGGATAAGATCAGAGAAAATGAGGGGAGGTCAACACGAGAAAATATGTGTGTGTGTGCGTGTGCATGTGCGTGTGTGTGTGTGTGTGACATGGCAAAAGCCTGTGTTGTGCATGAACCCTCAGATCAACACAGGAGCTGATCCATGGTCCCTCTTCACAGTGAACATAGTAGAGTCAATGGGTGAACGATCACTGTCTGTTCTACCCTACGATCACTGTCTGTTCTACCCTACGATCACTGTCTGTTCTACCCCACGATCACTGTCTGTTCTACCCCACGATCACTGTCTGTTCTACCCCACGATCACTGTCTGTTCTACCCCACGATCACTGTCTGTTCTACCCCACGATCACTGTCTGTTCTACCCCAGGATCACTGTCTGTTCTACCCCACGATCACTGTCTGTTCTACCCCACGATCACTGTCTGTTCTACCCCACGATCACTGTCTGTTCTACCCCACGATCACTGTCTGTTCTACCCCACGATCACTGTCTGTTCAACCCCACGATCACTGTCTGTTCAACCCCACGATCACTGTCTGTTCTACGCCACGATCACTGTCTGTTCTACCCCACGATCACTGTCTGTTCTACCCCACGATCACTGTCTGTTCTACCCCACGATCACTGTCTGTTCTACTCCACGATCACTGTCTGTTCTACCCTACGATCACTGTCTGTTCAACCCCACGATCACTGTCTGTTCTACCCCACGATCACTGTCTGTTCTACCCCACGATCACTGTCTGTTCTACCCCACGATCACTGTCTGTTCTACCCCACGATCACTGTCTGTTCTACCCCACGATCACTGTCTGTTCTACCCCACGATCACTGTCTGTTCTACCCCACGATCACTGTCTGTTCTACCCCACGATCACTGTCTGTTCTACCCCACGATTACTGTCTGTTCTACCCCACGATCACTGTCTGTTCTACCCCACGATCACTGTCTGTTCTACCCCACGATCACTGTCTGTTCAACCCCACAATCACTGTCTGTTCAACCCCACGATCACTGTCTGTTCAACCCCACGATCACTGTCTGTTCAACCCCACGATCACTGTCTGTTCAACCCCACGATCACTGTCTGTTCTACCCCACGATCACTGTCTGTTCTACCCCACGATCACTGTCTGTTCTACCCCACGATCACTGTCTGTCTGCCTGCCTGCCTGCCTGCCTGCGTCTTTCTGCCTGTCTTTCTGCGTATCTGTCCATATGTCGGTCTCTGTCTATCTGTCTGTCAATTTGTCTATAATGTGTCTGTCCGCCTGTCTATCTGTCTGTGAGCGATTAAATATTCCAAACAATATATCTCAGAAATGTAAAACATGGCTACTTATAGATATTCATATTGTTACAAAACTGACTGTGTTTCATAGCTATAACTTGGGCAGAAGTCTTGTATATGAAATAATATATTATAAATAAAAACAGATCTGAAACTTGTTAAATTCATTTGACAGCTATGTGGAAGACTGGAATTATATGCATACCCCTCCTATACGCTTGACTAATTTATTGAACATGTATGCATTTACTGCTCACATGATATTTCCATATGTTTCCATGCACTGGTTGAGGCTGAGACAACTCTTGGGTTCCGGCCCAAACTGCACCCTATTCCCCATATAGTGCACTAGTTTGAAGCAGAGCCCTATGGGGATGGTCAAAAGTAGTGCAATACATAGGGAATAGGGTGCAATTTGGGAGGCAGTCTTAATGTATATTTTCCGCCATCCTTAACGGAGACATATGGGCTGGAAAGTCAACTTCTTTCCAGTTGTGAGGCAGTAATTAGCTCCATATTGGTCCAACTCAATGGGCGTGATAGGAGGGAGTAGTCACACACACACAGACATGGACAGACGCGCACACACCCACACGCATGCACGCGGATGGACAGACACATAAAACACACACACAAAAATATAAACGCAACATGTAAAGTGTTGGTCCCATGTGTCATGAGCTGAAATAAAATATCCCAGAAATGTTCCATACGCACAAAAAACGTATTTCTCCCAAATGATGTGCACAAATCTGTTTACATCCCTGTTCGTGACCATTTCTCCTTTGCCAAGATAATCCATCCACCTGACAGGTATGGTATAGAACCTGATTAAACAGCATGATCATTACACAGGTGGACCTTGTAGTGGGGACAATAAAAGGTCACACTAAAATGTGCTGTTTTGTCACACAACACAGTAAGTAACACAGATGTCTCAAGTTAAGGAAGCGTGCGTGTCACGTTCTTCTTCGGACGAAAGAGAGGAGGACCAAAATGCAGCGTGGTGTGTATTCATTTTAGTTAGAATACTTGAAACCAAGAACAAAACAATAAACCGACAAATGAACGAAGACGCAACAGTCCCGAATAGTGAACACCAAACACAGGAAACAAAGACACAGACACAGGAACAGGAACAATCACCCACAACCCACAATACAAAACAGGCTACCTAAATATGGCTCCCAATCAGAGACAACGACAAACACCTGCTTCTGATTGAGAACCATATCAGGCCAAACACATAGAAATAGACAAACAACATAGAATGCCCACTCAGATCACACCCTGGCCAAACAAAACATAGAAACATGCAAAGCAAACTATGGTCAGGGTGTGACAGTGCCCCCCCCCACCCCCCCAAGGTGCGGACTCCGGCCGCAAAACCTAAACCTATAGGGGAGGGTCTGGGTGGGCATCTGTCCGCGGTGGCGGCTCTGGTGCGGGACGTGGACCCCACTCCACCATAGTCATTGCCCGCTTCAGTGACCTGGCAGGTCAGGCAGCTCAGGACAGACGGACGGCTCTGGCGGCGCTGGACAGACGGACGGCTCAGGCGGGGCTGGACAGACGGACGGCTCAGGCGGCGCTGGACAGACGGACGGCTCAGGCGGCGCTGGACAGACGGACGGCTCAGGCGGCGCTGGACAGACAAACGGCTCATGCGACGCTGGACAGACGGACGGCTCAGGTGACGCTGGACAGACGGACGGCTCAGGCGACGCTGGACAGACGGACGGCTCAGGCGACACTGGACAGACGGACGGCTCAGGCGACGCTGGACAGACGGATGGCTCAGGCGACGCTGGACAGGAGGGAGACTCTGGCAGCGCTGAGCAGGCGGGAGCACCTGTAGTGCGGAGACGGAGAGACAGCCTGTTGCGGGGGGCTGCCACCGGAGGGCTGGTGCGTGGAGGTGGCACCGGATAGACCGGACCGTGAAGGGGCACTACAGGTCTCGAGCACCGAGCCTGCCCAACCCTACCTGGCTGAATGCTCCCCGTAGCCAAGCCAGTGCGGCGAGGTGGAATAGGCCGCACTGGGCTGTGCTGGCGAACCGGGGACACCATGCGTAGGGCTGGTGCCATGTACCCCGGCCCGAGGAGACACACTGGAGACCAGATGCGTTGAGCCGGCTTCATGGCACCTGGCTCGATGCCCACTCTAGCCTGGCCGATACAAGGCGCTGCTATGTACCGCACCGGGCTATGCCTGCTCACCGGGGACACCGTGCGCCTCACGGCATAACACGGTGCCTGCCCGGTACCTCTCTCTCCACGGTAAGCACGGGGAGTTGGCTCAGGTCTCCTACCTAACTTAACCACACTCCCCGTGTGCCCCCACCCAAGAAATGTTTGGGGCTGCCTCTCGGGCTTCCTTGACAGCCGTGTTCCTTCGTAACGCCGGTTCCCTTTACCTGCTGCCTCCGCTCTCCTGGCTGCCTCCACCTGTTCCCATGGAAGGCGATCCCTTCCAGCTAGAATCTCCTCCCATGTATAACATCCCTTGCCGTCTAGAATGTCCTCCCATGTCCATTCCTCTCGAGCTTTCGGTCGCTGCTGCTGCTGCTGCCCGTTACCACTCTGCTTGGTCCTTTGGACGTTCTTCGTCGGACGAAAGAGAGGAGTACCAAAATGCAGCGTTGTGTGTATTCATTTTAATTAGAATACTTGAAACCAAGAACAAAACAATAAACCGACAAATGTACGAAGACGCAACAGTCCCGAATAGTGAACACCAAACACAGGAACAATCACCCACAACCCACAATACAAAACAGGCTACCTAAATATGGCTCCCAATCAGAGACAACGACAAACACCTGCCTCTGATTGAGAACCATATCAGGCCAAACACATAGAAATAAACTAGACAAACAACATAGAATGCCCACTCAGATCACACCCTGACCAAACAAAACATAGAAACATACAAAGCAAACTATGGTCAGGGCGTGACAGTGCGATTGGCATGCTGACTGCAGGAACGTCCACCAGAGCTGTTGCCAGATAATTTAATGTTCCTTTCTCTACCATTGGCCGCCTCTAACGTTGTTTTAGAGAATTTTGCAGTACGTCCAACAGGCCTCACAACTGCAGACCACGTGTAACCCCACCACAACTCAGGACCTCCACATCCGGATTCTTCACCTGCGGGGATCGTCTGAGACCAGCCACCCGGACAGCTGATGAAACTGAGGAGTATTTCTGTCTGTAATAAAGCCCTTTGCCTCTAACCACTAGGCTACCTGCCTCTAACCACTAGGCTACCTGCCTCTAACCACTAGGCTACCTACCTGCCTCTAACCACTAGGCTACATACCTGCCTCTAACCACTAGGCTACCTGCCTCTAACCACTAGGCTACCTACCTGCCTCTAACCACTAGGCTACCTACCTGCCTCTAACCACTAGGCTACCTGCCTCTAACCACTAACCAGCTCTAACCACTAGGCTACCTGCCTCTAACCACTAGGCTACCTGCCTCTAACCACTAGGCTACCTGCCTCTAACCACTAGGCTACCTACCTGCCTCTAACCACTAGGCTACCTGCCTCTAACCACTAGGCTACCTGCCTGCCTCTAACCACTAGGCTACCTGCTTGCCTCTAACCACTAGGCTACCTGCCTCTTACCACTAACCAGCTCTAACCACTAGGCTACCTGCCTCTAACCACTAGGCTACCTGCCTCTAACCACTAGGCTACCTGCCGCTGATTTAGTATTCCACTTAGAGCTTTTTGCCTCCAGTCTCTTTTCACCGCAGCCTCTATGCAAGAAAGGTTACATCAGATACAAATAATCAATACTGTTTTCATAATGCATAATATTTATTTTCCAAGGAGGAAATTAAAATTAACCATGCTGACATTAATTCTACACTGAGTTGTTGTCAGCCAAACATACCAAATTCAAATCTTACCCCCCAAAAATGGCATCATGTTACTAGGAAACGTTTGCTTTCATTGATTCAGATTGACTTTATTGACCTATAAAGCAATATCTGTCGAGGAACCCAGTGTGCTTTCCAGAGATGGAGGAGTGTCCCATCACAACCCCACTCAGGGAAGGAAGTGACCTCAGTCCATGAGGTTTTCAGCTTTTATAGACTTAACCATGATGTGGTATTTTAATCACTAACTCCATTTCTCTCTGATCTGTCCTGGACGAAAAACCCTAGTGACATCACCTCAATCACTTCAACAGCCACCAATGTCATCTGAACTGACACTGACTAACGGAAAACAGTTATGTTCCATGTTTTTCCTACAGATCATACTTCAAATACATTTTAGAACATATAGGACCGGTTTGTTGAACCCAGATGAAACCTCCTGCTGGTAAAGTTTTAGGCTAGCCTATGTACTGGTTTTGAATGTGTTGTGACTGTTGTGTGCTCAGGGTTCTGTGTGATGTGATGGACAGCTGTGGGCATCAGGGAGCTGTGAAGCCACTGTCCCTGTGTTCATATCCAACACATGGATTGAGTGGTCAGCACCACACAAACAGCTGCTAAGGAAAGTCCAGTACAGTACCCAATGAACAGCTGACTTTTACTTTGAAACATACATTGCTCCTTCTTAACTCCAGTAAGGTGCTGTTTTCTCTAATGGTACCAGATTTTAACATGGCTCATATAATGTATTGATTAATAACAACGTAAATATAGTTTAGAACTCAAAGGAATTCATTAATGAATTCTGAGTGGCTGGATGTTTTAGTTTGATCAATGGAGTACTTTGTTAAATCACAACCATATTAAAAAACTGCTGATTTGCATTACCCCATGTTGCCGATAGACCACATGTTTCCACAGAGCCATGTATGAAGACACACTACAGTTCAAAAGTTTGGGGTCACTTAGAAATGTCCTTTTTTTTTAAAAGAAAGCAAATTTTTTGTCCATTAAAATAACATCAAATTGACCAGAAATACAGTGTAGACATCGCTAATGTTGTACATGACTATTGTAGCTGGAAATGGCAGATTTTTTATGGAATATCTACATAGGCGTACAGAGGCCCATTATTAGCACCCATCACTCCTGTGTTCCAATGGCACGTTGTGTTAGCTAATCCAAGTTTATCATTTTAATAGTCAAATTGATCATTAGAAAACCCTTTTGCAATTATGTTAGCACAGCTGAAAACTGTTGTCCTGATTAAAGCAATAAAACTGGCCTTCTTTAGACTAGTTGAGTAACTGGAGCATCAGCATTTGTGGGTTCGATTACAGGCTCAAAATGTCCAGAAACAAAGAACTTTCTTCTGAAACTCATCAGTTTACTCTTGTTCTGAGAAATGACGGCTATTCCATGCGAGACATTGCCAAGAAACTGAAGATCTCGTACAACGCTGTGTACTACTCCCTTCACAGAACAGCGAAAACTGGCTCTAACCAGAATAGAAAGAGTGGGAGGCCCCAGTGCACAACTGAGCAAGAGGACAAGTACATTAGTGTCCAGTTTGAGAAACAGACGCCTCACAAGTCCTCAACTGGCAGCTTCATTAAGAACAAATTCTTATTTACAATGACGGCCTACCCTGGCCAAACCCAGACGTCACTGGGCCAATTGTGCGCCACCCTATGGGACTCCCAATCACAGCCAGATGTGATGCAGCCTGGAATGGAACCAGGTACTGCAGTGACACCTCTTGCACTGAGATGCAGTGTCTTAGACTGCTACGCCACTTGGGAGCCTCAGGAAGGGCCTCAAACCTCACCTGTAGCCTCTGGTCTGCCACAGCTGATCTAGCCTCAGGAAGGAACTCAAACCCTGTAGCCTTCGGTCTGCTACAGCTGATCTTGGCAACATGAATGCATACTAAATGGCACCCTTTTCCCTATTTAGTGCACTAGTCGATTACTTAAATTTTTCAAGAATGTCTCCATCCAGAATGTCTCCTTGTTAAAGAGTTCACAAAACAGAACACTAATGCCCATTTATAGCAATGTTTGGAGGACTGAGTGTCATTTTTACTGAGGTATTACGCTGTGTTGTGCTTGGCAACGGACAAAGTGGAAAGGAAAGTAGATATCAGATGAGTCTGTAAGATTTTCCACTGTCTGTGTGTTACTGTGTTATCCGTGAGTCTGCTCTCTGAAGAGATTCCTTGCTGTCAGTCAGTGAATGATATGGGTTATTGTTGATAAAGATGCTCTAGAGATTATCATCTAGAACCAAAGACTTTGTAGGATTCTGTTTCACAACTATAGATGAATACCCTCAAACAGTGTCACTACGATAAAGAATTAACTAATGTGAGGGTGCTCTCTTAGAAATCTGGAACCTAAAAGGGTTATTTGGCTGTCCCCATAGGAGAACCCTTTGAATAACCATTTTTAGTTCCAGGTAGAAAGTATTTTGGGTTCCAGGTAGAAAGGGTTCTAACTGGAACCAAAAAGGCCTCTAACTGGAGGACAGCCAAAGAACCCTTTTTCCTGAGAGTTTACGTGAATTATTTTTGGTAACAATGATCTAAGCCCAGTTGGACATGAATGAACTGCTACCTCTGAGGAGAGAGTGGATAGTTGATCCTTAATTCTCTAGTTACAGTGATCGCTGGATTGATAGTGTGAGGAAGGATACAGGAGCAGAAGTCATTGACGGCAAACACGTCTTTTCCTGACATTTCAGTGTCAGTAACGTATTCAATGTGCTGGTGTACTGGAGTGGATGTGTATGTAACAGTTTAGCTTCCGTCCCTCTCCTCACCCCTACCTGGGCCCGAACTAGTTACCCTCTGCACACATCGAAGCATCGTTACCCATTGCGCCACGATTTTCCGCAGCAACCAGTGATCCGGGTCAACAGCATCAATGTAACAGTTTAGCTTCCGTCCCTCTCCTCGCCCCTACCTGGGCTCGAACCAGGGACCCTCTGCACACATCAACAACTGCCTCCCATGAAGCATCATTACCCAAGGGGAACAACTACTTCAAGGTCTCAGAGCGAGTGACGTCACCGATTGAAACGCTATTAGCGCGCTAACTAGCTAGCCATTTCACAGCGGTTACATATATACAGGTCAGTGTCAGTACCTTATTCAATGTGCAGGGGTACTGGAGTGGTTGAGGTGGATTTATACATAACTAGTGACTAGTTGTAGGATACACATGTAAACTGGGCTGAAAAGTGACTGGTAGCAGGAATATATAAATATTTATGGTAATATACTAAAGGTAATATACACTTAGTATACAAAACATTAAGGACACCTGCTCTTTCCATGACAGACTGACCAGGTGAATCCAGGTGAAAGCTATGATCCCTTATTGATGTCACTTATTAAATCCACTTAAATCAGTGTAGATGAAGGGAAGGACACAGGTTAAAGAAGGATGTTTAATCCTTGAGACAATTGAGACAAGGATTGTGTCTACTGAAGTAGTACTTAAAAATAATTTTTTTTACTTAAGTACTTTCCACCACTGCCAACAACCCTGGCGTTGCAGGCGCAATGCTCTACCAACTGAGCCACACGGGACACAGAGGAACTTGAAGCTCAACAGGACGCATGATCGCTTTCTTCTTTTCCGCTGGCGTTTCCGCTTGGGTAGCCCGAGGATTGGATCGGCGGTACATAAAGAGCCCAGGGAGGAGTCAAAGTCGAAATGTAATTTAGTAACTGATCAGATGTTAAAAAGTTTTGTTGATCATAACAAATGTGTAACGTTCAAAGAGTGAATGGGTGTGGAGTCAGGCGCAGAGAGCAAAGGATACGGGGAAAAACATGCTTTAATGTCCAACCAAAAAAGGTACAAAAGGTAATGCCAAACATAGGCGTAATACACTCCACCTAAGTACACTTTGGTAACAAACCGGACAGCGAAAAACCCAATAAACAAGACCACCTCTCACAATACAGAAAACAAGCCCGCACAAACACAAGCGGGCTAATCGAACTTAAATAACACCACCCTAACACCCCAACAAGAAACAGGTGAAAACAATTAGACAAAACCAAACGAAAAAGGAAAAAAGGAACGGTGGCAGCTAGTAGGCCGGTGACGACGACCGCCGAGCGCCACCCGAACGGGAAGGGAAGCCACCTTCGGTGATATTCGTGACAAAATGATAGTGGATATACGCCAAAATAATCACAAAATATAAAAGTTGGTTCGGAGCTCTCAAGATGGCAGCCATACAAGTACTAGAGAAATTAGAGATGTACTCAGGTCTGGGTACCTAGCAATGAAATAAATCATAATTTGCACCTTAGATGCAGGCCCATATTTAGCGTTTGCAAAGCTACCGGTAATTTACCAAAGAATCTTTGGTAATTTTGGCAAATAACAGGTAATCTATGGCAATCTATGGTAACATTGGTCATTTATGCTTGAATAACTTGTTTATTTTTTGATGTATTCATATACACTGCTCAAAAATAAAATAAAGGGAACACTAAAATAACACATTCTAGATCTGAATGAATGAAATATTCTTATTAAATACTTTTTTCTTTACATAGTTGAATGTGCTGACAACAAAATCACACACAAATTATCAATGGAAATCAAATTTATCAACCCATGGAGGTCTGGATTTGGAGTCACACTCAAAATTAAAGTGGAAAACCACACTACAGGCTGATCCAACTTTAATGTAATGTCCTTAAAACAAGTCAAAATGAGGCTCAGTAGTGTGTGTGGCCTCCACGTGCCTGTATGACCTCCCTACAACGCCTGGGCATGCTCCTGATGAGGTGGCGGATGGTCTCCTGAGGCATCTCCTCCCAGACCTGGACTAAAGCATCCGCCAACTGCTGGACAGTCTGTGGTGCAACGTGGCGTTGGTGCATGGAGCGAGACATGATGTCCCAGATGTGCTCAATTGGATTCAGGTCTGGGGAACTCTGGGGACTGGCGGGCCAGTCCATAGCATCAATGCCTTCCTCTTGCAGGAACTGCTGACACACTCCAGCCGCATGAGCTCTAGCATTGTCTTGCATTAGGAGGAACCCAGGGCCAACCGCACCAGCATATGGTCTCACAAGGGGTCTGAGGATCTCATCTCGGTACCTAATGGCAGTCAGGCTACCTCTGGCGAGCACATGGAGGGCTGTGCGGCCCCACAAAGAAATGCCACCCCACACCATGACTGACCCACCACCAAACCGGTCATGCTGGAGGATGTTGCAGGCAGCAGAACGTTCTCCACGGCGTCTCCAGACTCTGTCACGTCTGTCACGTGCTCAGTGTGAACCTGCTTTCATCTGTGAAGAGCACAGGGCGCCAGTGGCGAATTTGCCAATCTTGGTGTTCTCTGGCAAATGCCAAACGTCCTGCACGGTGTTGGGCTATAAGCACAACCCCCACCTGTGGACGTCGGGCCCTCATACCACCCTCATGGAGTCTGTTTCTGACCGTTTGAGCAGACACATGCACATTTGTGGCCTGCTGGAGGTCATTTTGCAGGGCTCTGGCAGTGCTCCTCCTGCTCAAAGGCGGAGGTAGTGGTCCTGCCGCTGGGTTGTTGCCCTCCTAAGGCCTCCTCCACGTCTCCTGATGTACTGGCCTGTCTCCTGGTAGCGCCTCCATGCTCTGGACACTACGCTGACAGACACAGCAAACCTTCTTGCCACAGCTCACATTGATGTGCCATCCTGGATGAGCTGCACTACCTGAGCCACTTGTGTGGGTTGTAGACTCCGTCTCATGCTACCACTAGAGTGAAAGCACCGCCAGCATTCAAAAGTGACCAAAACATCAGCCAGGAAGCATAGGAACTGAGAAGTGGTCTGTGGTCACCACCTGCAGAACCACTCCTTTATTGGGGGTGTCTTGCTAATTGCCTATAATTTCCACCTGTTGTCTATTCCATTTGCACAACAGCATGTGAAATTTATTGTCAATCAGTGTTGCTTCCTAAGTGGACAGTTTGATTTCACAGAAGTGTGATTGACTTGGAGTTACATTGTGTTGTTTAAGTGTTCCCTTTATTTTTTTGAGCAGTGTATAATATAACATTGTGTATATCGGTGTCCATATTATCCAGTAGTTTCTAGTGGATAAACCATATTGTCCAGTAGTTTCTAGTGGATAGACCATATTGTCCAGTAGTTTCTAGTGGATAGACCATATTGTCCAGTAGTTTTTAGTTGATAGATATATAGTGGATATGGTTCAAGAGAAAATAGACAAATTCATGAAAAAAGACAATTGCATTATTTTATATTAACCCTGCAACTCTTCCAAATATTTTTTTTTCTTCACAACTGCCACCAGTTTGGACCCAAAACATTTACAACAAAGACATATTGACATAGTTAAATAAATAAAAGTGTGTAAAAAAAACGGCAATAGTATTCACTATGTTGATGGTTTATATTTAGAATAATGATTTACAACTTTGTCTTTCATGTATTTTTATTTTTTTTATCTGATAATCTGAAAATCTTTATATTCAAATATACTTTACATGTGATAAGGCCACACAGAGGGCCAGAGATAATTACAGATGATAGTATGAAGTGCTCAAAAAGGCCAATAGAATTCCAAAATTCCAAATAAACCTTGAAAGTTACCGAAAAACCTGATAGTTTACTGGTAAACTTCGAAAGTAGGTGGGCATCGTGATCTAAAAGACAAAAATGATCCTACATCAGCACTCCTACTCTGAGACTCTTAATGAATACAGGCCCTGGTCTTGGCCTTTACACCACAATATGTGGTAATTGTTGAACTGATGACGGCTAGTCATTATACAGGCTACAGCCAGGCATTCAAAACTGATCTAACTAAACTTCTCAAATAGGCATCACCTCTATATCCATGTGTGTCATTTACACATTTCACCATAGTCATATTAATGAAAAAGAGGAAGTAAGAGAGACTCAGGCTGGAGGGTGTGATACTGAAGGCAGCATGCTCTGTTGAGAGAGAGAGACTCAGGCTGGAGGGTGTGATACTGAAGGCAGCATGCTCTGTTGAGAGAGAGACTCAGGCTGGAGGGTGTGATACTGAAGGCAGCATGCTCTGTTGAGAGAGAGACTCAGGCTGGAGGGTGTGATACTGAAGGCAGCATGCTCTGTTGAGAGAGAGACTCAGGCTGGAGGGTGTGATACTGAAGGCAGCATGCTCTGTTGAGAGAGAGACTCAGGCTGGAGGGTGTGATACTGAAAGCAGCATGCTCTGTTGAGAGAGAGACTCAGGCTGGAGGGTGTGATACTGAAGGCAGCATGCTCTGTTGAGAGAGAGACTCAGGCTGGAGGGTGTGATACTGAAGGCAGCATGCTCTGTTGAGAGAGAGAGACTCAGGCTGGAGGGTGTGATACTGAAGGCAGCATGCTCTGTTGAGAGAGAGACTCAGGCTGGAGGGTGTGATACTGAAGGCAGCATGCTCTGTTGAGAGAGAGACTCAGGCTGGAGGGTGTGATACTGAAGGCAGCATGCTCTGTTGAGAGAGAGACTCAGGCTGGAGGGTGTGATACTGAAGGCAGCATGCTCTGTTGAGAGACTCAGGCTGGAGGCCATGTGCCTTCACCACCCCTGGTCTCTCTAAATGGGCCCTGACAGCTTACAGCACACACACACACACAGCTTGATTACAGTACAGGTCTGGGCAACAGTCTGAGTTGTGCTGAGTGTCAACACTAAGCCTGTGGTGGAGACTAACTGAAAACAGAACCCTCCTCATCAAATTAGCCTAAAGAGAGTGAGGGGGTGGGGGGGATTTGGCAGCCTTTCTCCTCCCTTCTCTTGCTGAGCAAACAACGATTGTGCCGCCTCATGCAGTTTCACTGTTTCAGTGGAAGAAGCTTTGGGGAAAAGTGTGCATGCGGAACAAAAGATGCCACAAGTCTTTTCCACCCCATTACTGGTAAAGATGTGATGATCAAAGTCCTCTTTCTTAGCGTTTCTCAGCTGAAGTGGTAGGTTGTTCTGGCATGGCCATCTCCTAACATTTTATTTGTCACATGCGCCGTGTTGTATTCACCTTATAGTGAAATGCTTACTTACAAGCACTTAACCAACAATGCAGTTTAAAGAAAATAAGAGTTACGAAAATATTTACTCAATAAAAAAAAATTATATATTATTTTTTTAAATAATGAGGCTATATACAGGGTATCCATTTGATTAATTGTTCAGCAATCTTATGGCTTGGGGATAGAAGTTGTTAAGGAGCCTTTTGGACCTAGACTTGGCGCTCCGGGTACCACTTGCCGCGCGAAAACAGAGAGAGTCTATGACTTTGGTGGTTGGAGTCTTGAACAATTTTTGGGCCTTTTTTTGACAATGTCAAGTATATAGGTCCTGGATGGCAGGAAGCTTGGCCCCAGTGATGTACTGGGCCGTACGCACTACCCTCTGTAGCGCGTTACGGTAAGATGCTGAGCAGTTGCATACCAGGCGGTGATGCAACCAGTCAGGATGCTCTCAATGGTGCAGCTGTAGAATCTTTTCTCCTGCGGGGAATATGCATTGTCGTGCCCTCTTCACGACTGTCTTGGTGTGTTTGGACCACGATAGTTTGTTGATGATGCGCTCCACTACAGCCCCGTCGATGTGAATGGGAGCGTGTTCGGCCCTCCTTTTCCTGAAGTCCACAATCATCTCCTTTGTCTTGCTCAAGTTGAGCGAGAAGTTGTTGTCCTGGCACCACACTGCCAGGTCTCTGACCTCCTCCCTATAGGCTGTCTCATCAATGTCGGTGATCTGGCCTACCACAGTTGTGTCGTCAGCAAACTTAATGATGGTGTTGGAGTCGTGCTTGGCCACACATTCATGGGTGAACAGGGAGTACAGGAGGGGACTAAGCACGGACCCCTGAGGGGCCCCAGTGTTGAGAATCAGCGTGGCAGATGTGTTGTTGCCTGTCCTTACCACCTGGGGGCGGACCTTTGCAGAGGGAGGTGTTTTGTTCCAGGGTCCTTAGCTTAGTGATGAGCTTTGTGGGCACTATGGTGTTGAACGCTGAGCTGTAGTCAATTGAAATACCCCACGAGGCATGCCACAACAGGTCTCTTCACAGTCCCCAAGCCCATTACAGACTATGGGAGGCACCCAGTACTACATAGAGCCATGACTACATGCAACTCTATTGCACGTCAAGTAACTGACGCAAGCAGTAAAATTTGATTAAAAAAAATTGATAAAAAAACACATTTTGGAACAGCGGGGACTGTGAAGCAACACAAACATTGGCACAGACACATGAATACAAAATTGAGCTCAGGTGCATTCTGTTTCCACTGATCATCCTTGAGATGTTTCTACAACTTGATTGGAGTCCACCTGTGGTAAATTAAATTGATTGGACATGATTTGGAAAGGCACACAGCTGTCTATATAAAAGGTCCCACAGTTGACAGTGCATGTCAGAGCAAAAACCAAGCCATGAGGTCAAAGAAATTGTCCGTAGAGCTCCAAAACAGGATTGTGTCGATGCACAGATCTGGGGAAGGGTACCAAAACATTGCTGCAGCATTGAAGGTTCCCAAGAACACTGTGGACTCCATCATTCTTAAATGGAAGAGAGGAAGAGTGGCCAGACGGAAGCCACTCCTCAGTAAAAAGGCACATGACAGCCCGCTTGGAGTTTGCCAAAAGGCACCTAAAGGACTCTCAGACCATGAGAAACAAGATTCTCTGGTCCGATGAAACCAAGATTGAACTCTTTGGCCTGAATGTCAAGCGTCACGTCAGGAGGAAACCTGGCACCATCCCTACGGTGAAGCATGGTGGTCACAGCATCATGCTCTGGGGATGTTTTTCAGCGGCAGGGAATGGGAGACTAGTCAGGATCGAGGGAAAGATGAACGGAGCAAAGTACAGAGAGATCCTTGATGAAAACCTGCTCCAGAGCACTCACAGCGTCTGGAATGGGGCAAAGGTTCACCCTCCAACGGGACAACAACCCGAAGCACACAGCCAAGACAACGCAGGAGTGGCTTCTGGACAAGTCTCTGAATTTCCTTGAGTGGCCCAGCTAGAGCCCGGACTTGAAGCCGATCTAACATCTCTGGGGAGACCTGAAAATAGCTGTGCAGCAACGCTCCCCATCCAACCTGACAGAGCTTGAGAGGATCTGCAGAGAAGTATGGGAGAAACTCCCCAAATACAGGTGTGCCTAGCTTATAGCGTCATACACAAGAAGACTCAATGCTGTAATCACTGCCAAAGGTGCTTCAACAAAATACTGAGTAAAGGTTATGAATACTTATGTAAATGTCTTATTTCATTTTAAAATGTCTAAAAACCTGTTTTGCTTTGTCATGATGGGCTATTGTGTGTAGATTGATGAGGGAAAAAACAACTTAATCAGGTTTAGAATAAGGCTGTATCATAACATTTGGAAAAAGCCAAGGGGTCTGAATACTTTCCGAAGGCACTGTAAGGGCATGAACGAGTCATACCTGTTACCTCCAGGCTTTACGTAAAGACTAGCAAAACAATCACTACCTCTAACATCCATAGTCCAGCAATAGTCTAACAAGTCAGACAAATAATGTGAAAGACTGGAAACCAAGACTAGTCCAACAATATGATGACTGTGAAATACTGTACCATAACGCTATTATTGAATCTAATGAATGTGATGAGTTATTTCTAAGCGTTAAACCAACTATTTTAATAAAAGTCTAAGGATCTACTTTCACAGCCTGATACCATATGTGCATTAAACAGATCTCCACTTTAATAGATTGCTTGTTGCATTCAGAAATCCCTCTCTCTCATTTTCCCCCTCTTTCCTTCTCCTTTTAAAAAACTTTGTGAGGAGTTTTCCCTGGCCTCAGAGTCAGTAAGACACAGGAATTTCTATTTTTCCTGAGTGGAAAAAAAGATTCATGAAAGAAACTCCTTTGGATTGAAACAGAGTGGGAGAGGGAGAGTGGCTGTGCTCTCCTCAGTGTGCTATGCTTCGTTGTGGACCAGTTATGGTGTCCTCTTGTCATATCTTTGATGCTTATAATTTGGCAGTATAGAAGTAGACGGGTAGGTAAATAAAGAGGACACAGTAGGAAAAGTGGACACAGGTGGTTACCTGGGTCCAAATATTTTTGTTATGTGTCGGACCCCAGTAAGACTAGCTGTCAAATCAAAAATATACGTTAGGAGCCAGGTGTGGTACCACTAGACTATGCTCTGCAACCCGTCTCTTTCTTTAAAAGAGAGAGGGGAAGAGAGGAAAAGAGGGACATAAAGGGGAAGAGAGGAGAAGAGGGTCATAAAGGGGAAGAGAGGAGAAGAGGGACATTAAGGGGAAGAGGGACATAACAGGGAAGAGAGGGGAAGAGGGACATAAAGGGGAAGAGAGGAGAAGAGGGACATAAAGGGGAAGAGAGACAACAGGGAAGAGAGGAGAAGAGGGACATACAGAGGAATAGAGGAGAAGAGGAACATAAAGGGGAAGAGAGGAGAAGAGGGACATACAGGGGAATAGAGGAGAAGAGGAACATAAAGGGGAAGAGAGGAGAAGAGGGACATAAAGGGGAAGAGAGGAGAAGAGGGACATAAAGGGGAAGAGAGGAGAAGAGGGACATAAAGGGGAAGAGAGGAGAAGAGGGACATAAAGGGGAAGAGAGGAGAAGAGGGACATAAAGGGGAAGAGAGGAGAAGAGGGACGTAAAGGGGAAGAGATGAGAAGAGGGACATAACAGGGAATAGAGGAGAAGAGGGACATAAAGGGGAAGAGAGGACATAACAGGGAAGAGAGGAGAATAGAGGGAGAGAAAGGGGAAGAGGGAAGGAGAGGGGAGAGGAGAGGAACAAATAGGGAAGGAGAGGGGAAGAGAGGAGAGGGAGAGAGGGGAAGAGAGGAGGAGAGGGAGTCAGATAGGGGAAGAGAGGGGTACAAAGAGGGCACAAAGAGAAGGGGAGAGAGGGAAAGAGAGGGGAAGAGAGGGGGGAAGAGAGGGGAAGAGATGGAAAGAGGAGAGGAGAGGGGAAGAGAAGGAAATAAAGGGGAAGAGAGAGGAAGAGAGGGAAAGAGATGGGAAGAGGGGAAGAGAGGGAAAGGGAAATATAGGGGAAGAGGGAAATAGAAGGGAAAGAGGGAAAGATAGAGAGGGAAAGAGGGGGGAAGGGAAAAGGGGGGGGAGATAAGGAAAGAGAATGAAAGAGAAGGGAAGAGAAGGAAATAGAGGGGAAGAGAGAGGAAAAGGGGGAGAGAGTTTCCAGAGCCAAAACAAACATAGTGATTAGGGTTAACCTGATAATAAGCCATCATGCCTCATCAGGCACTTACTTTACTTAGGCCCCAGGCTTGGAGGAGCTGCAACGTTATACAGCTTATACAATATAACATACATTCCTGAAAATCTGGGGAACTTTGGGAAAGTTTATGGAACTTTGCAACCCTAATCAGAAAACCACCAACTCTGATGCGGAACGGATGACAGTTTTTTTTTTAACAAGACAAACACAAAGACAGCAACAACAAACAAACATAGCTAGTGCCTAGTCATTAAACAGACATCTTAACTACTTAATTGAGCAATGTGCAATAAGTCTTCGCCCTGCGTAGTTTCCTGCCCCAAATGACTTGTCTTTGTTGCCAAGATGCTTACTTAAAACTTTTTCCGTGCACAACAAAAAGACAAACTGCTGGAGGTCCAGCCAAGTCGAAGATCTCCTCATTTAGAATAGATAGGCTGGGATGGTTAAAAGAAGCAGAGGGGAGAAAACTGCTCAAATTACATGTCACAACTCGTCCTAACCCGCTCTGGAGAAAAACTTTGTTTCCCCATGTCTCCATTCGTCAGAAGCTTCTGTTAAAACTATTGAAGCAGTCTTCAGGAAAATTGGAATTGAATTCAGACTGAATTGAAATGGAACCGATCCCCACCCTGGAAAGCATGGGGATATAAAACAAACATATACAGTCACATGTTCTGGGACTTCCAGGAGAGAATGTGACTAGGAAGTCAAGAGGATCTGCACATGCTCACTGCGCTGTGTATTTGGCCAACAGACAAATAGACAGACGGACAGGAGAGTTCTGTGCAGATGTTCCCTATAACAGCGTCACACAATGCCAGGCCAAGAGACACAGCATGTCATCAACCTCATTAACTAGGATTTTACTATTCCATGAGGCTTGTCACATCATGGATCCTGGAAAACCTTGAGTATGAAAAAGTTCTTATGGCATGATGATAGATCTACTTGGTCACATTATATACAACAAATCTTGTCAATAAAAAATTGGTGGAATTACTAATCTAACTAAGTGGAAGTTAAAACATTACATAATATTGTTTAAAGAGATGACTATGTCTGTGTAGTGCCTTCTGCATGTTTGTTGATTGTTTACCATGGTAAACAAGGACTTCCAGGGTCCAGATCCTGAGGGCCCTGTCTTTTGAGGCACCCAGACACCTGTCTGCTGTGACTCCAGGCCACACGGCTCACTGCCTTGTCATGAGCTGCTTACACATTCAGAGTTGTGCCGGATCAGCATGGAGCTGATGGACAAGTGCAAGGAGTTGATGGAACCACAGTAGTGCAAGGAGTTGATGGAACCACAGTAGTGCAAGGAGTTGATGGAACCACAGTAGTGCAAGGAGTTGATGGAACCACAGTAGTCAGTGAACCCCTTTTAAGATGAACATCAGTTTATTAGTCAGTAGTACACAAAGTCCAACCGAAATTTGAATTCTGCTTTATTCCAACCCCTCTGAAAGACAAGCATACATAAATGTTCATTGTGGCAACCCAAACTGTAATGTACAGTAATGTGCTGGCTGATAGTTTCTGAAATAGCACCCTATGCTCTAGTGCACCACAATAATTATACATATTCTCCATGGTAACACAATTTTCCATAGTAATACTATTCTCCATGGTAACACTATTTTTAAAAATCAAACAAGAAAAAGAGTATGGCATGTCTTGTACATCGGACGGTGGTAAGAACAACAACAACTACCACTACCACTACTACTACTACTACTACCACTACTACTACTACTACTACTACTACTACCACTACCACCACTACCACTACTACTGCTACCTCTACTACTACCACCACTCCTACCACTACTACACAGACTCTGACATATACTTTCATACACACACTGCTCTAGGATCACTGACATGTTTTCAGTCTCAGGCAGAGTAAGGACAGAGTGGAAGAAAGATCCATGATCATTCATGACCCTATAGTTACATTGTCTGTCCTTTTACCTCTGCTGTCCTCTAGTGGATCTGGTCTGACAGCTCCCTCCCAAGCCCTGGTCTGCAGTACTGTCCTCTAGTGTAGCTGGTCTCACTGCACCTCCCCAAGCCCTGGTCTGCAGTACTGTCCTCTAGTGGATCTGGTCTGACAGCTCCCTCCCAAGCCCTGGTCTGCAGTACTGTCCTCTAGTGTAGCTGGTCTCACTGCACCTCCCCAAGCCCTGGTCTGCAGTACTGTCCTCTAGTGGATCTGGTCTGACAGCTCCCTCCCAAGCCCTGGTCTGCAGTACTGTCCTCTAGTGTAGCTGGTCTCACTGCACCTCCCCAAGCCCTGGTCTGCAGTACTGTCCTCTAGTGTAGCTGGTCTCACAGCACCTCCCCAAGCCCTGGTCTGCAGTACTGTCCTCTAGTGTAGCTGGTCTCACAGCACCTCCCCAAGCCCTGGTCTGCAGTACTGTCCTCTAGTGTAGCTGGTCTCACTGCACCTCCCCAAGCCCTGGTCTGCAGTACTGTCCTCTAGTGTAGCTGGTCTCACTGCACCTCCCCAAGCCCTGGTCTGCAGTACTGTCCTCTAGTGTAGCTGGTCTCACTGCACCTCCCCAAGCCCTGGTCTGCAGTACTGTCCTCTAGTGGATCTGGTCTGACAGCTCCCTCCCAAGCCCTGGTCTGCAGTACTGTCCTCTAGTGTAGCTGGTCTCACTGCACCTCCCCAAGCCCTGGTCTGCAGTACTGTCCTCTAGTGTAGCTGGTCTCACAGCACCTCCCCAAGCCCTGGTCTGCAGTACTGTCCTCTAGTGTAGCTGGTCTCACTGCACCTCCCCAAGCCCTGGTCTGCAGTACTGTCCTCTAGTGTAGCTGGTCTCACTGCACCTCCCCAAGCCCTGGTCTGCAGTACTGTCCTCTAGTGTAGCTGGTCTCACTGCACCTCCCCAAGCCCTGGTCTGCAGTACTGTCCTCTAGTGTAGCTGGTCTCACAGCACCTCCCCAAGCCCTGGTCTGCAGTACTGTCCTCTAGTGTAGCTGGTCTCACTGCACCTCCCCAAGCCCTGGTCTGCAGTACTGTCCTCTAGTGGATCTGGTCTGACAGCTCCCTCCCAAGCCCTGGTCTGCAGTACTGTCCTCTAGTGTAGCTGGTCTCACTGCACCTCCCCAAGCCCTGGTCTGCAGTACTGTCCTCTAGTGTAGCTGGTCTCACTGCACCTCCCCAAATATTAAGTTCTGCTTTTCTGATGTATCAAATACTTATGTCATGCAATAAAATGCAAATTAATTACTTAAAAATCATACAATGTGATTTTCTGGATTTTTGTTTTAGATTCCGTCTCTCACAGTTGAAGTGTACCTATGATAAAAATTACAGACCTCTACATGCTTTGTAAGTAGGAAAACCTGCAAAATCGGCAGTGTATCAAATACTTGTTCTCCCCACTGTATATATTCTATTCTACTGTATTTTAGTCTATGCCGCTCTGACATTGCTCGTCCAAATATTTACATATTCTTAATTCCAATCTTTTACTTTAGATTTGTGTGCTTTATTTGTGTGTTTTATTTATTGTGTGTATTGTTGTGAAAGTGTTAGATATTACTTGTTAGATATTACTGCACTGTTGGAGCTACACCCGCAATAACATCTGCTAACCATGTGTATGTGACCAATCAAATTTGATTTGATTTGTAGACAGCTCTTTAAATCAACACAATTCACCTCCAAGAGAATGCATTTAGCAATAGTGGCTTGGAACTATCAAAGCAAGTGTCAGGGATGAGTGCATGCGTGTGTGTGTGTGTGTGTGTGCACATGCATGTGTGTGAGGGAGGTTTTGGGTTAGATGGAGTGCAGATGTTGAGCAAGATGTTATGAACAGAAGCGGAAGACATGTTGTTGTAGCACCCATCTGTGGCAGACAAGTCCTAACTCATGCTCATACCTTGGCAGAGACCCAGAGAATGCTTCACCATCACTGGGAGATCAAAGCATGTTTATCTAAAAGTTAGACAGAGGATATAAGTGGATGTTTGGATCTTCTCCTGAGGCATTTCATGTTGAGCCTCTGGACCTGATTCAAATCACGGTTACCATCCAAGATTAAATAAGTAAATCATCATCAGCTAAGTCTACCCTGTATCAACTGTATAGAAAAGCTCAGATATAGAAATAGCTTGAGTTCAAATAGCATTCTGAAGAGTTTTCACTTCATTCATGCTACATAAATGAAAACAGTGATGGAGCATTAAGGCAACGACCAGCAACACTCACTCCATCATACATTTCCTAACATATAGGTCTACAAAGCTAAAGAGGCTGTAAGACAGTGGTCATCAACTAGATTCAGCCTCAGGAACAAATCCACCAGTTGGTCAAAGGTAATGGTGGCATCCCTGCAGGCCAGCTAACGTCGGACGTCCTCTCGTAGGCTGCATCTATAGTGGTCGATGAGGGCTCTGTCGTTCCAGCCTGCTCCGGCGGCCAAGGTTCGGAATTCAAGGGCGAAGTCCTGGGTGCTCCTCATTCCCTGCCTCAAATTGAAGAGCCTCTCCCCCGCCACTCTGCCCTCAGGTGGATGGTCGAAGACGGCCCTGAAGAGACGGGTGAAATCCTCGAAGTGGTCTGGAGCCGTGTCTCCTTCTCTCCAAATGGCGTTTGCCCAATCCAGCGCTCTTCCTGTGAGGCAGGAGACGAGAGCGGCCACTCTCTCTCCTCCCGAGGGAGCTGGGTGCACAGTGGCCAGGTAGACGTCCAGTTGAAGCAAGAATTCCTGGCACTGTGCTGCCGTTCCATCATACTCCCTGGGGAGGGAGAGACGCATCCCCCCAGAATCCCCTCTGGATGGAACGGGTGGAGACAACCCCGGTTGTGCTGGTCGAGGCACTGGAGACCTCCTGTCTCTCCCAGCGGTCCATGGTCTGGACAACGCGATCCATCATGGCACCAAGATGATGTAGCATGGCCGAATGTTCCTGGACGCGCTCCTCGACTCCTCTAACCGGGGTACCTGATCCTGCTGACTCCATTCAATCGGTGTGTAATTCTGTCAAGATGTGTATGAAGGCGAAGTCAGGTGCAGGAGAGCAGAGTATGATTAAATAAAGCGCACTTTATTATAGTTCCAAACCGGGAGCACAACAAAGCAAACGCGCTCAAAAAACGGAACAATAAAGTAAAGCGCTTAACGAACATCACTTGACACGAAGACAATTACACACAAAACATGATGGGAAACAGAGGGTTAAATACAAGTAGATTGATTGGGGAAATGAAAACCAGGTGTGTATGAAAACAAGACAAGACAAATGGATATATGAAAAATGGAGCGGCGATGGTTAGAAAGCCGGTGACGTCGACCGCCGAACGCCGCCTGAACAAAGAGAGGAGCCGACTTCGGCAGAAGTCGTGACACTTACAGTACATTCGGAAAGTATTCAGACCCATTGACTTTTTCCACATTTAGTTACGTTATGGCCTTGTTCTTAAAATTGATAAAAAAATAGTTTTCCCTCAACAGCAATAACTTATTTACATAAGAATTCAGACCCTTTGCTATGAAACTCGAAATAGATGTCAGGTGCATCCTGTTTCCATTGATCATCCTTGAGATATTACTACAACTTTATTGGAGTCCACCTGTGGTAAATTAAATTGATTGGACATGATTTGGAAAGGCACACACCTGTCTATATAAGGTCCCACAGTTGACAGTGCATGTCATAGCAAAAACCAAGCCATGAGGTCAAAGGAATTATCCGTAGAGCTCCGAGACAGGATTGTGTCGAGAAAAAGATCAGGAGAAGGGAACAAAAACATTTCTGCAACATGGAAGGTCCCCAAGAACACAGTGGCCTCCATCATTCTGAAATGGAAGACATTTAGAACAACCAATACTCTTCTTAGAGCTGGCCGTCCGTCCAACTGAGCAATTAGGGGGGAAAGGCGTTGGACATGGAGGTGACTAAGAACTTAACGGTCACTCTGTCAGAACTCCAGAGTTCCTCTGTGGAGATGGGAGAACCTTCCAGAAGAACAACCATCTCTGCAGCACTCCACCAATCAGGCCTTTATGCTAGAGTGACAAGGCGGAAGCCACTCCTCAGTAAAAGGCACATGACAGCCCGCTTGGAGTTTTCCAAAAGACACCTAAAGTCTCTCAGCCCATGAGAAACAAGATTCTCTTGTCTGATGAAACCAAGATTGAACTCTTTGGCCTGAATGCCAAGCGTCATGTATGGAGGAAACCTGGCACCATCCCTACGCTGAAGCATGGTGGTGGCAGCATCATGGTGTGGGGATGTTTTTCAGCATCAGGGACTGGGAGAGAGTCAGGGTTGAGGGAAAGATGAAGGGAGCAAAGTACAGAGAGATCCTTGATGAAAACCTGCTCCAGAGCACTCAGGACGTCAGACTGGGGCGAAGGTTCACATTCTAACAAGACAACCACCCGAAGCACACAGCCAAGACAACACAAAAGTGGCTTCGGGACAAGTCTCTGAATGTCCTTGAGTGTCCTAGCCAGAGCACAAACTTTAACCCAAACTTTGGCTCCTCCTCCCGTCTCCCTATGCGCTGCCCAGGGAGTACCAGTGACTCGCTCAATACGGAAGTGATCAGATGACGCGGATGCTACGCTACAGGGCTGTTTTGCTAGCACAGACTGGAATATGTTCTGGGATTCATCCAATGGCACTGAGGAGTATCCCGGCTTCATCAATAAGTGCATTGACGACTTTGTCCCCACAGTGACCGTAGGTACATATCGCAACCAGAAGCCATGGAATACAGGAAACATCTGCAACGAGCTAAAGGCTAGAGCTGCCGCTTTCAATGAGTGGAAATTTAATCCAGACGCTTATAAGAAATCCCGCTATGCTCTCAGACGAACCATCAAACAGGCAAAACTTCAATAGAGTACTAAGACTGAATCCTACGACACAAGCTCTGATGCTTGTCAGATGTGGCACGTTTGCAAACTATTACGGACTACAAAGGGAACCCCAGTCATGAGCTGCCCAGTGCCGCCAGCCTACCAGATGAGCGAAATGCCTTATATGCTCGCTTTGAGGCAAGCAACACTGAAGCATGCATGAGAGCACCAGCTGTTCTGGACGACAGTGTGAACACGCGCTCCGTAGCCGATGTGAGCAAGACCTTTAAATAGGTCAACATTCACAAGGCCCCAGGGCCAGACGGATTGCCAGGACATTCACTCAGAGCATGTGCGGACCAACTGGCATGTGTCTTCACTGAAATTTTCAACCTCTCCCTGACCGAGTCTGTAATACCTACATGTTTCAAGCAGACCACCATAGTCCCTGTGCCCAATAAATCTGCCTAAATGACTACCGCCCCATAGCACTCACATCAGTAGCCATGAAGTGCTTGAAATGCTGGTCAAGGCTCACATCAATACCATTAAAAACTTAGACCCACTCCAATTTGCACACAGCCCCAACAGAACCACAATCTCAATCGCACTCCACACTGCCCTTTTCCACCTGGACAAAAGGAACAACTATGTGAGAGTGCTGTTTATTGACTACAGCTCTGCGTTCAACACCATAGTGCCCACAAAGCTCATCACTAAGCTAATGACTCTGGGACGAAACATCTCCCTCTGCAACTGGATCCTGGACTTCCTGACGGGCCGCCCCCAGATGGTAAGGGTAGGCAACAACACATCTGCCACTCTGATCCTCAACAAGGGGACCCCTCAGGGGTGCATGCACAGAACAAGCAGTATGGCCGGTGGCATTGTCATGCTGGAGGGTCATGTCAGGATGAGCCTGCAGGAAGAGTACCACATGAGGGAGGAGGATGTCTTCCCTGTAACGCACAGCGTTGAGATTGCCTGCAATGACAACAAGCTCAGTCCGATGATGCTGTGACACACTGTCACAGACCATGATGGACCCTCCATCATGTGCCCATAGGCGACGTTGTCCGCAGGTGTGATGTTCGGATGTACCGATCCTGTGCAGGTGTTGTTACACGTGATCTGCCACTGCGAGGATGATCAGCTGTCCATCCTGTCCCCCTGTAGCGCTGTCTTAGGCATCTCACAGTACGGACATTGCAATTTCTTGCCCTGGCCACATCTGCAGTCCTCATGCCTCATTGCAGCATGCCTAAGGCACGTCCACGCAGATGAGCAGGGACCCTGGGCATCTTTCTTTTGGTGTTTTTCAGAGTCAGTAGAAAGACCTTTTTAGTGTCCTAAGTTTTCATAACTGTGACCTTAATTGCCTACCGTCTGTAAGCTGTTAGCGTCTTAGCGACCGTTCCACAGGTGCATGTTCATTAATTGTTCATGGTTCATTGAACAAGCATGGGAAACAGTGTTTAAACGCTTTACAATGAAGATCTGTGACGTTATATGGATTTTTACGGATTTTCTCTGAAAGACAGGGTCCTGAAAAAGGGACGTTTCTTTTTTTGCTGAGTTTACATGACACTCATATTTTCCCTATACCGTCATGAGGTTGCTACAACCTAGCCTATGAAAGAAAGTTTACAAAGTAGGTGCACACAGGTGACAGACAGTGACATTCAATACCACCTTGCACAGTCTTGCCTGCATCTAGCTGATATAGGGTGTAACCATCATTTCAACAGTTGCAAACAAGACTTTCTATTGGTCAAATTCAGATATGTTCATCCCTGTTCCGTTTGCTTCCGTTTAAGAAGTTTCGCAACAGAATAATCAGAATGAAAACACCCCTGATCATGCGCAAACACAGTTCACTTTCATAGCAGCCACATTGTATTCCATCTCGCATCTATGAGTTCTCCTCTCACCTCTTCCCTTTGCTTGTGGACTTCAATGCACAACACATCAGCTGTGTGTGACGAGGCCGAACCGCTACACACAGGCTACATCCTTGTCACCATATTAGCTAAAGTAACGTCATAGTTAGCATAGCTAATACTATTACTAATAAAACTAACTTGTTAGTAAACCTGCTACAATCATGCAGTAACATTACAGTTTACAGTCAGTAAGCAGTTACACTGGTGGGCCCCCATAAAACCAAAAGCTTACCTTGACTTGGAAGAGTTCCAGTGTTGTGTTGGATAGTCATAACCAGCTAGCTAACGTAGCATCCCTCTGTGTGAGCAGGGTGTTTCAGTAGGCTAAACTACTTGCTACATTTGCTAGCTAAGTAAGTGAAACTGAAAGGGGGACAAATGACACTCTCTATTTCTCTCTTGCTTCTTCTTCATTTTGGAATAAATTATTTTGTTCAAAATTGTTCAATTATTGTCTTTCTCTCTCTTTGAGTCAACTACTCACCACATTTTATGCACTGCAGTGCTAGCTAGCTGTAGCTTATGCTTTCAGTACTAGATTCATTCTCTGATCCTTTGATTGGGTGGACAACAAGTCAGTTCATGCTGCAAGAGCTCTGATATGTTGGAGGTTGTCCTCTGGAAGTTGTCATAATTACTGTGCAAGTCTATGGAAGGGAGTGAGAACCATGAGCCTCCTAGGTTTTGAATTGAAGTCAATGAACCCAGAGGAGGACGGAGGCTAACTGTCCTCCGGCTACACCATGGTGCTACCCTACAGAGTGCTGTTTTGGCTACTGTAGACCTTCTTTGTTTTAATCAATTACTTGGTGACATGCAATTATATTTAGCATAGTTTTATCTAAAAAGGACAACTTTTTAAATGTTTACATTTTTTTATGAAATTCACTGAGGACGTTCCTCCACTTCCTCCTCTGAGGAGCCTCCACTTCTTAATCTATATTGCCTCCTTATATTGTACAATCTGTGTCGCTTAGGGGAGGGGGCTATAAAAAAAACTAAGGCCCTGGGCCTATGATTTCTTAATCCGGCCATGACAACAGCTATGTAAAAAGACAGAAAGAATTCAATTTATTAAAATTAAAATTATAATCCATCTAAAGGTGTCCATCTAAAGGTTGTAAGGTGTTTATTTCCTCTGTGTCTCAGTACCTCTGATGTGTAACGTTCTCTTCAAATGGGTTGAAAAATACCGAAAGTGCTGCCGGGGACACACACCCTGCCGGGGAGACTGTGTATTCTAATGAAAATTAGGCTGCTCCTTCACACCACGTTTGTCTGAGCCTGAGAGGAAGAGAGATAAGACATCTAGAGTCATTGATCGGATATGCAGAGATTTATATGAAGGCTCCATTCACCGACAGCATGAAGTATATAGTTATATTCCATCACATACTGTCATCATTAGGACACTATAGATGTGTGTGTGTGGGACACTCCTCTCCTCACTGTCAGAACCTTCTCTGGAGTGGAGAGTGAGCTCACTTTTTCCACAGCCATTAAAACGTGTGGTTTTCCAAAAACACATTTCCTGTCGTCCGCAGGCAAAATAAGGAAAAGTCAAATAGCCTCGTAACTAAGAATAGCTATAATAATGATAATCAAGTTACATATGAAAAAGGAGAGATGGTTATTTTGTGTTTATGGAGTATACTTTGATTGTTTTACTGTTTTTTAACTCCTTAAATTATTTGTTCTTATATAAAGAATACTAGTAGGAAGTTTTATGAATGTTAAAACAGTTTTCGCAAATTGACACTTAAAAAAAATCTGAACTGAACTGCACCTCATTGCTTTTGTAAGGTAACTGGGCCAGGCCTAACAGTGCCCAACTGTACTCAGTAAGGTAACTGGGCCAGGCCTAACTGTACTCAGTAAGGTAACTGGGCCAGGCCTAACTGTACTCAGTAAGGTAACTGGGCCAGGCCTAACTGTACTCAGTAAGGTAACTGGGCCAGGCCTAAATGTACTCAGTAAGGTAACTGGGCCAGGCCTAACAGGGCCTAACTGCTTACTGTAACTCTGGAGGCACGGCTGGGTTTGGGTTGGCATTCAGGGCTTGACTATGGGCCAAGAAAAAGGTTTGAGTACAATTCAAGCCTCCAAGTATTGTAACAATAGCAGGTAGAGGTGCAGTTTCTATGGCGTAACATAAGCCTACCTCTGTGTGACTATAGCTGCATTGACCTGAGAAAACCTAGGACACAGAGTGGGAGTGTCACACCCTGATCTGTTTCACCTGTCCTTGTGCTTGTCTCCACCCCCTCCAGCTGTCACCCATCTTCCCCATTATCCTCTGGGTATTTAAACCTGTGTTTTCTGTTTGTCTGTGCCAGTTCGTCTTGTATGTTCCAAGTCAACCAGCGTGTTTTTCCCATGCTCCTGCCTTTTCTATTCTCTTTTGCTAGTCCTCCCGGTTTTGACCCTTGCCTGTTTTCTGGACTCTGTACTCGCCTTCCTGACCACTCTGCCTGCCCTGACCTCGAACCTGCCTGCCACACTGTACCTCCTGGACTCTGAACTGGTTTTGACCTTTTGCCTGTCCACGACCAATCTCTTGCCTATCCCTTTTGGATGATTAATAAATATCAAAGACTCAAACCATCTGCTTCCCGTGTCTGCATCTGGGTCTCGCCTTGTGAGAAATGAAGAATACTAGGAGAGAAGCAGAAGTGCTGAATGTGAAAGACTACTGCCTGCCTGCCTATCTGTCTGTCTGTCTGTCTGTCCGTCATTTGGTCTGTCTGCATGCCTGCTTGTCTGTCTGTCTGCCTGTTGGTCTGTCTGTCCGAAACACAGTAGTACCCTGACTGGTTGACTGACTGAAATCTATCACAGTAGACAGCTCACCAGCTGAAAGGGGCAGAATATGAGTCACTTTTCTCTGCCTCCTGCTGCTGTCCTGTCTGTCTATTGATGTCCCAGTCAGACAGACAGCACGTCTACACACACACACGCACAAAGTGTGGCCTCACTTTGCAAAATAACTTGAGGATAATTTAAATCAGGTTGATGCTGTCATGTTGTCCATCTATTTCAATAAGCTCCCTTTCTCCCTTTCAGAAAAATATGTTCATCTGGGCCGAACATGTGGAGGGTTCTCACTGACATGCCGAAGATGGCATGAAGCAGTGTTCCACACGTCCTCCCGATTAACCGGAGTGTGTGTGGCGTGAAACAGTGTTCCACACGTCCTCCCCATTAACCGGAGTGTGTGTGGCGTGAAACAGTGTTCCACACGTCCTCCCCATTAACCGGAGTGTGTGTGGCGTGAAACAGTGTTCCACACGTCCTACCTATTAGATGGGGAATCCAGGCAATTAACTGGAATTAACCCTGGCCTATGCCCACAATTAATCTCAATCAATAACTCAAATATAAACACCCACCATCACTGAAAACACTAAGCCTGACAAACAGAAATAAGGAAACTATTAAAGTGTAACAAAAACACAGGCCTAGTACACTTGTAGTGGGCAATAATACTATTTGATATGTTTAGATACACTATACAGTGCATTCAGAAAGTATTCAGACCCCTTGACTTTTCCCACATTTTGTTACGTGAGCCTTTTTCTAAAATTGATGATTTTTTTCCTCATCAATTTACACCCATAATGACAAAGCAAAAACTGTTTTTTAGAAAACTTTGCAAATGTATTAAAAATTAAATGTGACGAGGCCTCCTGCAGTGCCAGCTGTGCCACTAGAGATCCTGATTCGAGTCCAGGCTCTGTCGCAGCTGGCCACAACCGGGAGACCCATCGGGCGGCGCACAATTGGCCCAGCATTGTCCGGGTTAGAGGAGGGTTTGGCCGGCAGGGATGTTCTTGTCCCATCGAACTCTAGCGACTCCTGTGGCGGGCAAGGCACAATGCACGCTGACACGGTCGCCAGGTGTACGGTGTTTCCTCCGACACATTGGTGGGGCTGGCTTCCGGGTTAAGCTGGCATTGTGTCAAGAAGCAGTGCGGCTCAGCTGGGTTGTGTTTCGGAGGCTGCACAGCTCTTAAAAAATAATAATATATATATATATATATATATATACACACACTACCGTTCAAACGTTTGGTGTCACTTAGAAATGTCCTTGTTTTCCATGAAAACATACATGAAATTAGTTGCAAAATGAATAGGAAATATATTCAAGACGCTGACAAGGTTATAAATAATGATTTTGAATTGAAATAATAATTGTGTCCTTCAAACTATGCTTTCGTCAAAGAATCCTTAATTTGCAGCAATTACAGCCTTGTAGACCTTAGGCATTCTAGTTGTCAATTTGTTGAGGTAATCTGAAGAGATTTCACCCCATGCTTCCTGAAGCACCTCCCACGAGTTGGATTGGCTTGATGGGCACTTCTTACGTACCACATGGTCAAGCTGCTTCCCCAGATCTGAGCCTCGACACAATCCTGTCTCCGAGCTCTAATAACAATTCCTTCCACCTCATGGCATGGTTTTTGCTCAGACATGCACTGTCAACTGTGGGACCTTACATAAAAAGTGTGTGCCTTTCCAAATCATGTCCAATCAATTGAATTTACCACAGGTGGACACCAATCAAGTTGTAAACTCAGAAAAAAAAGAAACGTCCCTTTTTCAAGACCCTGTCTTTCAAAGATAATTCGTAAAAATCCAAATAACTTCACAGATCTTCATTGTAAAGGGTTTAAACACTGTTTCCCATGCTTGTTCAATGAACCATGAACAATTAATGAACATGCACCTGTGGAACGGTCGTTAAGACACTAACAGCTTACAGACGGTAGGCGACTAAAGTCACAGTTATGAAAACTTAGGACACTAAAGAGGCCTTTCTACTGACTCTGAAAAACACCAAAAGAAAGATGCCCAGTGTCCCTGCTCATCTGCGTGAACGTGCCTTAGGCATGCTGCAAGGAGGCATGAAGACTGCAGATGTGGCCAGGGCAATAAATTGTAATGTCCATACTGTGAGACGCCTAAGACAGCGCTACAGGGAGACAGGACGGACAGCTGATCGTCCTCGCAGTGGCAGACCACGTGTAACAACACCTGCACAGGATCGGTACATCCGAACATCCCACCTGCGGGACAGGTTCAGGATGGCAACAACAACTGCCCGAGTTACACCAGGAACGCACAATCCCTCCATCAGTGCTCAGACTGTCCGCAATAGGCTGAGAGAGAGAGCCCGGATCTCAATCCCTTTGAGCACGTCTGGGACATGTTGGATCGGAGGGTGAGGGCTAGGGCCATTCCCCCCAGAAATGTTCGGGAACTTGCAGGTGATAGGATCGGAGGGTGAGGGCTAGGGCCATTCCCCCCAGAAATGTTCGGGAACTTGCAGGTGCCTTGGTGGAAGAGTGGGGTAACATCTCATAGCAAGAACTGGCAGACCATGAGGAGGAGATGCACTGCAGTACTTAATGCAGCTGGTGGCCACACCAGATACTGACTGTTCATTTTGATTTTGACCCCCCCTCCCCTTTGTTCAGGAACACACTATTCAATTTCTGTTAGTCACATGTCTGTGGAACTTGTTCAGTTTATGTCTCAGTTGTGAATCTTGTTATGTTCATACAAATATTTACACATGTTAAGTTAGCTGAAAATAAACACAGTTGACAGTGAGATGACGTTTCTGTTTTTGCTGAGTTTAGAAACATCTCAAGGATGATCAATGGAAACAAGATGCTCCTCAGCTCAATTTTGAATCTCATAGCAAAGGTTCTGAATACCTATGTAAATAAGGTATTTCTGTTTACATTTTGTATACATTTATAAACATTTCTAAAAACCTGTTTTCACTTTGTCATTATAGGGTATTGTGTGTAGATTGACGAGGGAAATGTTTTATTTAATCAATTTTAGAATAAGGCTGTAACAACAAAATGTGGGAAAAGTCAAGGGGTCTAAATACTTTCCGAATGCACTGTAGACTGCAAATGCATAAAACATCTACACAAGTAAAATAGACTGTAATAAGCAAACAAAGGGTTAAACAAGTGATTAATAAGGAAAGGACTTTTATCTATAGTACATGTGTAACAGTATAGCTTTCGTCCCTCTCCTCTACCTGGACTTGAACCAGGGACCCTCTGCACACATTGACAACAGTCACCATCGAAGCATCGTTACCCATCGCTCCACAAAGGCCGCGGCCCTGGCAGCACAAGGGGAACAACTACTTCAAGGTCTCAGAGCAAGTGACGTCACCGATTGAAACGCTATTAGCGCGGACCACCGCTAACTAGCTAGCCATTTCACATCGGTTACACATGGACCCTGCAAGGAAACCCCATTTGGAACCCCTCTTTACCTCTGCTGCCAGGTAGCCTCCTGTGATGAGCATATATTCTGAGAACTGGCTTTGCTGTCTCCACTGGGTCTGGAGTGATTCCTGGAACGAAACACAAGAGGGTGCTTGGGGCCTCACCAGTGGCGCAGCGGTCTAACGCAGTGCGCCACAGTGCTATAAGCGTCATTACAGACCCTGGTTCAATCCCGAACTGTGACACAGCCGGCCGCGACCGGGAGACCCATGAGGCGGCGCATAATTGGCCCAGCGTCGTACGGGTTAGCGGAGGGTTTGGCCGGCAGGGATGTCCTTGTCCCATTGCGCTCTCCCAACTGTGGAGAAAAAAATAACGGGTTCTTGGGGTAATGAATATGACATATGGCTATTGAGTAACTGGGTGCACAGTCAGACACAGCATATTACAATATACCCCAAACAGTCAGACACAGCATATTACAATATACCCCAAACAGTCAGACACAGCATATTACAATATACCCCAAACAGTCAGACACAGCATATTACTATATACCCCAAACAGTCAGACACAGCATATTACAATATACCCCAAACAGTCAGACACAGCATATTACTATATACCCCAAAGCTCCAACAGTCAGACACAGCATATTACAATATACCCCAAAGCTCCAACAGTCAGACACAGCATATTACAATATACCCCAAAGCTCCAACAGTCAGACACAGCATATTACAATATACCCCAAAGCTCCAACAGTCAGACACAGCATATTACAATATACCCCAAAGCTCCAACAGTCAGACACAGCATATTACAATATACCCCAAAGCTCCAACAGTCAGACACAGCATATTACAATATACCCCAAAGCTCCAACAGTCAGACACAGCATATTACAATATACCCCAAAGCTCCAACAGTCAGACACAGCATATTACAATATACCCCAAAGCTCCAACAGTCAGACACAGCATATTACAATATACCCCAAAGCTCCAACAGTCAGACACAGCATATTACAATATACCCCAAAGCTCCAACAGTCAGACACAGCATATTACAATATACCCCAAACCTCCAACAGTCAGACACAGCATATTACAATATACCCCAAACCTCCAACAGTCAGACACAGCATATTACAATATACCCCAAAGCTCATACAATCAGACACAGCATATTACAATATACCCCAAAGCTCATACAGTCAGACACAGCATATTACAATATACCCCAAAGCTCCAACAGTCAGACACAGCATATTACAATATACCCCAAAGCTCCAACAGTCAGACACAGCATATTACAATATACCCCAAACCTCCAACAGTCAGACACAGCATATTACTATATACCCCAAACCTCCAACAGTCAGACACAGCATATTACAATATACCCCAAAGCTCAAACAGTCAGACACAGCATATTACTATATACCCCAAAGCTCAAACAGTCAGACACAGCATATTACAATATACCCCAAACCTCAAACAGTCAGACACAGCATATTACAATATACCCCAAACCTCCAACAGTCAGACACAGCATATTACAATATACCCCAAAGCTCATACAGTCAGACACAGCATATTACTATATACCCCAAACCTCCAACAGTCAGACACAGCATATTACAATATACCCCAAAGCTCAAACAGTCAGACACAGCATATTACAATATACCCCAAAGCTCAAACAGTCAGACACAGCATATTACAATATACCCCAAAGCTCAAACAGTCAGACACAGCATATTACAATATACCCCAAAGCTCAAACAGTCAGACACAGCATATTACAATATACCCCAAACAGTCAGACACAGCATATTACTATATACCCCAAACAGTCAGACACAGCATATTACAATATACCCCAAACAGTCAGACACAGCATATTACTATATACCCCAAAGCTCCAACAGTCAGACACAGCATATTACAATATACCACAAAGCTCCAACAGTCAGACACAGCATATTACAATATACCCCAAAGCTCCAACAGTCAGACACAGCATATTACAATATACCCCAAAGCTCCAACAGTCAGACACAGCATATTACAATATACCCCAAAGCTCCAACAGTCAGACACAGCATATTACAATATACCCCAAAGCTCCAACAGTCAGACACAGCATATTACAATATACCCCAAAGCTCCAACAGTCAGACACAGCATATTACAATATACCACAAAGCTCCAACAGTCAGACACAGCATATTACAATATACCCCAAAGCTCCAACAGTCAGACACAGCATATTACAATATACCCCAAAGCTCCAACAGTCAGACACAGCATATTACAATATACCCCAAAGCTCAAACAGTCAGACACAGCATATTACAATATACCCCAAACCTCCAACAGTCAGACACAGCATATTACAATATACCCCAAACCTCCAACAGTCAGACACAGCATATTACAATATACCCCAAAGCTCATACAGTCAGACACAGCATATTACAATATACCCCAAAGCTCATACAGTCAGACACAGCATATTACAATATACCCCAAAGCTCCAACAGTCAGACACAGCATATTACAATATACCCCAAAGCTCCAACAGTCAGACACAGCATATTACAATATACCCCAAAGCTCCAACAGTCAGACACAGCATATTACAATATACCCCAAAGCTCCAACAGTCAGACACAGCATATTACAATATACCCCAAACCTCCAACAGTCAGACACAGCATATTACAATATACCCCAAAGCTCATACAGTCAGACACAGCATATTACAATATACCCCAAAGCTCATACAGTCAGACACAGCATATTACAATATACCCCAAAGCTCCAACAGTCAGACACAGCATATTACAATATACCCCAAAGCTCCAACAGTCAGACACAGCATATTACAATATACCCCAAACCTCCAACAGTCAGACACAGCATATTACAATATACCCCAAAGCTCCAACAGTCAGACACAGCATATTACAATATACCCCAAACCTCCAACAGTCAGACACAGCATATTACAATATACCCCAAAGCTCCAACAGTCAGACACAGCATATTACAATATACCCCAAAGCTCATACAGTCAGACACAGCATATTACAATATAACCCCAAAGCTCCAACAGTCAGACACAGCATATTACAATATACCCCAAACCTCCAACAGTCAGACACAGCATATTACAATATACCCCAAAGCTCCAACAGTCAGACACAGCATATTACAATATACCCCAAAGCTCATACAGTCAGACACAGCATATTACTATATAACCCCAAACCTCCAACAGTCAGACACAGCATATTACAATATACCCCAAAGCTCAAACAGTCAGACACAGCATATTACAATATACCCCAAAGCTCAAACAGTCAGACACAGCATATTACTATACACCCCAAACCTCCAACAGTCAGACACAGCATATTACAATATACCCCAAAGCTCATACAGTCAGACACAGCATATTACAATATACCCCAAAGCTCATACAGTCAGACACAGCATATTACAATATACCCCAAAGCTCCAACAGTCAGACACAGCATATTACAATATACCCCAAAGCTCCAACAGTCAGACACAGCATATTACAATATACCCCAAAGCTCCAACAGTCAGACACAGCATATTACAATATACCCCAAACCTCCAACAGTCAGACACAGCATATTACAATATACCCCAAAGCTCATACAGTCAGACACAGCATATTACTAAATACCCCAAACCTCCAACAGTCAGACACAGCATATTACAATATACCCCAAACCTCCAACAGTCAGACACAGCATATTACAATATACCCCAAAGCTCCAACAGTCAGACACAGCATATTACAATATACCCCAAAGCTCATACAGTCAGACACAGCATATTACTAAATACCCCAAACCTCCAACAGTCAGACACAGCATATTACAATATACCCCAAACCTCCAACAGTCAGACACAGCATATTACAATATACCCCAAAGCTCCAACAGTCAGACACAGCATATTACTATATAACCCCAAACCTCCAACAGTCAGACACAGCATATTACAATATACCCCAAAGCTCAAACAGTCAGACACAGCATATTACAATATACCCCAAAGCTCAAACAGTCAGACACAGCATATTACAATATACCCCAAAGCTCAAACAGTCAGACACAGCATATTACTATATAACCCCAAAGCTCATACAGTCAGACACAGCATATTACAATATACCCCAAAGCTCATACAGTCAGACACAGCATATTACTATATACCCCAAAGCTCAAACAGTCAGACACAGCATATTACAATATACCCCAAAGCTCCAACAGTCAGACACAGCATATTACAATATACCCCAAACCTCCAACAGTCAGACACAGCATATTACAATATACCCCAAACCTCCAACAGTCAGACACAGCATATTACTATATACCCCAAAGCTCATACAGTCAGACACAGCATATTACAATATACCCCAAAGCTCATACAGTCAGACACAGCATATTACAATATACCCCAAAGCTCAAACAGTCAGACACAGCATATTACTATATACCCCAAAGCTCAAACAGTCAGACACAGCATATTACTATACACCCCCAAACCTCCTACAGAACATAACTAAAAGTGTTCTGATTCCATCTAGTGGTAAAATGTAAGGAAAAACACTTTCATATTTAAGTCTGATACTCATAAAGGGAGAGAAAATATGGGAAATAAGTTCAAGTTCCAAACGTTATGTGAAAATGGAAATGTGGATTTGGCTAAAACACATCACAGGAATCCAACAAATCCCCTCCATAACTACTGTACTATCTTGCCTACCCTACTACACCACCAGTCTGTGGGGCCACTGTGTACAGGTGCTTTTGGTGTCGTTGATGCACCTTGTGAAGGTCCAGTCTGGTCACCAAATTACATATGTGGTCCACAGGAAGAGAGAGTGTGTATGTGTATAATCTGGATAAGAGCGTCTGCTAAATGACTTAAATGTAAATGTAAAGAAGGCTGGTGGGAGGAGCTATAGGAGGATGAGCTCATTGTAATGTCTGGAATGGAATTGATGGAAGGGAGTCAAACATGTGGTTTCCATATATTTGACGTGTTTGATACCATTCCATTTATTCCATTGCAGCCATTACAATGAGCCCATCCTCCAATAGCTCATCCCACCAGCCTCCTCTGGTGTGTGTCCCACCAACCTGTCCATCAGCAGAACCAGTGACCAGCTGCCTGCTCTTTTCCAAGAGGAACACACAGAGTAATGTAGAGGAACACACTGAGTAATGGAGAGGAACACACTGAATAATGGAGCGGAACACACTGAGTAATGGAGAGGAACACACAGAGTAATGGAGAGGAACACACAGAGTAATGGAGAGGAACACACAGAGTAATGGAGAGGAACACACTGAGTAATGGAGAGGAACACACTGAGTAATGGAGAGGAACACACTGAGTAATGGAGAGGAACACACTGAGTGATGGAGAGGAACACACTGAGTAATGGAGCGGAACACACTGAGTAATGGAGCGGAACAGAGGAAGAGACATACAGTTAACATGCCACTAAGTATTATTTACTAAATATTCAACCAAATGTCCCTCAAACTGGTGTCTCCACATAGCTTACCTGACCATACAGCACACTGATAGAGAACTACCTGACAATACAGCACACTGATAGAGAACTACCTGACCATACAGCACACTGATAGAGAACTACCTGACCATACAGCACACTGAAAGAGAACTACCTGACCATACAGCACACTGATAGAGAACTACCTGACCATACAGCACACTGATAGAGAACTACCTGACCATACAGCACACTGATAGAGAACTACCTGACAATACAGCACACTGATAGAGAACTACCTGACCATACAGCACACTGATAGAGAACTACCTGACCATACAGCACACTGATAGAGAACTACCTGACCATACAGCACACTGATAGAGAACTACCTGACAATACAGCACACTGATAGAGAACTACCTCACCATACAGCACACTGATAGAGAACTACCTCACCATACAGCACACTGATAGAGAACTACCTGACCATACAGCACACTGATAGAGAACTACCTGACCATACAGCACACTGATAGAGAACTACCTGACAATACAGCACACTGATAGAGAACTACCTGACCATACAGCACACTGATAGAGAACTACCTGACCATACAGCACACTGATAGAGAACTACCTGACCGTACAGCACACTGATAGAGAACTACCTGACAATACAGCACACTGATATAGAACTACCTCACCATACAGCACACTGATAGAGAACTACCTGACAATACAGCACACTGATAGAGAACTACCTGACCATACAGCACACTGATAGAGAACTACCTGACAATACAGCACACTGATAGAGAACTACCTGACCATACAGCACACTGATAGAGAACTACCTGACCATACAGCACACTGAAAGAGAACTACCTGACCATACAGCACACTGATAGAGAACTACCTGACCATACAGCACACTGATAGAGAACTACCTGACCATACAGCACACTGATAGAGAACTACCTGACAATACAGCACACTGATAGAGAACTACCTGACCATACAGCACACTGATAGAGAACTACCTGACCATACAGCACACTGATAGAGAACTACCTGACCATACAGCACACTGATAGAGAACTACCTGACAATACAGCACACTGATATAGAACTACCTCACCATACAGCACACTGATAGAGAACTACCTGACAATACAGCACACTGATAGAGAACTACCTGACCATACAGCACACTGATAGAGAACTACCTGACAATACAGCACACTGATAGAGAACTACCTGACCATACAGCACACTGATAGAGAACTACCTGACCATACAGCACACTGAAAGAGAACTACCTGACCATACAGCACACTGATAGAGAACTACCTGACCATACAGCACACTGATAGAGAACTACCTGACCATACAGCACACTGATAGAGAACTACCTGACAATACAGCACACTGATAGAGAACTACCTGACCATACAGCACACTGATAGAGAACTACCTGACCATACAGCACACTGATAGAGAACTACCTGACCATACAGCACACTGATAGAGAACTACCTGACAATACAGCACACTGATAGAGAACTACCTCACCATACAGCACACTGATAGAGAACTACCTCACCATACAGCACACTGATAGAGAACTACCTGACCATACAGCACACTGATAGAGAACTACCTGACCATACAGCACACTGATAGAGAACTACCTGACAATACAGCACACTGATAGAGAACTACCTGACCATACAGCACACTGATAGAGAACTACCTGACCATACAGCACACTGATAGAGAACTACCTGACCGTACAGCACACTGATAGAGAACTACCTGACAATACAGCACACTGATATAGAACTACCTCACCATACAGCACACTGATAGAGAACTACCTGACAATACAGCACACTGATAGAGAACTACCTGACCATACAGCACACTGATAGAGAACTACCTGACCATACAGCACACTGATAGAGAACTACCTGACCATACAGCACACTGATATAGAACTACCTCACCATACAGCACACTGATAGAGAACTACCTGACAATACAGCACACTGATAGAGAACTACCTCACCATACAGCACACTGATAGAGAACTACCTCACCATACAGCACACTGATAGAGAACTACCTGACCATACAGCACACTGATAGAGAACTACCTGACCATACAGCACACTGATAGAGAACTACCTGACAATACAGCACACTGATAGAGAACTACCTGACCATACAGCACACTGATAGAGAACTACCTGACCATACAGCACACTGATAGAGAACTACCTGACCGTACAGCACACTGATAGAGAACTACCTGACAATACAGCACACTGATATAGAACTACCTCACCATACAGCACACTGATAGAGAACTACCTGACAATACAGCACACTGATAGAGAACTACCTGACCATACAGCACACTGATAGAGAACTATCCGACAATACAGCACACTGATAGAGAACTACCTGACCATACAGCACACTGATAGAGAACTACCTGACAATACAGCACACTGATAGAGAACTACCTGACCATACAGCACACTGATAGAGAACTACCTGACCATACAGCACACTGATAGAGAACTACCTGACAATACAGCACACTGATAGAGAACTACCTCACCATACAGCACACTGATAGAGAACTACCTGACAATACAGCACACTGATAGAGAACTACCTGACAATACAGCACACTGATAGAGAACTACCTGACCATACAGCACACTGATAGAGAACTACCTGACAATACAGCACACTGATAGAGAACTACCTGACAATACAGCACACTGATAGAGAACTACCTCACCATACAGCACACTGATAGAGAACTACCTGACCATACAGCACACTGATAGAGAACTACCTCACCATACAGCAGACTGATAGAGAACTACCTGACAATACAGCACACTGATAGAGAACTACCTGACCATACAGCACACTGATAGAGAATATTCTGTTTTTAAACCCCAACCCTTTAGAAAATTGGTAAACATTTAAAAACTCCTCCTTTAGACAACAGTCTCTCTTGGAATAATACACAGACAATCCCACACATGTGAAATTATGCAATCTACAGCTGACAGACTGGTAGTCCTATCATTTGTAGTAGACAGCTACAGCTGACAGACTGGTAGTCCTATCATTTGTAGTAGACAGCTACAGCTGACTGACTGGTAGTCCTATCATTTGTAGTAGACAGCTACAGCTGTCTGACTGGTAGTCCTATCATTTGTAGTAAAAAGATACAGCTGACTGACTAGCAGTCCTATCATTTGTAGTAGAAAGCTAGTGTAGCCTTCATAAGGGATGCAAAAAAATGAGTTAAAACAACTGAAGCTGGGTTATTTTACTGGTGAGTGAATAACATGGCTGTACCTTAAATATGCGGTCCTCTGATATGCACACCAGGATGTCTTCATCCCATGGACAGAAGTCTGCTGCTGCCAAAGGTACCATGTGGATAGCCAGCCAACACTTCCTCTATCTGGAGGTCAGAGTCAAACAGACAATGTATGAAAGAAGAGAAAGAAGATAACTTTATTGTCCATTCCTTTGTCATCATCTTACAAAAAGTTATAAAAACATCACACAAACACTAAGGGTTGAATTTGACTGGAAGAGTACATATTCAGCATCCTGTACCTAACTTGGAGTTGAGTATGTATACTTTGTCCCCTGAGCATGCAGCCACTCGTTGATCACAGGAACAAAATGACAGATGGATTACATTGCCCTGTAGTCCCAATAACTGTATCAGACGCAACAACACCTGAAAACAAACTAACTGAGCTGTATTTTTTAAATGTTTTATTTTAATATACTGCATTTCCATACAGCTACGTAGCAGAGATCCTCACCCTCCCTGGTTCTCCTGTAGCAGCGCTGGATATCTCAGACTATGACATAATCTGCAGAGGTAGAGCAGAGCAGGACTCTACCTGTCCCAAACTCCATGGCAGAAATGTCTCCATGGTGACCTGTCAGTCAAAGGGCCTGCAGGCCAGAGGAAATGCATTGGAGTGTGGTGGAGTCAGGTGATGCAATGATTGAAGAAGCCGACCTCTTTACACACAAAGGTGGGAAGCCACTGAGGAGCGCCTGAAGGGTATTTGCTGGTATCAAATCCCAGTGTGTGTCTGTGTAATGGTGAAGCACAGTGACAGGGACAGCAGGCATCCATGGGGATGGCTTTACATGTAGCTACTCTTTGAACAGAGCAACATTAAAGAAATCATCAGACATTGAAATAACTGCATAGCTAGGGCTAATAACCCAATACAAACTGTATTGGTAACCCAAATAGGAACAGGTAATATATTATTGTTGTAGTAGCTGCACTTTGTGTAGTAACCCTAGCCTCTCTAGGGTAAACTACTAGCTAGAGTTAGCTACCTAGCTAGCTAGTTGGGCAACCCTCCGCACAGACCACTTGCCCTGTAAACTAATAATTTGTGCTACAGTCGTATTCTACCCGAAGAAGTTATTCAGCAACATAGTCACCCACCTTAAAACAACTTCATGTTCATTTAATCTCTAGCAAGCTAGCTACCTAGCTATAGTTAATTGCTAACATCACCTACTAGCAACCAGCCTACTACCAATATTTGAGGAGGGTTGCCTGGACGCAAGGGAGAGCATATTAGCGTCTGACCATATTAGAGACATATTTCCCTCAGATTACACAGATCCACAAAGAATTCGAAAACAAACGCGATTTTGATAAACTCCCATATCTACTGGCTGAAATACCACAGTGTGCCATCACAGCAGCAAGATTTGTGACCTGTTGCCACAAGAAAATGGCAACCAGTGAAGAACAAACACCATTGTAAATACAACCCATATTTATGTTTATTTATTTTCCCTTGTGTACTTTAACCATTTGCACATCGTTACAACACTGTATATATATATAATATGACGTTTGCAATGTCTTTATTCTTTTGGAACTTCTGTGAGTGTACTGTTTACTGTTCATTTTTATTGTTTATTTCACTTTTGTATATTATCTACTTCACTTGCTTTGGCAATGTTTACATATGTTTCCCATGCCAATAAATCCCCTTGAATTGAACAGCAGATGGTTGTCTTGACTTGTAAAATAGCAGTTATTGCATCTACCACCAGGTGGTAATGTTGTCACGTGCATAATTTTTAGTGCGCTTCCCGTCTTCTTCTTTCTTCTTTGAGATTGCTGACCGCATCCAACTTTTAGGTGCATAAACCGCCACCGTACTGAAGTGTGAGGCCAGTCACGGCCTACCTACATTCAATTCAGGTACTACAAAATTACCCTGCCAACTATTAGTCCTCACAACAAAAAAACACCCCATTCCACTAATTTATCCTATCTAATCCTACTCCAGGCTAACGGTCTGGGAGGACAGAACACTAAAAGCAGTAAAACCTTGCAATCCCAAATACTTCTCTACAGCTGCCACCACAACCTCACATTTTCTGTGACTTACTGTACATTCCATTTCTGCAGTACAGTTGACAACCATGGCTATGAATACTAAGAAACCCACCTCACTGAAGCACATATTCTTCCCATCACTCTCTATTAGTATCTGCCTATTCACAGGAATCCTGTCAGGATCCCTCACCCTGTACACATCTTCCTCTACCACTTTTCACTGCTTCAGCATACAACACTTTCTGTACTAATCTGAGCCTCTTCAACATTTAATGCCACCAATGTTATCACACCTTTGAATGGAACCCTGCTCCAGAGGTGCTCTTGCCTTGAATGGGTCAGGCATGCTTTATACCAGTGGTCATCAACCGTTCATCGTGATCTCCAAGGCATTCCTAGTCAATCACCAAACATTTCTGTAGAAAATCCAATGATAAAGACATTAAGGCTTGAGCTCCTTTTATTTTTGTTATGTTTGTGTGTTGCGCTGTTGACGGTAGGTGCTCCTGATTCAGAAGCCCTGCTGCACCTGGTAGGCAAAGTGTTCCCATTTTCAACCATTTAATTTGTCTGAAACGACAAACTCCGCGTACCCGGCGGACCTGGAGATCTGTGGCTAAATCAAGTGTGCCTACTGTTCTGGCCAATCGAATAGCTCAAATGCCTACCTACAGCTTCCACGACCCCGGCTACAGCATTGTTTGATAACGTAAACTCACGTAAACTCGTACATCGCCTTGGTCCGTACAATTGCCCTTATTTTAGCGCCCCAAAAACGTAATACTTCCAGATCAACTGTAATGTCAATACCATTGTAAAGCACAATTTCGCCCCTTTCCTACAGAATCAATTACATGACCTAAACGCTGCCCGTTTCTGCATAATTCAAGCAGGCAAAGAGCCCCGTCGGGTCTTTTTAAAAAGTCGATCTGTCCAACTTATCACCTTATCGCCTCTAAAATGTAAATAAAACACTATAAAGAGTTTATATAATGTGTCATTACATACCTATTTGAAGGTTTGCGTCGAATTTGAATCGGGTTTTTAGGGCGGTGCTAAAGTGATCTTAGAAGTAAACAGCGGCTTTGAGAAAGATGATCGCATGCAATGATGACGCAAAAAATGACTAGGTATCCCCCCTTACCACCGTCACTGTCCATTTCTTGTTTTTAAACGATGAGAGAAGTGCTACACCTGGTGGAGAAAGATTGTAAGACAGAAATAGTTGCCTTATGCTTTATGACACATTTACATTTTTACATTTAAGTCATTTAGCAGACGCTCTTATCCAGAGCGACTTACAAATTGGTGCATTCACCTAATGACATCCAGTGGAACAGCCACTTTACAATAGTGCATCTAAATCTTTTAAGGGGGGGGGGGGGGCAGAAGGATTGCTTTATCCTAGGTATTCCTTGAAGAGGTGGGGTTTCAGGTGTCTCCGGAAGGTGGTGATTGACTCCGCTGTCCTGGCGTCGTGAGGGAGTTTGTTCCACCATTGGGGTGCCAGAGCAGCGAACAGTTTTGACTGGGCTGAGCGGGAACTGTACTTCCTCAGTGGTAGGGAGGCGAGCAGGCCAGAGGTGGATGAACGCAGAGCCCTTGTTTGGGTGTAGGGCCTGATCAGAGCCTGAAGGTACTGAGGTGCCGTTCCCCTCACAGCTCCGTAGGCAAGCACCATGGTCTTGTAGCGGATGCGAGCTTCAACTGGAAGCCAGTGGAGAGAGCGGAGGAGCGGGGTGACGTGAGAGAACTTGGGAAGGTTGAACACCAGACGGGCTGCGGCGTTCTGGATGAGTTGTAGGGGTTTGATGGCACAGGCAGGGAGCCCAGCCAACAGCGAGTTGCAGTAATCCAGACGGGAGATGACAAGTGCCTGGATTAGGACCTGCGCCGCTTCCTGTGTGAGGCAGGGTCGTACTCTGCGGATGTTGTAGAGCATGAGCCTACAGGAACGGGCCACCGCCTTGATGTTAGTTGAGAACGACAGGGTGTTGTCCAGGATCACGCCAAGGTTCTTAGCGCTCTGGGAGGAGGACACAATGGAGTTGTCAACCGTGATGGCGAGATCATGGAACGGGCAGTCCTTCCCCGGGAGGAAGAGCAGCTCCGTCTTGCCGAGGTTCAGCTTGAGGTGGTGATCCGTCATCCACACTGATATGTCTGCCAGACATGCAGAGATGCGATTCGCCACCTGGTCATCAGAAGGGGGAAAGGAGAAGATTAATTGTGTGTCGTCTGCATAGCAGTGATAGGAGAGACCATGTGAGGTTATGACAGAGCCAAGTGACTTGGTGTATAGCGAGAATAGGAGAGGGCCTAGAACAGAGCCCTGGGGGACACCAGTGGTGAGAGCGCGTGGTGAGGAGACAGATTCTCGCCACGCCACCTGGTAGGAGCGACCTGTCAGGTAGGACGCAATCCAAGCGTGGGCCGCGCCGGAGATGCCCAACTCGGAGAGGGTGGAGAGGAGGATCTGATGGTTCACAGTATCGAAGGCAGCCGATAGGTCTAGAAGGATGAGAGCAGAGGAGAGAGAGTTAGCTTTAGCAGTGCGGAGCGCCTCCGTGATACAGAGAAGAGCAGTCTCAGTTGAGTGACTAGTCTTGAAACCTGACTGATTTGGATCAAGAAGGTCATTCTGAGAGAGATAGCAGGAGAGCTGGCCAAGGACGGCACGTTCAAGAGTTTTGGAGAGAAAAGAAAGAAGGGATACTGGTCTGTAGTTGTTGACATCGGAGGGATCGAGTGTAGGTTTTTTCAGAAGGGGTGCAACTCTCGCTCTCTTGAAGACGGAAGGGACGTAGCCAGCGGTCAAGGATGAGTTGATGAGCGAGGTGAGGTAAGGGAGAAGGTCTCCGGAAATGGTCTGGAGAAGAGAGGAGGGGACACGTCACAATGTAACGGAGGGTCCGTTTTTTCAACTTTTCTCCAATACTATAGAGTCATTACCATGTCGATCAACGCTTGAATAGAAACCTAGTTCACACCCCCGATTTTGAAGTCAACACAGTCGCTACAGTCCCATCAGTTTTCTTTGTAGCCTCGTTTGAATGTTGCGGATGCGCACATTTGTAAGGAATGGGGTGAGTTTACGTTACTAGCATACATGAGATTTAATAACTTTTTAAACTATGACCAGAGGGAGACTGTCAAAGAGCTGCTGTTTTTATAAGTGAGTTCATGTCAAACTTTTATTCAGCACTGTCACCACTATTACAAAACATAAAATGCGCTTCTCTCTACTTCTAATCGCGCTGCAGCTGCAATTAATTAGTAGCCAAGTGTATCGATAGCCCTGTGTTTTAATTATTATTAGCACCTCGTTTGGTCTATTTTAATGCCGAGGAATATTTTGTATTTATTAGGGATCCCCATTAGTTCCTGCCAACACATTAAGGCACTTACATTAAATATAAAACAAAAGATAAAACAGTGCATCATATAACATTATTACACCACTACATATCTACAATACAAAATGTATAATACCACCATACAACGTTGTTTCAATGTACGTGTGGGTAGAGTGCTAGCGTTTGTGCGCGTATGTGTGTGCCTGTACCTGTGTGTCTCTTCAAAGTCCCCCCTGTTCCATAAGGTGTATTTTTATCGGGGTTTTTCAAATCTGATTCTACTGCTTGCATCAGTTACCTGATGTGGAATGGAGTTCCATATAGTCATGGCTCTATTTGTAGTACTGCCTCCCATAGTCTGTTCTGGACTTGGGGATTGTGAAGAGACCTCTGGTGGCATGTCTTGTGGGGTATGTATAGGTTTCCGTTTCTGTGTGCTAGTAGTTAAAACAGACAGCTCGGTGCATTCAGCATGTCAACACTTTTGACAAAAAAAAGTAGTGATGAAGTCAATCTCTCCTCCACTTTGAGCCATGAGAGATTTACATGCATATCATTGTTAGCTCCCCATGTAGGCCGTCATTGTAAATAAGAATTTGTTCTTAACCGACTTGCCTAGTTAAATAAAGGTCAAAATAAATTAAATGTGCATTTAAGGGTCAGCCGTGCTGCCCTGTTCTATTTTACTTTCTCTGGTCATAGGAACAACATGCATTTGTGCGTTTCAACTCGAGTTTCGCCATCAGATGGAAGACTGTCCCCTCGCTCTGGTCAGTCTCACCGGAGGAAAGGACGGGGAGAGCAGGGACCTTGAGAGGCGGACAATCTGCTGCTCTCTCTCTCCCCCAGCTGAGACGAATTCAGTGTTGACTCCACTGCGTTCAAGACAACTGGGAACTGGAAAAAAAAAACGAGATCCGACTGGGAAAAATAGTTTTGAACAGTCATCCAACTCGGAAACTCTGGCATCTTTCTAGAGCTCTAACTTTCCGGACCTGAAGTTCACCAACGTCGTGATTTGACCTAGTTTTATCCGAGTTCCCAGTCTTGAAAGCACCATGACCATCAGTTGCAGGTACCATCAGTCCTGTAAAATAAAAAAGCTAATTATTTCAATTTATGCTCAGCTGTACCTTGCAAGTGCTACACCAACTGATCTCTTTTGTTATCAAAGCTTGAGTGTTGAAATATAACATGGCCTGAAATGAACAATATTGGCAGGCCAGGCACATAGCCAATAGGTTGTGATAATGTATTAGACCTACTGCACAAACCTCATTCATACAGAACAGTTTTTATTAGGTTAATGTGTAAAAAAAATCTGTGGTGGAAAAAGTACCCAATTGTCATATTTGAGTAAAAGTAAAAATACCTTAATAGAAAATGACTCAAGTAAAAGTGGAAGTCACCCAGTAAAATATTTATTGAGTAAAAGTATTTGGTTTTAAAAATGTTTAAGTATCAAAAGTAAATGTAATTGCTAAAATATACTTAAGTATCAAAAGTATAAATTATTTCAAATGACTTATTAAGAAGACCAGACAGCACCATTTTCTTGTTTTTTTAAATTTGCGGATAGCCAGAGGTACACTCCAACACTCAGACCTCATTTACAAATGAAGCATGTGTGTTTAGTGAGTCCGCCAGATCAGAGGCAGTAGGTAAGGTTAGTGTGGTTCTCTTGATAAGGGTGTGAATTTGACCATTTTCCTGTCCTGTTAAGTATTCAAAATGTGACATACTTTTGGGTTTCAGGGAAAATGTATGGAGTAAGAAGTACATTATTTTCTTTATGAATGTAGTGAAGTAAAAGTTGTCAAAAATATAAATAAAGTATGGATATAATCTAGAATCTAATTAACCTAGTTAGTTAATGTTTATCTGTAGGAGGAAGGTATTATTTTTTTCATAACATCACAATCTAATATGACCATTTTGTACTTGTTAAAGGGGTGAGGCTCCATTCAGACAGTGGTGAGAACTGAGGTCAGTACTGGAGTCACATGTGGCTCAGAGTGTTTTAGTTGTGATAATTACATTGTTTGCTCTATAACCCGTTAGTTCATATGCCTAATCACTGTGATATATAGGCCTATGGCAGAGACAATAATTAGACACAGTGGCAGAATAAATTCAACCAACCTTTGTTTTATCAGATAGCAACCTCTGTCCAGTGAAGTCCACAAAGCATATTGCATGTACAGTAACAGACAGGTACATGACCTACAGCATGGTCAAGTAAGTTAATGTTTTTGTCATTTTCGGACCACTATACTAACTATTGATTTAGAACCACAGAGCGTTACCTGCCTCCACTATTTCAACGTCAACATCATCTAATCACCTCTGCTTAGTCTAATACAACTAAAAGATATCAAAACAATTTAGTCCAATCAATGTAAGCTAAAAATGATGTCTGTCCATGGTTCTGATTTCTGTGTGTGTGTGTGTGTGTGTGTGTGTGTGTGTGTGTGTGTGTGTGTGTCTGTGCATGCAAGTAGACTCACCCTACTTGTAGAACACGCCAATGCCATCTTCTCTTTCATGTTTACGAAATGGTCTATCACTCTGTCATACAGTACACACGTTACATTTTTGTTGTCCTAGGCTACCTGGCTAAAATGCTTGCTCGCTAGCCTAACTTCCATTCATGGGTAACGTTAGCTAGGTTATCTTTCTACATCTAGCTACACAACTTCCAGGCCAGGGGCACAACAATGCATGAATTAGTGGTTGGATCCAAATTGCCGTTATAATCATTGGCCAGTATGGAGAATTAAGTAAAACCACAAGTCCAAATCCTTATCTCCATCCATGGCTAAGTTAGGAAAGGGACAATTTTAGTTAGCTGGCTAGCTAGACACCGGAGGACAATAACACAACGAGATGCAACAATTCAAGTTTTTCTGTCAATAACGTATGCTCTCAATGGGATTTGATAGGAGTGACGCCAAATTCAAGCTGGCTCCCCTTCACACTTTTTTTTGGTGGACCATTCACAGTTGAGCTCGCTCAGTTTGGCTCAACGCTGATTGGCTAATTTGTTATATTTTTTTGTCAAGGGAGGCCAGATGCTCGCTGGCTTCCCTTGCCTTCAATGTTCTAGGCGGCAACAATGTCATACTCGTTTGGGCCTGACAGCATCAGATAGATGACCTACACATAGAGAGACAGGACAGGGGGGCGCTGTTTCACTTGCTCGGATGCTTTCTCCTGTGCGATACATTCAGCCTCTTGGAATTGAAGGAAAATTATGAAACACAGAGAGAAGAAAGATAAAATAATTTATATAGAGACAACGTTGCACACAGAATGGAACCATATTGTTGAAAATGTTTATTTTTTGTTACATTGTCTTCAGAACGAGAGAACATTGCACACAGAATGAGTTTTATTCTTCCACAGATAAAACTGACGAAATGCAGAATTTACATTACTAATAATTGCAAAACACTCATTTAAAGTACATAACACATAATACGTGACACGAATAGAATACAGAACAGTTGAAACATTATAGGACATATCATGATGGAAATATTAAAATGTGATATCCTTCACTAGGTGCACTGCAGCCTGCTCTCGTCTGCTCTGCAGTGAGGGGAGCTGTGGTTGGACTGCTCTGCCACTGGAGAGGATCCTCAAGGCCCTCCTCTGCAGTGAGGGGAGCGGTGGTTGGACTGCTCCACCTCTGGAGAGGATCCTCAAGGCCCTGCTCTGCAGTGAGGGGAGCTGTGGTTGGACTGCTCTGCCTCTGGAGAGGATCCTCAAGGCCCTCCTCTGCAGTGAGGGGAGCTGTGGTTGGACTGCTCTGCCTCTGGAGAGGATCCTCAAGGCCCTCCTCTGCAGTGAGGGGAGCTGTGGTTGGACTGCTCTGCCACTGGAGAGGATCCTCAAGGCCCTGCTGTGCAGTGAGGGGAGCTGTAGTTGGACTGCTCTGCCACTGGAGAGGATCCTCAAGGCCCTCCTCTGCATCCAACTAACAGCACTCCACCATATTCCAGAGAAGGGCTGACCAGTGTAGTATAGACTTTGACCAGAACTTCAGTGGGTAGGCTATTTCTGGCAAGAACAGTCAAAGTGCAGGCGTTTTGAGGCCTTCCTCACTGACTGCTCCACATGGGACCATATTGCTGAAAACATTTATTTTTTGTTACATTGTCTTCAGAAAGAGACAACGCTGCACACAGAATGGGACCATATTGTTGAAAATGTTTATTTATTTTTTACATTGTATTCAGAAAGAGACAAGGTCAAGGGTTGAAGGCAAGTGTGCCTATGGTGCAATGGACCTTACCATTGAAGAGGTAGTGAAGTCGAGGGATTTCTACATCCAGGGAAGGTCTTACAGCCTCCGTGAAGACCATTTTAATGCAGTGCAACACATCTGCTTCGCATAGAGTTGATCAGGCTGTTGATTGTTGTCCCACTCCTTTTCAATGGCTGAACACGCTGTCGCACACGTCAACCCAGAGCATCCCAAACATGCTCAATGGCTGACATGTCTTGTGAGTATGCAGGCCATGGAAGAACTGGGACATTTTCAGCGTCCAGGAATTGTGTACAGATCCTTGCGACATGGGGTAGTGAATTATCATAGTGAAACATGAAGTGATGGGGCGGATGAATGGCACGACAATGGGCCTCAGGGTCTCGTCACAATCTCTGTCCATTCAAATTGCCATTGATAAAATGCAATTGTGTTTGTTGTCCGTAGCTCATGCCTGCCCATACCATAACCCCACCACCACCAAAGGGCACTCTGCTCACAACCACGCCATACACGCTGTCTGCCATCTGCACAGTACAGTTGAATCCGGGATTCATCCTGGAAGAGCACACTTCTCCAGCGTGCCAGTGGCCATCGAAGGTGAGCATTTGTCCACTGAAGTCTGTTACGACGCCTCAATGCAGTCAGGTCAAGACGCTGGTGAGGACGACGATCACGCAGAAGAGCTTCCCTGAGACGGTTTCTGAAAGTTTGTGCAGAAATATTTTGGTCGCGCAAACCCACAGTTTCATCAGCTGTTCAGCTGAATGGTAGAGAAATGATCATTCAATTATCTGGCAACAGCTCTGGTGGACATTCCTCCAGTCAGCATGCCAATTACACACTCCCTCAAAACTTGAGATATCTGAGGCATTGTGTTGTGTGACAAAACTGCACATTTGTGCACATGTGTAATGATCATGCTGTTTAATCAGCTTCTTATATGATATGCCACACCTGTCAGGTGGATGGGTTATCTTGGCAAAGGAGAAACGCAAACAAATTTGTGCACAACATTTGAGAGAAATTAGCTTTTGGTGCATATGAAACATTTCTGGGATCTTTTATTTCAGGTCATGAAACATGGGAACAACACTTTGTTGCATTTATATTTTTGTTCAGTGTAGTAAACTTTATGGGGAATTGATATCTGTTGATTTTATTCTGGGTCCTAACTCCTAAACTTGGGATATGGTTAATTATCAGGTCTCCTATTGAAATATTGAGTGCTTAGGTTTAGAGGGTCTACACCAGAAGTTAATGGTTATCTGTATGAGGAAGGTATATAGTGTGTGCAATTAAGCTTGGAATGTGCAGAGTGCAGGGGAAATTATGACATGTGGCAGGCATTGATAAGGGGAGAGAGCCATGGATTAGTGATGAAGGGGGTTGAGGTCAGGTCACGATTTTATTTATTTATTTTATTTAACCTTTATTTAACCAGGTAGGCAAATTGAGAACACGTTCTCATTTACAATTGCGACCTGGCCAAGATAAAGCAAAGCAGTTCGACACATACAACAACACATAGTTACACATGGAGTAAAACAAACATATAGTCAATGATACAGTGAAAAAAAATAAGTCTATATACAATGTGAGCAAGTGAGGTGAGATAAGGGAGGTGAAGGCAAACAAATATATGTATAAATAAATAAAAATATAAAAAGGCCATGGTGGCGAAGTAAATACAACACAGCAAGTAAAATAAAAACTAAAAAACACTGGAATGGTTGGATAAGAGAGAAAGAAAAGTTTATGGCCGTATCACTTAGTTTCCTGCCTAGCACTTAAGATACAATGTTTGTTCAGATGTGTAGGAGGAGACTCAGCCTATGAGAAACAGTTAAATATCAGTGCTTGTTTATTTATTTTTATTGTACCTTTATTTAACTAGGCAAGTCAGTTACGTAAGAACAAATTCTTATTTTCAATGATGGCCTAGGAACAGTGGGTTAACTGCCTTGTTCAGGGGCAGAATTACTGATTTTTAACTTGTCAGCTCGGGGATTCGTGTAAACAATGTCTTTGTCTAATGCAGCTATATTGATCCTCTTGAAAGAATAAACTTGGTTTGAGCTTTAATAGTGTCCGTAGAGTTCTTGCTCTGAGAATTAGAACCTACCACTGATGTTGAAATTATTTATTTCCCACTGTGTTTTACTTGCTGAAGGCCCCAGTCATCCCTGCCTGTACCTGACATTGTTGAAAAACAAGTGCCTCATGTCTAAAACATGGGGAAAAGTGGACATAAAATCAAAATGTACAAATTCAATGTTTTACCAAATATTGTAACATATTTGAGTTTCTGACCTTTCAGCCCACAGGCTCGATGTGCTGTAGTCTCTCCAAAACTGGACGCTCGTGCTCGGATCACACTAGCACAGGATGTCCATGCACTGGATGGTCTGAAGGATGCACTTCTGTTGGACTGGAAAACAAAGAGACATTTAGTCAGTGGTAGGTCTTTTTCAATGCTGTATCAGCATCTTTATCTGGACAGAAAATACATTGTTTATCATTACACAAACCCACCTTGGACAATGGGACAAGTGTTCCCTCAACAACCAATCCTTATGTCTCATTGTTTGTTCTTCCCAATCAATAATCTGGATATTTGTCTTCTGCCATGGTGGATGAGCTACCTTTTCAGGTAAATACAGGGCCATTTCTCTTTCCCAACGGAAAATGGCAGCTGCAGACCCTAGTGTGTCACTGGGTTTCCGGGCCGCCCGTCAGAAAGACAAGAAAAAAAGTACATTTTACTAGCTAGCTATGTTGATTACTAAAATGGTAACATTGATATGTAAATACCATGACCTAGAGACTTGACTATAATAACAATAAAATAGACTATGCTTTGGTCTATCTGCACATCTAAAATCCTACTATGTGGATGGGACATTTCTGCTGGGATGGACTTTCCTCTTGAGAATTAGAGTCATAAGTATAGCCGTATAGCTCATCGCAATACTTAATCTCTTCGGGCAAGTAGTACCCTAGACTGTCCTAATCTTTTAGTTGAGTATTCCAGATAAACCCCCCCGCCGTGATGTCACTGAGGAGGACCAACAGTGGTAGGGGGATCGTCTGAAAGGTACTGACATGCAGGGAGTGAACATAAGGATTTTGACACTGGCCAGCAGACCACGATTTCTACTAGCCAGGGTAGCATTCAGGTCCTAAATCTGTGGCATGTGATGTTTGTAAAGGCAAAATGTCACTGCTGTGTCAGGCAGTTTGGCACATTGTCTACTAGCACAGTCTGAAAAGTACTAGCCTTGGGCTAGAGCCCACAAGTCATTTGTGAGCTAGCTAGCCAACTTTAGTTAATGTAGCTAACTAGTCCACCAGGTGATATTTAGCTAGTTAGCATTAGCTCACCGTTCATGTAGTCAGACTTTTCTAAGTGGTGACATGTTAGCTAACCAATTATCCTTGCCATGGTGCCGGCCTAACGTTAGCTAGCAAGTCTGACTACACGAACGGTGAGTTAACATTAACTAGTGTTAGGGTTGCGTCAATTCAATCTGGTATAAGGACAAGTATGACAATGAGTCACTAATTGTATGCTATGTACTTTTTATTAACTAAGTAATAAATGGCAAATGCAATTTCCGTATATACGGGTTCACTGTAACATCACGCAGGATGAAAACAGAGAAGACACTTGTTACTGACAAAGACATTATAATAAATACTCATGACAGAGATAGTTCCCACTTCCGAGCCGGCCTGTCAGAGTAGAGACTGGGCGTGGTTCAGACTTACCCAGCCTATCGTTGGTGTTGGCGCCTTAAGCCAGTCCTGGCCCCTTAGCGCATGTGATGTCCCGACGCTGTTGCTGTGTAGATTACGCTCCCTCACCCCAAAGACTGAGGTCAGACAGCTCTGTTGCTGTGTAGATTACGCTCCTTCACCCCAAAGACTGAGGTCAGACAGCTCTGTAATATTGTCTGAGCTATTCGCACCTGTATACAATGGCCACTGTTCTCGCTCAAGGCTAACCACAGCTTCCCAGCACTCTTATCTGGCTAACTGTTACTTCCAGCACACACACACACAGACACCCAGGCTCCCAGGCCAACAGTTTGTCAATATCCAATCACATTTAATACAGTTGCTAATCACGTTTGTTATAGTATTGGGTTATAGTGCATAACTCAGAACCTCACAGATGTTCTTCGTGTGTATATTTTATCTGTTATTGTCTATTGTACACCACAGTCAGCAGTCCCCTGATTCACCCCCCTCCTGTGTCTCTCTAAGATTAGCACAGTCTCGGTCACACAGTACAGCGCCCACAGCGCCCTTTTTAACACACACACATTTCAGACTGCTGTTCATATCTTATGCTCAGATACATTTGTTGCAATTTCAGGCTGTGGCCTCATGATTAGACAGAGCACTGGTAAGAGTAGAGACTAATGGAAAATGCAGGTTCACATGAGTCAGTAATTCAAACTTTAATGCATAAGAAGCCCTACTAGCTTATAGTTAGTTAAGCATGTCAAAAAACCTTTATAAAACCCCACAATAGATAGCATAATATCCCTTCCCAGGTGGGCTAACGCTAGCTAGCATGATCCCACATGAAAACGTATGACTACACAAACCATGAGCTAATGTTAACTAGCTGGCTAGCTCACTAAAAACATGTCAAAACATTCATTATGCTAGCCTATGCTGTTTTACTTTTTACTTGTAAGGAAGGTGATGTGTGTTGTGCACGTAACTACAGTCGGTGGTTATCTAGCTAATTTTCATTAGCACCTAGCTAACCACAGATCTTTGACCTAACCAAAATAGCGTGTTAGCAGCTAGCAAACACTGCTTACCTTATCACACGGCTCCAGCATTGCCTCTCGATTACAGAGGTCAGAAAACAATAAAATGCATGTGTGCTGATCGTATAAATGGTTACAATCTGGTACATAGCACAGAACCATTTACAAGGGATACAAATAAAAGTAATATGAGACCACTCTCTAACCAATGAATTGTACACGTTATGTTTTCAGTTTGTGAGTGTGTGATGAGGGTATGGAGAAGTTTATTTTGACATTCATTTGTGAAAACTTTTATAAACATCAGCATCTATGTTAACACTGCCAAGTTGATCTGAGCCTTTATGTTGGAAAACAACCAAATTGTATGTCTTTCGACTGTCACAGATGCACTTCACTGACTACATTCGGCTTCGTTAGCCTTACTGCTTGAACACCCATGGGAAGCATGATGACAGGCACATGCACTTTGATACATGGCACTTTGATACCGAAGTGACATTTTCATAGCTGGTTAGGAGACCTTACACAGCAGGTTAGGAAACTACGATTTTTAGTACCAAACCGCCCCTGGTCACCGCCTTTCAAAGTGTGTTGCATTCATAGAGATAGATAGAGGACTAATCTTTCCATCGGTGCCATTATAGAGTCTGTGACAGCATGGGCAGCAGGCACCATTTGAGGAATTCTCTAGTTTGAAGTAATCAATTTTCTTCTTCACGATTGGCTGATCCTTCCTGATGACCCGGTTGGACATGACTCTAACAGGGTCACCGGGAGGGATCAACCAATGAAGTTGGAAGTCCCACCCAGTTGACTACAACCCCTCAGAGCTCGTGTCAAACTCATTCCACGGAGCGCTGAGTGTCTGCGGGTTTTCGCTCCTCCCTTGTACTTGAGTGATGAATTAAGGTAACTAATTAGTAAAGAACCCCACTCACCTGGTTGTCTAGGTCTTAATTGAAAGGAAAAAACAAAAACCTGCAGATGCTAGGCCATCCAGGGAATGAGTTTGACACCCCTGCCCCACAGTGTAAGCATGGGATGTTCTACTAAGCTAACATATGGAATTGTTTTAAGATGGTCATACTACTAACCATTTACACATATTTAACCAATTTTTTGGGGCACTAAACTACTTCCATATACACTGAGTGTACCAAACTATCCAGGTGAAAGCTATGATCCCTTATTGATGTCATCTGTTATATACACTTCAATCAGCATAGATGAAGGGGAGGAGACAGGTTAAAGAAGGATGTTTAAGCCTTGAAAGTGGGCTGTTGCCTTTTGGTAGATTCATTTGTGGTTTCAGGGTAACCTGTAGTGGACTTGTGATAGTTGTTTGTCTCTTCTGATAAGAGGGAAGAGGTGCTCTGTGTCACGCAACTTGGGTCAAGATCTGTTTCTTGCTTTGCTCTTAGGAGCAGGGCACCATTGAAAGGAGTGATTTCCATTGGTGTATCGCAGACCTGGTGGGAAGCGTCAGTTGTTTTGAGTCTGTCTCAACCTAAGAAAGTAATGTTAGGCTATATCAGTTATACCGTTTAGCTTTTGTACTGAATACACTGTTGTTTCAGGTGCAACGTTGATGGTCATGCTGCGGCAGTTTGTAGGAGGGAGATTCCAAGATAATGGAAGTGTGCAGGAGGGCATCGGAAAGTGTCTGGTGCAAGTGAGGCAGCTTGAAGTGGTCAAAGTAGTGCAGAAGGTGTCGTATACTGAGGCAGTTTATAAATGGAGGATGGGTGAGGAATCCTGAGAGGATTCCAGTGAGTAGTAGATTTGTACCAGAACAGAGGGATAGGCCAAAGAGAGATTTATGCTTCAGTAAGGTTGGCTTCTTAGCGTTCAAACCAATGGTAAACAACTGTACTGCAGCAATGTAAATCACAGAAAATAGATGTGGTGGCAGTTGCAGAGATGTATATGAGATTTGACTTCAGAAGAATTACAGGGTGTGTTACAGGGTGGTGTCCTGTCCTCACAGGCCATTGGCATGGTGCAGATAGGGTCAAAGTAGTGGTATTGGGTTTTTATACTGGAGTGTAGGTGGTGTCTAGGGCTATATTTAACTTAGAGGAACAGGTCTAATGAAGAGCATTTCATGTAGGTAGGCTGTGACTGGCCTCACGCTCCAGAAAGTAGGTGGCGGTGTATGCACCTATAAGTTGGATGTGATCCGCCAACCTTAAAGACATGGATTGTGTATGTATGCAATTCAGAGGGTGAATGGGCAAGACAAAATATTTCAGTGCCTTTGAATAGGGTATGCTATTAGGTGAAAGGCACACTGGTTTGAGATCTCATATGTTGTGTTGGTAGGTTGGGTGGAGAAGAGGTTGAGTTGGTGACAGTAACTAGGAGTGGACTAGTGGTGGTTTTATTGTTTATTCAGCCCAGAGGAAGCGGGCGCTCTGGATCACGCGATTAGATAGAAGAAATGTGACTTGCTTTGCTCTCTGGAGCAGGGCACTGTTGAAAGGAGTGATAACAGGGTTGATATTAAATGTTGAAGATCAGTTGAAAGTGAAGACTCCCCGTGTCTGATACTTGCCGTTTGGTTCAACGCAGATCCGGTGGGGAAATGGAGAAGACGCTGTCTGTTTTGATGTAGTCTTTGCCAGATAAGGTCAAGGTAAGAAGTGTAAGTTACTCTGTGGGAGTGCTTGTTCCTAAATTTGGTGTCAAATTTATGGGCAGCAGTATGTAGGAGGGTGAGGCCTAGATGTGGGAAGTGTGCAGGAGGGCTTGAAATGAGTAGTTTCAGTGGAGGAAGTTAGTTGTGGGGCTAGAGATCAAAGGTGTCTGGTGAAAGGCAAGTTGCCACGGTCAGAGTAGTACATAAAGTATTGTATGCTGTAGCAGTGAAGAGTGGTACAGGGTGAGGGATCCTGAGAGGATTCCTGTGAATAGGCAGAGACTAATAGAGTGATGTGAAGAATATGCTGTATGCGTCAGTAAGGTAGGCTTCTTTGCATTCATAGCTATGGTTGTCAATTGTGCTGCAGAAATTGATCGAAAGTCACAGAAAAGAGGTTGTGGTGGCAGCGGCAGACAAATACTTGGCGTTGCGAGATTTTACTGCAGAACAGTTTTAGGGGGTATTGAGTGGTAGAGTTCTGTCCTCCCAGACCATACATCTGGAGTAGGATGAGATGGGTATTTTTTTTAAATTATTATATTTTTGAGTGCTAATAGTTGGCAGGGTAATTGTTCCTTTCCCCCAATTGTATAGTACTATATCGCAAATAATTTAATTTAGGTAGGCAGTGAATTGCCTCCACTACAGTAGGTGGCGTGGTACGCTCCTTAAATGGTATGCAATCCGCCGAAGAAGTTGTTTTTAGACTGGCGGAAATGACTGTAAGGGTCGGGGAGGAGCGGTTTGCGTGAAGTCAGATGAATGTAGCTTCGGTAGTTGGCTAAGAATAAATCATTTTTAAGTGCCAAAGCAATTTTTCAAGAAACCATCTTCAGCTGAATCGGATATATCGGATATAGCCATATCACTGCAAAATTGTGATATTTAGCTAGCTAGGATGTTACAAAATAAACATTAAGTTGTTGTAGCTAGCTATAGAAGGACACAAACTAGCTACTTCGTGCTAACTTGTCAAGCAAAGAAGATAACAAAGACATTTTGGGAAATTGTAATATGAAAAAAGACGTGTCGGGGACATTAGGATTTGTCTCTCAAAAAGACATCGTCTACAACAAACTTCTGCCATATGCGGATATATTAGACGAAGAATCCAATGACATTTTGGGTCAAATCAAAGGGAACTTGGGCCGGGCTGTCCAGCTTCGAGAGATATGGCCGGGTGTCTTGTTTTGGACAAGGAAACTTTCCACGTAAGTGTGAATTTACCCAAGTGTCTGACTTTCTAGCTAGCTGGTTGCCATTCACCTGCCCTGAACTAGCTTTAGGTAGTAACGTGGTTAACGAGGAACGAACTACATTTGATTGGCCAAATAACGGTATTAGCTCCCAGGATTAAGGTTAGCCAGGCAAGAAACCCTGAGTTAACGTTAGTTGGCTAAAGTTAACGAAGTTAGTCAGCTAGCCAACATTAGCCAGCCAGAACAATAGGCAGCTACTCAACTTTAACATTTCAAGACAGATTGCAAGCGAAATGGCTGTATTAAATCACGATATGAGTAACGTTAACCATGGACACGGATAGTAACGCCGTGCTAGCTATCAATTGCTGTGTCATTAAGACAGACTAAGCACGCTAGTTAATGTTAGCTAACTCAGCTAGTGGCTAGGGAAACACTAACTGTTAACTACATAACGGGCAAGCCCTCTAACGTTAGTTGCATCTTGTTTGTAAGCATGCTTAACTCTATAGGCCTAACGTTAGTTGGTTGTACTACCAACTATATCTTTCTAACACCCGTTTCCCTGCGAACCTATCTATCCAGCTTGCTAGCTAATTGAGACATGTTACTGACATGTAACCTATTGTCCATTTTACCTAATCATACCTTTACTTAGCTAGCTAAGTTAGCCAGCCATTGCTTAGTCACTGTGACGGTGTGGTTGGTACCATCTCACGGGAATTGTTTGGCCCTAGGGAGGACGCAAGACTTGTGAAAGTCTGTTGTGTTCACTTTCAAAGACTTCGGTGTTGACGGTTTTACATTAGTCCCATGATTTATCTAGCTGAGTAGATAGACAACAGTGTGAGAATCTTAAGGCAAACATTACTTCATATTCCCAAATAACAACAATATTATTTTCCAGAAAGGAGTTCAGTTTTACTGTCACATGGCAATAAACTACACTGAACAAAAATATAAACACAACATGTAATATGTTGGTCCCATGTTTCATGAGCTGAAATAAAAGATCACATACACACAAACACATATTTGTTTACATCCCTGTTAGTGAGCATTTCTCATTTGCCAAGATAATCCATCCACCTGACAGATGTGGAATATCAAGAAACTGATTAAACAGCATGATCATTACACATGTGCAGCATATACTGAGGACAAAAGGCCACTCGAAAATGGGCAGTCTGGTCACACAACACAATGCCACAGATGTCTCAATATTTGAGGGAGTGTACCATTGGCATGCTGACTGCAGGAATGTCCACCAGAGCTTTTGCCAGAGAATTGAATGTGCATTTCTATACCATAAGCTAATTCAATGTCATTTTCGAGAATTTGGCAGTATGTTCAAATGGCCATACGACCACAGACTACATATGGCATTGTGTGGGCAAGCGGTTTGCTGATGTGAACGGATTGCCCCGTGGTGGTGGAGTTATGGTATGGGCAGGCGAAGCTACAGACAATGAACACAATTGCATTTTATCGATGGCACCTTTGAATACACAGCGATAGTGTGATGAGATCCTGAGCCCCACTGTTGTGCCATTAATCTGCCACCATCACGTTATGATAATGCACGGTCCCATGTCGCAAGTATCTGTACACAATTCCTTTTAAGCTGAAAATGTCCCAGTTCATCCATGGCCAGCGTACTCACCAGACATGCCACCCATTGAGCATGTTCGATGCTCTGCATCGACAGTGTGTTCCAGTTCCCGCCAATATCTAGCAACTCCACACAGCCATTGAAGAAGAGTGGGACAACGCTCCACAGGCCACAATCAACAGCCTGATCAACTGTGTGCGAAGGAGATGTGTTGCGGTGCATGAGGAAAATGGTGGTTACACCAGATACTGACTGGTTTTCTGATCCGCAACCCTACCTTTAAGGTATATGTGATCAACAGCTGCATATCTGTATTCCCAGTCATGTCAAATCCATAGACGAGTGCCTAATGAATTTATTTAAATTGACTGATTTCCTTATGAACTGTAACTCATTAAAATTTGGAAATGGTTGCTTATTGTGTTCATTTTTGTATAGTAAAGCTACTGCTCATAACTACACAACACAAGTACTCTGTAGTTCAGGGCTCACTGATTGTGCAAAGTCTGCTTCAACATGCACTATTTACATTCTCATATGGCCTAATCACTGCCAGTGTTGCTTCATATGATATGCTGTCCCAGGGAAACGCTTCCACAACGTGACATGCCGTTTTGCAATGCTTTTGGTGTTGCTTGGGTGTGACCACGTGTGGGATTGGTGACACACCGGTGATCCCATTCTATAGCTGACTAATTAAGGATGTAAACACGATACAGCACCATAATAATAAGGCCTTACACAAGGTTGATACAATGGTTGACTGTATAATAACTGTACCACATCCCTGTTGTACCCAGACCTTCAGTAAAGAGCAAATTATACTTTATAAAGTGTCAGGCTACAGAAGATGGAAGCACAGTTATCTGTGAGCCTGTTTCAGAAGTTCTGAATTCAAGGAACTTCAGAGCCCCTCACAAAATCAGAAGAGTTCTGTTCCAAACATATAGGCTGTGTACTGCTTTATAGGAATAGTTACAAGTAGACAGTGTTTTCACACCTTGCCAATGTTGTTACATCAGGTTACTCTGTCTGTGTTTGCCATGTTTTATTTGGTTGTACTAGCTACTAGGCTCATTAGGCTCTTTCACCTTAAGCTGTGTCAGTCAGTTGTAACTGTGTCATAAATGGCACCCTATTCCCTATGGGCCCTCGTCCAAAGGAGTGACCTACTGAGGGAATAGGGTGCCTTTTGGGACTCAGAAAACATGCCAACAGGGCATTAGGATTATGTCCAGGCTATGACCGAGTCACTGCTCTCAACAGTTGATCTAGATTCTGGAGCTAGACAAGTATTTTGGCTCCTTGGCAAGAACAAGAAGCATTCAATGCAGGCATAGCAGGCCTATTTATGTACTGTTGTTGCTTGGCCCTTAGCACTGGGCTTTGGTGGTATCCAGATTGTCATACACTATATACAAGTATGTGGACAGCCATTCAAATTAATGGTTTCAGCTATTTCAGCCACACCTGTTGCTGACAGGTGTATAAAACCACACAGCCATGCAATCTCTATAGACAAACATTGTCAGTAGAATGGCCTTACTGAAGAGCTCAGTGACTTTTAATGTGGCACCGTTAGAGTTGCACATTTTGGGGAATATTCAGAGTTGGAAACTTTCCATGGGAATTAATGGGAATATATGGGAATTCATGGAAATATATGCACATTAATATTAATGCCATTTAAATGTGGATTTTTGCATTGGATATATTTACCATTTCAAATGCAGACAGAAACAAACCTTTTGCCTTATAAGTAGAGATAATTACAAATTATTAAATCCTTCCAATAGAAATTAAAAAAACTATTTAGTTACGAATTGAACTTTAAATGAGTTGACTCTTCACATGGGATGATTTCACTGAACAACAAAAGAAAGGGATATTGAATGATTCTCAATGATCCATCACATCTCCCAAAAAAACGTTTTCAACATACATCTGTAAAATCATAGTCTAGAAACTAAAGCTTTGGTTGTCTTCTTCTCACGCTTCCATGTCTTCTCTCTGGACTTCCTCAATGTCCACCTCTTTAACATCCGACTCTGAGGCCTCATCTTCACTGTCACTTTCAAATCTTGTTAAGGATGGCTCGTTGTCAGGCTCAAAAAGCTTCAAATTTGCCTAGATTGTCACCAATTTTTCAACCCTTGTATTGGTCAGCCTGTTGCGTGCTTTGGTGTGTGTGTGTGTGTTCCCAAACAAGGACCAGTTGCGCTCTGAGGCGGCTGATGTTGGTGGGATTTGGAGGATGATGGGGGAAAGAGCCTCAGATCCACAAAGTCCCTTCCACCAGGTGGCTGATGAGATATGTTGGCAAGACTGCCATATTGCATCTCCATCCCAAAACCCTTGCTTGGAAGTGTACTTCGCCAGACTGCCAAGAACCTTGCCCTCATCCAGGCCAAGGTGGCGAGACACAGTAGTGATGACACCACAGGCTTTGTTGATCTATGCACCAGACAGGATGCTCTTGCCAGCATACTTGGGGTCCAACATGTACGCTGTGGCGTATGGGCTTCAGGCAGAAGTCTACATGCTTTTTGATGTATTTCAGAACTGCAGTTTCCTCTGCTTGGAGCAACAGTGAAGTGGGCAGGGCAGTACAGATTTATTTTCTTACATCTGCAAGCAGAGTCTGAACATCAGACAGGATGGCATTGTCTCCCTCAATCCGTGCAATGGCTACTGCTATAGGTTTCAAGAGTTTCAGGCTGCTTACCACTGTCTCACAAAATACGTTATCCTCTTGATGGGGCTGTCCGTATCGGCAGACTGTGATATGGCCATTTCTTGGAGAGACTCCTTCCCCTCCAGGAGACTGTCAAACATGATGACACCACCACCCCAACGGGTGTTGCTGGGCAGCTTCAATGTGGGGATCTTATTCTTCTCACTTTGCTTGGTGAGGTAGATTGCTGATATAACTTGATGACCCTTCACATACCTAACCATTTCCTTGGCTCTCTTGTAGAGTGTATCCATTGTTTTCAGTGCCATGATGTCCTTGAGCAGTACAGCCAATGGGTGTGATGTGAGGTAGGATTGTCTGTTCACAGCATTGTCTGTCACCAGTGCAAATACCTTCTGTGGTCTAAGGTCATTGATGACTGCCTTCAGCTCATCTGCAATATGGAGACGTGTGTGTTGTCCCTTGTGTCTGTGCTCTTGTAGAATACTGGTTGAGGGGTGGAGATGATGTAGTTAATTATTCCCTGCCCACGAACATTCGACCACCCATCAGAGATGATTGGAATACAGTCTGCTTTCTCTATGATTTGCTTGACCTTCACTTGAACTCTGCATCCAGCAAGTGAGTAGATAAAGCATGTCTGGTTGGAGGGGTGTATGCTGGGGGAAGAACATTCAGAAATCTCTTCCAATACACATTGCCTGTGAGCATCAGACGTGAACCAGTTGCCTACACAGCTCGAGCAAGACATTCATCAGCATTTCTGACTACATTTCTCCATTGAGTCCAAAAAACTTCTGATTCCAGGAGGACCATGAGCTGTTGCTATCAATAAGGTGTCTGATTCATCATTTTCACCTTGAATAGAAGTAGAGGGACTTTTGTCAGAGGTTGCTTGTTGTGATCGCTGAGGGAACTTTATGCACTTGGCCAGATGATTCTGCATCTTTGTTGCATTCTTCACATGATTTGGCACAGTATTTGCAAATGTACACAGCTTTTCCTTCTACATTGCTGCATTGAAATTAGAGGTTGACCGATTATGATTTTTCAACGCCGATACTGATACCGATTATTGGAGGACCAAAAAAAGCCGATACCGATTAATCGCCGATTTATAAAAAACAAAAATCTTTATTTGTAATAATGACAATTACAACAATACTGAATGAACACTTATTTTAACTTAATATAATACATCAATAAAATCAATTTAGCCTCAAATAAATAATGAAATATGTTTAATTTGGTTTAAATAATGCAAAAACAAAGTGTTGGAGAAGAAAGGAAAAGTGCAATATGTGCCATGTAAGAAAGCTAACGTTTATGTTCCTTGCTCAGAAAATGAGAACACATGAAAACTGGTGGTTCCTTTTAACATGGTTTTAGGTTGTAGTTATTATAGGAATTATAGGACTATTTCTTTCTATACGATTTGTATTTCATATACCTTTGACTATTGGATGTTCTTATAGGCACTTTAGTATTGCCAGTGTAACAGTATAGCTTCCATCCCTCTCCTCGCCGCTACTTGGGCTCGAACCAGGAACACATCACCTTTTGCAATCCCAAGATATTCGTTAATACCGGCACTGAACACAATGGGAGCTATCTTCAAACCCCACTAAACCTCTGTAATCCAAATGTTGTCAATGCTAGTATGTACAGTGGGGCAAAAAAGTATTTAGTCAGCCACCAATTGTGCAAGTTCTCCCACTTAAAAAGATGAGAGAGCCCTGTAATTTTCATCATAGGTACACTTCAACTATGACAGACGAAATGAGAGAAAAAAATCCAGAAAATCACATTGTAGGATTTTTAATGAATTTATTTGCAAATTATGGTGGAAAATAAGTATTTGGTCACCTACAAACAAGCAAGATTTCTGGCTCTCACAGACCTGTAACTTCGTCTTTAAGAGGCTCCTCTGTCCTCCACTCGTTACCTATATTAATGGCACCTGTTTGCACTTGTTATCAGTATAAAAGACACCTGTCCACAACCTCAAACAGTCACACTCCAAACTCCACTATGGCCAAGACCAAAGAGCTGTCAAAGGACACCAGCTGCTTACCTATTGCAGATTCAGTCTTCCCAGCCTGGTGCAGGTCTACAATTTTGTTTCTGGGAGCAATTATTAGGAAATGGAAGACATACAAGACCACTGATAATCTCCCTCGATCTGGGGCTCCACGCAAGCTCTCACCCCGTGGGGTCAAAATGATCACAAGAACGGTGAGCAAAAATCCCAGAACCACACGGGGGGACCTAGTGAATGACCTGCAGAGAGCTGGGACCAAAGTAACAAAGCCTACCATCAGCAAGGGCATTGAAGATGAAACGTGGCTGGGTCTTTCAGCATGACAATGATCCCAAACACACCGCCCGGGCAACGAAAGAGGGGCTTCGTAAGAAGCATTTCAAGGTCCTGGAGTGGCCTAGCCAGTCTCCAGATCTCAACCCCATAGAAAATCTTTGGAGGGAGTTGAAAGTCCGTGTTGCCCAGCAACAGCCCCAAAACATCACTGCTCTAGAGGAGATCTGCATGGAGGAATGGGCCAAAATACCAGCAACAGTGTGTGAAGACTTACAGAAAACGTTTGACCTCTGTCATTGCCAACAAAGGGTATATAACAAAGTATTGAGATAAACTTTTGTTATTGACCAAATACTTATTTTCCACCATAATTTGCAAATAAATTCATTAAAAATCCTACAATGTGATTTTCTGGATTTCTTTTCTCATTTTGTCTGGCATAGTTGAAGTGTACCTACGATGAAAATTACAGGCCTCTCTCATCTTTTTAAGTGGGAGAACTTGCACAATTGGTGGCTGACTAAATACTTTTTTGCCCCACTGTACATGTAAAATCCCATAGCAAATGCTAGCTAAATGCTAATTCGTGCACTGCAAACTTTTTCTGCAGTCTGAAATATTTGCAGGACAGCCATCCCAGCTCAGTTATGCAAGTAACAAAGAAAAAATGCTACTCACCGTTTGCTGCAAAATAAATATTAGACAGCAAGGTTTTTGATCCAGGAGGGGGTTCTTTTATTGGTCACATTTTGCTAAACTAGAGGTCGACCGATTAATCGGAATGGCCGATTAATCGGGGCCGATTTCAAGTTTTCATAACAATCGGAAATCGGTATTTTTGGGCGCAGATTTGCCGTTTATTTTTAAAAAAAATTTAATACACCTTTATTTAATCTTTATTTAACTAGGCAAGTCAGTTAAGAACACATTCTTATTTTCAATGGAGGCCTAGGAACGTTCTGCCTCGTTCAGGGGCACAACGACAGATTTTTAACCTTGTCAGCTCGGGGGATCCAATCTTGCAACCTTACAGTTAACTAGTCCAATCCTCTAACACCTGATTACATTGCACTCCACGAGGAGCCTGCCTGTTGGTAAATGCTGTAAGCTAAGGTAAGTTGCTAGCTAGCATTAAACTTATCTTATAAAAAACAATCAATCGATGACTGTCATTGCTCCAATGTGTACTTAACCATAAACATCAATGCCTTTCTTAAAATCAATACACAAGTATATATTTTTAAACCTGCATATTTAGCTAATATAAATCCAGGTTAGCAGGCAATATTAACCAGGTGAAATTGTGTCATTTCTCTTGCGTTCATTGCATGCAGAGTCAGGGTATATGCAACAGTTTGGGCCGCCTGGCTCTTTGCGAACTAATTTGCCAGAATTTTACGTAATTATGACAACATTGAAGGTTGTGCAATGTAACAGGAATATTTAGACTCATGGATGCCACCCGTTAGATAAAATACGGAACGGAATAAACGTTTTGTTTTCGAGGTGATAGTTTCCGGATTAGTCAAAGGTATATGGTTTAGAGAGAAATAGTCGACGCGTTATAATTCCTGTAATAACTTGCGGCTGAATTTGAAAGGGGTTCATTCGTTATTTTACCGTTCATGTCTTCCATAGAGAATGTCTTGATCTACTTCAAATAAGGTCTGTGTTTCGTGCAGACTTAAACCGCCTTGACGTTTTGATACCCGTGTAAATCTCACTAGGATAAGGTAACGTTTGTCAACATATTTTCATAAATCCACTCTACAATTTTTTAAATCTTCGCTTATATTTAGCCAATATTGATCAGAGTTACCTTGTCCTATGGATATCTACACAGTTATAAAATTGGCACGGTGATGTAAGCCTACACGAAACACAGACCTTATTTTAAGTGAATCTAAAAATATCCTATGCAATAAATGAAGGAACCGCTTTTCAGATTTTGCTAGGTGTCATGGGAATTATGACTCGCACTTTGGTTGTCAATTCTTACCGTGCCCATTATTAAAATAGGATTTCCTGCATATAGAAATTAAGGTTATTGTTTTCAACATTCATCACAGGTAACTTAAACTCTATTTTTATTCAAACAGTTGAGAGTATTTGTCTACTAAGCAGACTCTTCAGTATCATTGTCACTTCAGAGCTGTGTGCGTGTGTGTGTATTTATGTATTATATTAAGTTAAAATAAAAGTGTTCATTGTTCATTCAGTATTGTTGCAATTGTCATTATTACAAAAATGTGTGTGTGTGTATGATATATATATATACTTTTTTATATTTTTATAAATCGGCCGATTAATCGGTATCGGCTTTTTTTGTCCTCCAATAATCGGTATCGGTATCGGCATTGAAAAATCATAATCGGTTGACCTCTACACTAAACACTACATACAGTGGGGAGAACAAGTATTTGATACACTGCCAATTTTGCAGGTTTTCCTACTTACAAAGCATGTAGAGGTCTGTAATTCTTATCATAGGTACACTTCAACTGTGGAAGACGGAATCTAAAACAAAAATCCAGAAAATCACATTGTATGATTTTTAAGTAATTAATTTGCATTTTATTGCATGACATAAGTATTTGATCACCTACCAACCAGTAAGAATTCCGGCTCTCACAGACCTGTTAGTTTTTCTTTAAGAAGCCCTCCTGTTCTCCACTCATTACCTGTATTAACTGCACCTGTTTGAACTCGTTACCTGTATAAAAGACACCTGTCCACACACTCAATCAAACAGACTCCAACCTCTCCACAATGGCCAAGACCAGAGAGCTGTATAAGGACATCAGAGATAAAATTGTAGACCTGCACAAGGCTGGGATGGGCTACAGGACAATAGGCAAGCAGCTTGGTGAAAAGGCAACAACTGTTGGCGCAATTATTAGAAAATGGTAGAAGTTCAAGATGACGGTCAATCACCCTCGGTCTGGGGCTCCATGCAAGATCTCACCTCGTGGGGCATCAATGTTCATGAGGAAGGTGAGGGATCAGCCCAGAACTACACGGCAGGACCTGGTCAATGACCTGAAGAGAACTGGGACCACAGTCTCAAAGAAAACCATTAGTAACACACTACGCCGTCATGGATTAAAATCCTGCAGCGCACGCAAGGTACCCCTGCTCAAGCCAGCGCATGTCCAGGCCCGTCTGAAGTTTGCCAATGACCATCTGGATGATCCAGAGGAGGAATGGGAGAAGGTCATGTGGTCTGATGAGACAAAAATAGAGCTTTTTGGTCTAAACTCCACTCGCCGTGTTTGGAGGAAGAAGAAGGATGAGTACAACCCCAAGAACACCATCCCAACCGTGAAGCATGGAGGTGGAAACATCATTCTTTGGGGATGCTTTTCTGCAAAGGGGACAGGACGACTGCACCGTATTGAGGGGAGGATGGATGGGGCCATGTATCGCGAGATCTTGGCCAACAACCTCCTTCCCTCAGTAAGAGCATTGAAGATGGGTCGTGGCTGGGTCTTCCAGCATGACAACGACCCGAAACACACAGCCAGGGCAACTAAGGAGTGGCTCCGTAAGAAGCATCTCAAGGTCCTGGAGTGGCCTAGCCAGTCTCCAGACCTGAATCCAATAGAAAATCTTTGGAGGGAGCTGAAAGTCCGTATTGCCCAGCGACAGCCCCGAAACCTGAAGGATCCGGAGAAGGTCTGTATGGAGGAGTGGGCCAAAATCCCTGTTGCAGTGTGTGCAAACCTGGTCAAGAACTACAGGAAACGTATGATCTCTGTAATTGCAAACAAAGGTTTCTGTACCAAATATTAAGTTCTGCTTTTCTGATGTATCAAATACTTATGTCATGCAATAAAATGCAAATTAATTACTTAAAAATCATACAATGTGATTTTCTGGATTTTTGTTTTAGATTCCTTCTCTCACAGTTGAAGTGTACCTATGATAAAAATTACAGACCTCTACATGCTTTGTAAGTAGGAAAACCTGCAAAATCGTCAGTGTATCAAATACTTGTTCTCCCCACTGTATGCAAACCAAATACAAAACTGCGGAGCATTTAGAACATATTATACAGTTAACTTAATGGTTGCTTAATATTATATTATAGCTTAATATCTTGCTGGCAAACATTTCACTGTGAATTCCATACTATAACTAGATCACCTGGTGTGTGCTGCACAACAGTGACTCAAGGCCCCGGTCTCGTGTAGTTGTGTGCTTGTAAAATAACACCAATTTACTGGGGACTACCGTAAGCTTCATAATGAAAAAAGTGACCGGTGAAATGAACGCAATCTGCTTTTTCTCCTAACGTGTTGCACAAGTTGCCTACAGGTATTACTTAAGTATCTACAAATATTCACATTTATTTGAAAAAAAATCGAAATAGTTTTGAAGGTATTGGAAAAACAATGCTGTGGCTATTTGCAAATACCCCGGTATATGGTGTGTGTGTGTACAGTATACCACCCATGCCTATTAGGCACATTGGAATGGTTTATTGCAGAGGGTGGAGAATTCCCAGCAGATGTATCAGAAATGTGTGAATGTTATTCAATGAAGAAGAAAAAAAAAAGGAGCGATTGGGTTTATTAAAAGTTATGGAGCTACTTTACAAGCTGCGTCTGAGTTTCTTTCCTTGAATAACAAACACCTAAAGGTAGTGATACGCTGATATTACATTTTTGCCCGATATACGATTATTTTCCTTGCCCAAAAAAACGATACTGATATTATTAAAAAAAATTGCGGCCTTTTAGGCATTCTACTACAGTTAAATAGTTAACACACACACACACATGGACACAGAGGTCTAAGGCACTGTATCTCAGTGCAAGAGGCGTCACTACAGTCCCTGGTTCGAATCCAGGCTGTATCACATCCGTCCGTGGTTGGGAGTCCCATAATGGCCCAGCGCACAATTGGCCCAGCGTCGTCCGGGCCGTCATTGTAAATAAGAATTTGTTCTTAACTGACTTGCTAGTTAAATAAAGGTTACACACACACCACACTGACCAAAAAGTTATTTTGTTGGCATTTACGCATGTCCCCATTACCAGTAAAACATAACAAAACCTATTTCTTTCACTTACTTGCTGTGCTGTTTCGTTGTTCAGTTGTTTCATTCTCAACCAGGATTGCTCATACTATAGAACGCCATTTGGATCTTTGCGTGTAAAATAACACTATTTGATGTGTCAGATAAGCTTGTTGACCAAACAGGACCTGAATAGGACTGCACATCACATAATAATTTAACGTGTTCATTAAGTTTTTATGTAGCTATTACACATTGATTACACTATCACTCGTATTTCATATGTCACAACGATTCATCTACGTCTGCTATGATGCTGGTAAAGTTGTCTCGCGCACCTACAGTGCTGGTCATAAAAAAAGCTAGCTAGCTGATGGATGCAAATGACAATCTGTTTCAGTAGCTTTTAGTTAGCTAGCTAACTATATAGCTAGGTGTCATATAAAATAACCCTAATTTATAAAACAGTCCTTATTTGATTCTTGGTGGTCAGACCCATCTATGTGAAGCTAGCCACAATAGTGGACTTTGCGGTTAGCCTTCAAAATAAAAGTATGTCATTGACAGTGATGCAAATTAATAAAAATAGTAGAATTATGCCATAATTAAATAGATCATGCTAAATGAGGTTGGAATGTTGTTTATATAAATAATTTGTTAATTTGACAAAAATCTGTTGAAATCACACTGGATGTATTATACTTTAGAATTGTATTGGGGTTGTACTTATTTCACTGTACAGCCTTACCTCGGGATTGTGGATCAATGACATGGTATCAGTCTACTCAGTGACACCCAAAGAACATTAGCGTCATAACTATTATTGTGGAACTCTGAAACAACTGTGAATTGAGCCACATTTATTGTCAAGCTATGTGTATTGAACACTATTCCAGAGAAAAAACAATACTGCGTGGATGCTTTGGAGTCTGATAACTCTGAGGATGACATTGGGAAAAAATATCTTACCCCATTTTATTGATCCCCAATCCTTAGGTAAAGCTGTACGGTGCAACATGAATGTCAGTACACACAATAGGCTGACTGGGGAGGTGATTTCACACAGTCACAGTCCTGCGATAAGAGCTACAACGCTAATATTTGCTTAAACTCTTGTGTTCTGTGGGTGTCAACACAGTTGTGTTCTGTGGGTGTCAACAAGTAGACTGATATTTCATTGCTTCACATTCCAACCTTGTTTAACTTTATCCAGTCTATATTTGGCATGATTCCACCAATGTGTAACCATCTGCGTCACTTTGAGGTACTTTTATTTTGAAGGCAAACCACAAATTCCACTATTGTGCCTAATCCTTATTGTGGTTAGCTTCACAACACATAACCCGGTCCGGTCGAGCATCACTAGCCAGATGAAGCTAGCTGGCTGCTTATAACATTAGCTTTGGGCAACAGGATTAAGTAGCTGGCTAGCTATTTATTTTCATGAACTGAAGTTCAATTTCAATAGGTGAACTACAAGTGGCTACCTAGCTAATACTTACTCACAAGGATTCCTAAATCATTGCTAAGAATAATGAAAATGACTGCAGTTTCTACTGGTCATTGTTTTCAGGCTGGTTGTATTGGTGATAGCTAGGTACCCCTGAAGTTGCAGTCGACCAAGTAATGATTTATTACCAACGCGGTATTGTAAATCAGCTTCCGGCGCCGAAAAGAGATGGCCGCCTCGCTTCGCGTTCCTTGGAAAATATGCAGTATTTTGTTTTTTTATGTGTTATTTCTTACATCGGTACCCCAGGTAATCTTAGGTTTCATTACATACAGTCGGGAGGAACTACTGAATATACGATTAACGTCAACTCATCATCGTTCCTACCAGGAATATGACTTTCCCGAAACGGATCCAGTGTTTTGCCTTCCACCCAATACAATGGATCTGATCCCAGCCGGCGACCCTGTGCGACGCCGTAAAAGGGGCAAACGAGGCGGTCTCGTGGTCAGGCTTCGGAGACGGGCACATCGCGCTCCACTCCCTAGCATACTACTCGCCAATGTCCAGTCTCTTGACAATAAGGTTGATGAAATCCGAGCACGGGTAGCATTCCAGAGAGACATCAGGGATTGCAACGTGCTCTGCTTCACGGAAACATGGCTAACTCAAGAGACGCTAACGGAGTCGGTGCAGCCAGCTGGTTTCTTCATGCATCGCGCCGACAGAAACAAACATCTTTCTGGTAAGAAGAGGGGCGGGGGGGTATGCCTTATGATTAACGAGACGTGGTGTGATCATCATAACAACACACAGGAACTCAAGTCATTCTGTTCACCTGATCTAGAACTCCTCACAATCAAATGTCGACCTTATTATCTACCAAGGGAATTCTCTTCAATCATAATCACAGCCATATATATTCCCCCCCAAGCAGACACATCGATGGCCCTGAACGAACTTTATCTGACTCTTTGTAAACTGGAAACCACACACCCTGAGGCTGCATTCATCGTAGCTGGGGATTTTAACAAGGCTAATCTAAAAACAAAACTCCCTAAATTCTATCAGCATATCGATTGTGCTACCAGGGCTGGAAAAACCCTAGATCATTGTTATACTAATTTCCGCGACGCATATAAGGCCCTCCCCCGCCCCCCTTTCGGAAAAGCTGACCACGACTCCATTTTGTTGATTCCAGCCTACAAACAGAAACTAAAACAACAAGCTCCCGCGCTCAGGTCTGTTCAACGCTGGTCCGACCAATCTGAATCCACGCTTCAAGACTGCTTCGATCACGCGGATTGGAATATGTTCCGCATTGCGTCCAACAACAATATTGACGAATATGCTGATTCGGTGAGCGAGTTCATTAGGAAGTGCATTGACGATGTCGTACCCACAGCAACGATTAAAACATTCCCAAACCAGAAACCGTGGATTGACGGCAGCATTCGCGTGAAACTGAAAGCGCGAACCACTGCTTTTAACCAGGGCAAGGTGACCGGAAGCATGACCGAATACAAACAGTGTAGCTATTCTCTTCGCAAGGCAATCAAACAGGCTAAGTCCCAGTACAGAGACAAAATCGAGTCGCAATTCAACAGCTCAGACACAAGAGGTATGTGGCAGGGTCTACAGTCAATCACGGATTACAAAAAGAAAACCAGCCCCGTCGCGGACCAGGATGTCTTGCTCCCAGACAGGCTAAACAACTTTTTTGCCCGCTTTGAGGACAATACAGTGCCACTGACACGGCCCCCTACCAAAACCTGCGGGCTCTCCTTCACTGCAGCCGAGGTGAGTAAAACATTTAAACGTGTTAACCCTCGCAAGGCTGCAGGCCCAGACGGCATTCCCAGCCGCGTCCTCAGAGCATGCGCAGACCAGCTGGCTGGTGTGTTTACGGACATATTCAATCAATCCTTATCCCAGTCTGCTGTTCCCACATGCTTCAAGAGGGCCACCATTGTTCCTGTTCCCAAGAAAGCTAAGGTAACTGAGCTAAACGACTACCGCCCCGTAGCACTCACTTCCGTCATCATGAAGTGCTTTGAGAGACTAGTCAAGGACCATATCACCTCCACCCTACCGGACACCCTAGACCCACTCCAATTTGCTTACCGACCCAATAGGTCCACAGACGACGCAATCGCAACCACACTGCACACTGCCCTAACCCATCTGGACAAGAGGAATACCCATGTGAGAATGCTGTTCATCGATTACAGCTCAGCATTTAACACCATAGTACCCTCCAAACTCGTCATCAAGCTCGAGACCCTGGGTCTCGACCCCGCCCTGTGCAACTGGGTCCTGGACTTCCTGACGGGCCGCCCCCAGGTGGTGAGGGTAGGTAACAACATCTCCACCCCGCTGATCCTCAACACTGGGGCCCCACAAGGGTGCGTTCTGAGCCCTCTCCTGTACTCCCTGTTCACCCACGACTGCGTGGCCATGCACGCCTCCAACTCAATCATCAAGTTTGCGGATGACACTACAGTGGTAGGCTTGATTACCAACAACGACGAGACGGCCTACAGGGAGGAGGTGGGGGCCCTCGGAGTGTGGTGTCAGGAAAATAACCTCACACTCAACGTCAACAAAACAAAGGAGATGATTGTGGACTTCAGGAAACAGCAGAGGGAGCACCCCCCTATCCACATCGACGGGTCAGTAGTGGAGAAGGTGGAAAGTTTTAAGTTCCTCGGTGTACACATCACGGACAAACTGAATTGGTCCACCCACACAGACAGCGTTGTGAAGAAGGCGCAGCAGCGCCTCTTCAACCTCAGGAGGCTGAAGAAATTCGGCTTGTCACCAAAAGCACTCACAAACTTCTACAGATGCACAATCGAGAGCATCCTGTCGGGCTGTATCACCGCCTGGTACGGCAACTGCTCCGCCCACAACCGTAAGGCTCTCCAGAGGGTAGTGAGGTCTGCAGAACGCATCACCGGAGGCAAACTACCTGCCCTCCAGGACACCTACACCACCCGATGTCACAGGAAGGCCATAAAGATCATCAAGGACAACAACCACCCAAGCCACTGCCTGTTCACCCCGCTATCATCCAGAAGGCGAGGTCAGTACAGGTGCATCAAAGCAGGGACCGAGAGACTGAAAAACAGCTTCTATCTCAAGGCCATCAGACTGTTAAACAGCCACCACTAACATTTAGCGGCCGCTGCCAACATACTGACTCAACTCCAGCCACTTTAAAAATGGGAATTGATGGAAATTATGTAAAAATGTACCACTAGCCACTTTAAACAATGCCACTTAATATAATGTTTACATACCCTACATTACCCATCTCATATGTATATACTGTACTCTATATCATCTACTGCATCTTGCCATCTTAATGTAATACATGTACCACTAGCCACTTTAAACTATGCCACTTTATGTTTACATACCCTACAGTACTCATCTCATATGTATATACCGTACTCTATACCATCTACTGCATCTTGCCATGCCGTTCTGTACCACCACTCATTCATATATCTTTATGTACATACTCTTTATCCCTTTACACTTGTGTGTGTGTATAAGGTAGTAGTTGTGGAATTGTTAGGTTAGATTACTTGTTGGTTATTACTGCATTGTCGGAACTAGAAGCACAAGCATTTCGCTACACTCGCATTAACATCTGCTAACCATGTGTATGTGACTAATAAAATTTGATTTGATTTGAAACACGTCGTTCGTGGCCGGTGTTTGCTTGTTTGCAGACTTTTTTTGTTGTACAGCTTTGACTGCTACTGATAGTGGTGGCACTTGGCTTGCACTTGCAATTTCAGAACACGCAATATTCTATAATAGAACTGTGTTATTTTGAAGTGTCAAATTAAAAGCTTTTTTAACGCGTCAAATAGTGTTATTTGACGTATCTTTTTTGACACGCAAAGACCCAAACGGCGTTCCATAGTATGTCATGAAGCTAATACCAGTGACGCTATTACTGTGTAACTATGGTTGAGCACTGGTACACGTTGCCTTACCTACGATATATAGGTATGCACATCAGCTTTGACATCGGTTTTGCATATAAGAGTTAAACTAGACATCAGGCCGATACCAATTTGTCATTTTCATCTATCGTCCGATTACAATATGTTCACCGATATATCGTGCATCCCTAGTTAGAATTAGCTTTGGCTGCGATTTACAGCTGTGATTCTTTCTGGGTAATCTCTAAGAGCTTTACACACATGGATGGTGCAACATTTGCCCATTTTATTATTTTCAAAATTATTCAAGCCCTGTCAAATTAGTTGACAAACATTTTCAAAGGTATATGAAATACAAATGGTATAGAGAGAAATAGTCCTATAATTCCTATAATAACTACAACATAAAACTTCTTACCTGGGAATATTGAAGACTCATGTTAAAAGGAACCACCAGCTTTCATATGTCCTCATGTTCTGAGCAAGGAACTTAAACGTTAGCTTTTTTACATGGCACATATTGCACTTTTACTTTCTTCTCCAACACTTTGTTTTTGCAGTATTTAAATCAAATTGAACATGTTTCATTATTTATGAGACTAAATTGATTTTATTGATGTGTTAAGTTAAAATCATAATGTTCATTGTTCATTCAGTATTGTTGTAATTGTCATTATTACATATATAAACTCAGCAAAAAAAGAAACGTCCCTTTTTCAGGTCCCTGTCTTTCAAAGTTAATTCGTAAAAATCCAAATAACTTCACAGATCTTCATTGTAAAAGCTTTAAACCCTATTTCCCATGCTTGTTCAGTGAACCATAAACAATTAATGAACATGTACCTGTCGAACGGTCGTTAAGACCCTAACAGCTGTCGTGTCTTTGGCTATGCCGGATTAAGTGATATGACATGCTATTATATAAAATCCTTTCTCCGTAATAACTATTACCTGATTGAGCTACTCATGTAATTAACTAGAAAGTCGGGGCACCACGAAATAATATTTATAGAGCTGTTATCTTCCGAATAAACTCTTAAAGACCTAGTAATATTTTACATCAATAGCAGTCAATATTAATCGTCACCTTATTTCAGTCTCATCTGAAAGTTGTAAATTCTTGGTTATCTTCAGGAATCCTGGCTAACAAGTTGAATCAGCAATACAAAATTGAGTTTAATTATTTATTTACTTAATACCTAACTAATCACACAGAATTACATATACACAGAATGAATCATACCTTGATTACAAATTATGTCATAAAGGAAAACGTCTCTAGTGGGCGGAACAGATATGACAGCTGGTTACACAAAAGAAAAGGGTGCTGGGTTTGAGTGAAAGAGCGGGAAGACTTGAGGAACAAAGAAAGAAGCCATGCTATCGTAAATGCAGTATCTTAGGCATTCTAAATTACCGCCCATTTGGAAAAGGAAAACGCAATAAATATTTACGCTGAGCTGCGCTTCAGTAGGTTGGTGGTAGGTGGAAGGCCTTGTTGCCCAACCGAGTCCTTTGTCCTTTGAAGAATGTCTCTGCTGGTCAATTGCATACTTTGTAGTAACGTCGTTGTGTGGTAGACGGGATACTCTGTCTGTCCTATCCTAATTTACGTTTGCAGCTGCTGTTGCTAACTCAACGTCTAGGAGGTATCACTTCTATAGTGAATAAGAGTTCAAAGTTCATACCATTCGCAACCAAAGCTCATGCTGATGTTGGCTTCGTTCTGTAGTTATTATCTGAACCATTCTGACATCGGACCGTCGTCCTCACATCCTCGGAACAGGAGGTTACATTTTCGTCAAGGGCTTATATAGTGGAGGGAGAAAAGGGGTGTGTTTCATAGTTTACAGCCTATGTCTCTTCACATGGGCGGACCACTGAGCCGGGCCTAAGTCACTCATGAAAACCCAATTCTCACATTTTAGAAGCTAAAATCACATTTCATCCCGTCACGAATAATTTCATATTCAAACATTTCAATTGAACAACAATTCCATGTGAATCCGATAACTCTGATGTGTAGACTTTCCACTGTAGAGTTTGTCATTCTATCATTGATGAGAATGTGTCAGAGGGCAACCGAACTGACATAATATACATTAAGTACCACCGCATATGTTCAATTGGTCGGATTACCAGAATATACAGTGGGGAGAGCAAGTATTTGATACACTGCCCGATTTTGCAGGTTTTCCTACTTACAAAGCATGTAGAAGTCTGTAATTTTTATCATAGGTACACTTCAACTGTGAGAGACGGAATCTAAAACAAAAATCCAGAAAATCACATTGTATGATTTTTAACCTCTCTGCGCTACGGATCCCTTTAGCGGGATCATTTTCCTAAACAACCGCTGAATTGCAAGGCGCAAAATATTACAAAAAATATTTATAATCATGCAATCACAAGTGAAATATACCAAAACACAGCTTAGCTTGTTGTTAATCCACCTATCGTGTCAGATTTTGAAAATATGCTTTACAGCGAAAGCAATCCAAGCTTTTGTGAGTGTATCAATCAATGCTAGAACAGCTAGCCCCAAATTAGCATGGTCACGAAAGTCAGAAAAGCAATAAATTAATCGCTTACCTTTGATAATCTTCGGATGTTTGCACTCACGAGACTCCCAGTTACACAATAAATGTTATTTTTGTTCGATAAATATTCGTTTTATAACAAAAAAACACCATTTGGGTTGCGCGTTATGTTCAGAAAACCACAGCCTCGTTCCGTTCGACGAAAATTACAAAAAGTATCCGTAATGTTCGTAGAAACATGTCAAATGTTTTTTATAATCAATCCTCAGGTTGTTTTTAACAAACATAATCGATAATATTTTGACCGGACCGTAACCTATTCAATAAAAGAAAGAAAGAAAATGGAGCGCTACCCCTCTCGCGCGCAGGAACTATTCAAAGGACACCTGACTAGTTTTGAAAAATCTCGCTCATTTTTCAAAATAAAAGCCTGAAACTATGTCTAAAGCCTGGTCACAGCCTGAGGAAGCCATTGGAAAAGGAATCTGGTTGATACCCCTTTAAATGGAAGAAAGACGGGCAATGAAACACAGATTAAAAAATAAATAAATCACTTACGGGTTAGATTTCCTCAGGTTTTCGCCTGCAAAATCAGTTTTGTTATACTCACAGACAATATTTTGACAGTTTTGGAAACTTTGGAGTGTTTTCTATCCGAATCTGTAAATTATATGCATATTCTACGATCTGGACCTGAGAAATAGTCCGTTTACCTTGGGAACGTTATTTAAAAATAAAAAATCTGACCCCTAGCGTTAAGAAGAGTTCAAACAGGTGCAGTTATTTATTTTTTTATTATATATTTTTTTTTTTACCTTTATTTAACCAGGTAGGCTAGTTGAGAACAAGTTCTCATTTGCAACTGCGACCTGGCCAAGATAAAGCATAGCAGTGTGAACAGACAACACAGAGTTACACATGGAGTAAACAATAAACAAGTCAATAACATGGTAGAAAAAAAGAGAATCTATATACAATGTGTGCAAAAGGCATGAGGTAGGCAATAAATCGAATAATTACAATTTAGCAGATTAACACTGGAGTGATAAATCATCAGATGATCATGTGCAAGAAGAGATACTGGTGTGCAAAAGAGCAGAAAAGTAAATAAATAAAAGCAGTATGGGGGGTGAGGTAGGTAAATTGGGTGGGTAGTTTACAGATGGACTATGTACAGCTGCAGCGATCGGTTAGCTGCTCGGATAGCAGATTTTTAAAGTTGTTGAGGGAGATAAAAGTCTCCAACTTCAGAGATTTTTGCAATTCGTTCCAGTCGCAGGCAGCAGAGAACTGGAAGGAAAGGCGTCCAAATGAGGTTTTGGCTTTAGGGATGATCAGTGAGATACACCTGCTGGAGCGCGTGCTGCGGGTGGGTGTAGCCATCGTGACCAGTGAACTGAGATAAGGCGGCACTTTACCTAGCATAGCCTTGTAGATGACCTGGAGCCAGTGGGTCTGACGACGAACATGTAGCGAGGGCCAGCCGACTAGGGCATACAGGTCGCAGTGGTGGGTCGTATAAGGTGCTTTAGTAACAAAACGAATGGCACTGTGATAAACTGCATCCAGTTTGCTGAGTAGAGTATTGGAAGCTATTTTGTAGATGACATCGCCGAAGTCGAGGATCGGTAGGATAGTCAGTTTTACTAGGGTAAGTTTGGCGGCGTGAGTGAAGGAGGCTTTGTTGCGGAATAGAAAGCCGATTCTTGATTTGATTTTGGATTGGAGATGTTTGATATGAGTCTGGAAGGAGAGTTTGCAGTCTAGCCAGACACCTAGGTACTTATAGATGTCCACATATTCTAGGTCGGAACCGTCCAGGGTGGTGATGCTAGTCGGGCGTGCGGGTGCAGGCAGCGACCGGTTGAAAAGCATGCATTTGGTTTTACTAGCGTTTAAGAGCAGTTGGAGGCCACGGAAGGAGTGTTGTATGGCATTGAAGCTCGTTTGGAGGTTAGATAGCACAGTGTCCAAGGAAGGGCCGGAAGTATATAGAATGGTGTCGTCTGTGTAGAGGTGGATCAGGGAATCGCCCGCAGCAAGAGCAACATCATTGATGTATACAGAGAAAAGAGTCGGCCCGAGAATTGAACCCTGTGGTACCCCCATAGAGACTGCCAGAGGACCGGACAACATGCCCTCCGATTTGACACACTGAACTCTGTCTGCAAAGTAGTTGGTGAACCAGGCAAGGCAGTCATTAGAAAAACCGAGGCTACTGAGTCTGCCGATAAGAATATGGTGATTGACAGAGTCGAAAGCCTTGGCCAGGTCGATGAAGACGGCTGCACAGTAATGTCTTTTATCGATGGCGGTTATGATATCGTTTAGTACCTTGAGCGTGGCTGAGGTGCACCCGTGACCGGCTCGGAAACCGGATTGCACAGCGGAGAAGGTACGGTGGGATTCGAGATGGTCAGTGATCTGTGTGTTGACTTGGCTTTCGAAGACCTTAGATAGGCAGGGCAGGATGGATATAGGTCTGTAACAGTTTGGGTCCAGGGTGTCTCCCCCTTTGAAGAGGGGGATGACCGCGGCAGCTTTCCAATCCTTGGGGATCTCAGATGATACGAAGGAGAGGTTGAACAGGCTGGTAATAGGGGGTGCGACAATGGCGGCGGACAGTTTCAGAAATAGGGGGTCCAGATTGTCAAGCCCAGCTGATTTGTATGGGTCCAGGTTTTCCAGCTCTTTCAGAACATCTGCTATCTGGATATGGGTAAAGGAGAAGCTGGGGAGGCTTGGGCGAGTAGCAGCGGGGGGGGCGGGGCTGTTGGCCAAGGTTGGAGTCGCCAGGAGGAAGGCATGGCCAGCCATTGAGAAATGTTTGTTGAAGTTTTCGATTATCACGGACTTATCAGTGGTGACCGTGTTACCTAGCCTCAGTGCAGTGGGCAGCTGGGAGGAGGTGCTCTTGTTTTCCATGGACTTTACAGTATCCCAGAACTTTTTGGAGTTAGAGCTACAGGATGCAAATTTCTGCTTGAAAAAGCTGGCCTTTGCTTTCCTGACTGACTGCGTGTATTGGTTCCTGACTTCCCTGAACAGTTGCATATCGCGGGGGCTCTTCGATGCTATTGCAGTTCGCTACAGGATGTTTTTGTGCTGGTCGAGGGCAGTCAGGTCTGGAGTGAACCAAGGGCTATATCTGTTCTTGGTTCTGCATTTTTTGAACGGAGCATGCTTGTCTAATATGGTGAGGAAGTAACTTTTAAAGAATGACCAGGCATCCTCAACTGACGGGATGAGGTCAATATCCTTCCAGGGTACCCGGGCCAGGTCGATTAGAAAGGCCTGCTCGCAGAAGTGTTTTAGGGAGCGTTTGACAGTGATGAGGGGTGGTCGTTTGACCGCGGACCCGTGGCGGATACAGGCAATGAGGCAGTGATCGCTGAGATCTTGATTGAAGACAGCAGAGGTGTATTTGGAGGGCAGGTTGGTCAGGATAATGTCTATTAGGGTGCCCATGTTTACGGATTTAGGGTTGTACCTGGTGGGTTCCTTGATGATTTGTGTGAGATTGAGGGCATCAAGCTTGGATTGTAGGACTGCCGGGGTGTTAAGCATATCCCAGTTTAGGTCACCTAACAGAACAAACTCTGAAGCTAGATGGGGAGCGATCAATTCACAGATGGTGTCCAGGGCACAGCTGGGAGCTGAGGGGGGTCGGTAGCAGGCGGCAACAGTGAGAGACTTATTTCTGGAGAGATTAATTTTTAAAATTAGAAGTTCGAACTGTTTGGGCATAGACCTGGAAAGTATGACAGAACTTTGCAGGCTATCTCTGCAGTAGATTGCAAGGTAATACAGGTAATGAGTGGAGAACAGGAGGGCTTCTTAAAGAAAAACTAACAGGTCTGTGAGAGCCGGAATTCTTACTGGTTGGTAGGTGATCAAATACTTATGTCATGCAATAAAATGCAAATGAATTACTTAAAAATCATACAATGTGATTTTCTGGATATTTGTTTTAGATTCCATCTCTCACAGTTGAAGTGTACCTATGATAAAACAATTACAGACCTCTACATGCTTTGTAAGGAGGAAAACCTGCAAAATCGACAGTGTATCAAATACTTGTTCTCCCCACTGTATATATATACAGTGGGGAGAACAAGTATTTGATACACTGCCGATTTTGCAGGTTTTCCTACTTACAAAGCATGTCGAGGTCTGTAATTTTTACCATAGGTACACTTCAACTGTGAGAGACGGAATCTAAAACAAAAATCCAGAAAATCACATTGTATGATTTTTAAGTAATTAATTTGCATTTTATTGCATGACATAAGTATTTGATACATCAGAAAAGCAGAACTTAATATTTGGTACAGAAACCTTTGTTTGCAATTACAGAGATCATACGTTTCCTGTAGTTCTTGACCAGGTTTGCACACACTGCAGCAGGGATTTTGGCCCACTCCTCCATACAGACTTTCTCCAGGTCCTTCAGGTTTCGGGGCTGTCGCTGGGCAATACGGACTTTCAGCTCCCTCCAAAGATTTTCTATTGGGTTCAGGTCTGGAGACTGGCTAGGCCACTCCAGGACCTTGAGATGCTTCTTACGGAGCCACTCCTTAGTTGCCCTGGCTGTGTGTTTCGGGTCGTTGTCATGCTGGAAGACCCAGCCACGACCCATCTTCAATGCTCTTACTGAGGGAAGGAGGTTGTTGGCCAAGATCTCGCGATACATGGCCCCATCCATCCTCCCCTCAATACGGTGCAGTCGTCCTGTCCCCTTTGCAGAAAAGCATCCCCAAAGAATGATGTTTCCACCGCCATGCTTCACGGTTGGGATGGTGTTCTTGGGGTTGTACTCATCCTTCTTCTTCCTCCAAACACGGCGAGTGGAGTTTAGACCAAAAAGCTCTATTTTTGTCTCATCAGACCACGTGACCTTCTCCCATTCCTCCTCTGGATCATCCAGATGGTCATTGGCAAACTTCAGACGGGCCTGGACATGCGCTGGCTTGATCAGGGGGACATTGCGTGCGCTGCAGGATTTTAATCCATGACGGCGTAGTGTGTTACTAATGGTTTTCTTTGAGACTGTGGTCCCAGCTCTCTTCAGGTCATTGACCAGGTCCTGCCGTGTAGTTCTGGGCTGATCCCTCACCTTCCTCATGATCATTGATGTCCCACGAGGTGAGATCTTGCATGGAGCCCCAGACCGAGGGTGATTGACCGTCATCTTGAACTTCTTCCATTTTCGAATAATTGCGCCAACAGTTGTTGCCTTCTCACCAAGCTGATTGCCTATTGTCCTGTAGCCCATCCCAGCCTTGTGCAGGTCTACAATTTTATCCCTGATGTCCTTACACAGCTCTCTGGTCTTGGCCATTGTGGAGAGGTTGGAGTCTGTTTGATTGAGTGTGTGGACAGGTGTCTTTTTATACAGGTAACGAGTTCAAACAGGTACAGTTAATACAGGTAATGAGTGGAGAACAGGAGGGCTTCTTAAAGAAAAACGAACAGGTCTGTGAGAGCCGGAATTCTTACTGGTTGGTAGGTGATCAAATACTTATGTCATGCAATAAAATGCAAATTAATTACTTAAAAATCATACAATGTGATTTTCTGAATTTTTGTTTTAGATTCCGTCTCTCACAGTTGAAGTGTACCTATGATAAAAATTACAGACCTCTACATGCTTTATAAGTAGGAAAACCTGCAAAATCGGCAGTGTATCAAATACTTGTTCTCCCCACTGTATTTCCATTCGGGCAGCTTAACTCTATTCTTGTGAAACGTTCTTTTTTAATTCTTTTTTTAACTTGTCCTGGACAAGCGTTAATGTTGAGGCCTGTCTGATTTGTGTTCATGCATCTCTGTGGCTGTACCCTAAAGATTATTTTCTTGTAGGTACATACGGCTGTACGGCAGGAAGTTCAGCAAGGAGGACCATGTGCTGTTCATCAAGCTGCTGTACGAGCTGATCACCATCGACAAGCTGGAGATCAGTATGATGCAAGGCCTAGCCCGGCTACTCATCAACCTCCTCAAGTAAGACCATGGGTTACACATATGGTCCGTATGTATACAGTCACGCATTCAAACACACTCACATTGACAAGCTGGAGATCAGCATGAAAGCTGAGAAACACACACACACACACACACACACACACACACACACACACACACACACACACACACACACACACACACACACACACACACACACACACACACACACACACACACACACACACACACACCCATCAACAATCTTGAGACCAGTATGATGCAATGCTTCGTCCACCTCATCAATCAATATCACATAATGTCACTCTAATCAGCCTTTGATCATGTACTTCTTGCGGGTCTATTGTTTTCCTCCTAATTGTGTGAGAAGCTTGAGTGTCACTCATGTTTCAGAGTTGAAATACTCTCCATAAATTGAACCCTCTGACCACATACTTGTAGCTTTTTGAGGCAAGGGTGACATGATGGTTTCAATTAAGTCTTTAACATATTTTAACCCCACCTACTCTATTTCTAACAGGAAAACAGAGTTGCTGTCGCGTGAGGACCTGGAGTTGCCTTGGAGACCACTGTACGAGCTGCAAGACAGGATCCTCTACTCAAAGACAGAACACCTGGGCCTCAACTGGTTCCCCAAGTATGCCCCTCTTCTCTTTTACCAGAATGGTTAAAAACATGCTGTCTTTAAAAAAAAAAAATGTTTAGAACTCCACATATTGACACATTGAAACCAACCCAACCAATATAGGTTCTTCCCATTTTGAGCCCTCCCTCTATAAGCAGGAAGGTGGTGGGTGCCACGCTTCTACCTTTGTGTTTGTTATGGAGCTCACTTCTTAATCTCTAGTGGTGGTATAAATTAATTTATTGTGAAATGTAGCTGGCTTTCTGTCAGTTAATCCGTTGGAGATTTGTTGGTACTGCCTACTGCCACACGAGTAGCTTGCGGACTCCCTTAAGACATTCGCTTGAAAAAACAACTTATCGAAGTCCAAAACGAACAAAAACGTCACAATGTTATGATAATATATGCACAAACTCTTCCAGACTGTTTTGGCTGGGAAGTATGCTGATGCCTTTACATGCGAAGATTGTTATCCCTGCCCATTTTTGTAGGTTCATTTCTGAAAGTTGTCAAATCTGTACCATCACACCCCCAGGTTGCATATAGCCGAGGACCCCCATCCCACCCCTTTTCTCCCAGCAAGCAGTGCGAGGTGCTCTTGTATAGTGCTATGGAAACATTGTGTTACATCAAGGCCTTGCTAGCACATAACAATGGGCTCTCACAAAGGGAAGCAAGTTACCCGGTTTATTGATACTTGCTCCCTTTTGTAAAAAATAATAATAAAGGAGCAGTGAAAAAAAAGAAGAGAAAATATGCAATGACCCTGCGGTACAAAAAAAGGTGTTAGAATTTGATATTGAAATGGATTGGCTTTTCATAGTGTGAATCTGAATCTGTTTTTATGCCTTTGTTTCCTCTCACATTCAGTTCTCTACGGCCTCGTGCTTCCTCTAAACACGTAATGATAAAATTGTTTCAGAGGTGGTAAGGACAACGCTTCTCTTTTGTGATAAAAAATAAAATGTATTTCATCCTTTTATTCAGGCACTCTTTGGTTTATATTTGTCTATGTTGCATGTTGAAAACCAAAAAGCACACTGGACACCCCCACGCAGCTGGTTTGACATCAAATCAACTACAAATCAACCTAAAACCAAAAAGCACACTGGACACCCCCACGCAGCTGGTTTGACATCAAATCAACTACAAATCAACCTAAAACCAAAAGCAATGTTAACATTTCACTCATATTGGAGCCTGTCGCACTGCATCTAACTGGACTCTATATCCCCCATACCCATTCTTTGTCAAGTCCCATATGATTTGGTGGTTTGACCCGCTTTGTCAGCACTGGAGGTTTTGCAGCAGCCTAGAGTAGCCTAGCACATTCTGAAGTCACCTGTTTCTAAACGGCCATGATGGACAACTTTTTCGTGGTGCTAAAGAGCACAGATTTGTGCAACAACAAAGAAAATGCTTCCTTATAATGCACATTGTTAAAGAAAAGTTTCAAATTTGGCCTAAATCACCCTACCAAATAATACATTTTTACCGTGTTTCTTTGCACTGATCTGTGCTCTTTTGTGCCACAACTGTTGTCCCATATCTGTGAGTGAGAGTCATGGTAAGGGTAGTTTGAAGCTCTTGTATCATGTTCCCCCCTGGTATACTGGTATAAGATGGGGGTGATTAGCACATATTTCACCCACGTATTCTAAAGGTCATTGGGTTTGGGGTTCCCCAGGGTTGAGTGTTGGAGCCGTTGGTGTTCTGGTCATGCTACTTTGGATTTGTAATTCAGATCATGAGTTTGGGGATTGTCAGTGTGGTCGGTCGGTGGGAAGTAGACCTATAAGAGAACTATAGTTGGGTCCCAAAAATCTCTCCTTCCTCCTGAGGTGTGCACTCTTTCCCTACTCTGTAAACATTTATAAACATTTGTGAACAAGTGCACATTTCTGGAGAAAAAAGAGATTAGGATATTGGGACGCACCCCAACTCATTCAAGCCCTGAGATGCAAAGCCAGGAGCCCTTGGCAGAAGTCGCTCATCTGTATAGTTCCCATTAGTCTATTAAATTAAAGCAATGCAGTACGGTTGATTTGAAAGAGACTTGAATAAGTTTGAGTTTAGCGCGTGGTTGAATGGGATAGACGAGGCAGTTACAACGCATGACTGAGATCGGTGTGTGAGTGGTGGAAAGGCAGGGTGTTTGAGTGGTGGAAAGGCAGGGTGTTTGAGCTCAGGGTGTGTGAGTGGTGGAAAGGCAGGGTGTTTGAGCTCAGGGTGTGTAAGTGGTGGAAAGGCAGGGTGTTTGAGCTCAGGGTGTGTGAGTGGTGGAAAGGCAGGGTGTTTGAGCTCAGGGTGTGTGAGTGGTGGAAAGGCAGGGTGTTTGAGCTCAGGGTGTGTGAGTGGTGGAAAGGCAGGGTGTTTGAGCTCAGGGTGTGTGAGTGATGGAAAGGCAGGGTGTTTGAGCTCAGGGTGTGTGAGTGACGGCAGGAGGTTTGAGGGTGTTTGAGCTCAGGGTGTGTGAGTGACGGCAGGAGGTTTGAGGGTGTTTGAGCTCAGGGTGTGTGAGTGACGGCAAGAGGTTTGAGGGTGTTTGAGCTCAGGGTGTGTGAGTGACGGCAAGAGGTTTGAGGGTGTTTGAGCTCAGGGTGTGTGAGTGACGGCAGGAGGTTTGATGGTGTTTGAGCTCAGGGTGTGTGATTGGCGGGAAGGCAGGGGGATTTAGGGTGTTTGAGCTCAGGGTGTGTGAGTGGCGGGAAGGCATGGGGGATTGAGGGTGTTTGAGCTCAGGGTGTGTGAGTGGCGGGAAGGCAGGGGGATTAAGGGTGTTTGAGTGACCAACCTTTTCAAGCTGTTCATAATGATGGTAACGTTCAGAAATAGGCCCAACCGTAACCAAACCAAAGCCTGTAACAGCAGTCAGCAATACTACAGTGTAGCCTGGTGTTGGTTGTATTATTTAGGCAGCAAACGGAAGAAAATGGACTGAATGGGAGGGAATACTTGAAGTTGTCCATTAAGAAACACTCATATGGGAGGGACTACTTGAAGTTGTCCAATAAGAAACATTAATTTCTGTTTTTTTCTTTGCGTGCCCTGAGTACAACGCAGATTTGTTTACTGTTTAGTCAGGCTAGGGGATTTAAAAAGCCTAAAACAATAGGCACCCTCCATTTAAGGTCAACTCTCTCCACTGTCAAGATCAGCGTTCATTACAAGTATTAACGGCTAAACCTCCTATTTACATAAAGCCTCAGTCCCAGTCATTTTCTCTCCAAGACAATTCCCTAAGCCCAATAAAAAGCCCCATTCTGATGATTCTGAATGAACAGAGTACATCTGTTAAATGATTTACCATTCATGTTCTGCAGTTACACTGCTGGCCCAGGGCCATCCAGGACAGAAGTTGAACGGCCCTGGAATAGTCACATTGTTGTAGTCATTTACTTTAGTTCTGTTTATGTAGTCCTTTTGTTACGCTATGCCAGTTTGTGTGTCCCTAATTTCCTTGCTGTTTCTATGTACACACATGGTCCTCACATCCCTTACTTTTGATCAGTGCTTGAGTTGAGGAGCTCCAGACACTTGTCGCTCTACTGCTTGATTACAGACCCCTCTTTCAGAGTACTCGCTCTAAAATATGAACACTGCTGTAACTTAAAATGAGCACCACAGCTCAAGTGAGTACCCAAGCCAGCACCTTTCTCATTACATTTCAGGCACCGCTTTTGATGAGCATGTACTAAACGTGGAATTTCAATGTGAGTGATTTGGCTGTACCTGCATGCAGTCAGTCAGCCTCATCATAATTGCATTGGTGTGTTCAGTGTGCTCGTTGTTTCATTAACAGCCACCTCTGTCTGTTCTGATGTGTCAACACCTCTCTCTCTCTCTCTCTCTCTCTCTCTCTCTCTCTCTCTCTCTCTCTCTCTCTCTCTCTCTCTCTCTCTCTCTCTCTCTCTCTCTCTCTCTCTCTCTCTCTCTCTCTCTCTCTCTCTCTCTCTCTCTCTCTCGTTCCTCTTCTCTCTTGTCTTTTCTCTTTCCCCCCCAGCTCGGTGGAAAACGTTCTGAAAACACTTGTGAAAAGCTGCAGACCGTAAGTATATATTTTTAAACCCCTATATGAAATATACTGTATGTCTTTTTCAAGAATTCAGTTGCTGAGCTCATGGTTGCGTTTACTCTTGGGACACTTTTGGTGAACACTTACACAGGCATATCATCTGACTGACAATTTGTCAAGGTCATGCTAGCTAGAACTCCCATGTGGTCTAAGGCACTACATCGCAGTGCTAGCTGTGCCACTAGAGATTCTGGGTTCGAGTCCAGGCTCTGTCAAAGCTGGCCGCGACCGGGAGACCCATTGGGCGGTGCACCATTGGCCCAGCGTCGTCCAGATTAGTGGAGGGTTTGGCCGGCAGGGATGTCCTTGTCCCATCGCACACTAGCGACTCCTGTGGCAGTCCAGGCACAGTGCACGATGACAAGGTTGCCAGGTGTACAGTGTTTCCTCCGACACATTGGTGCGGCTGGCTTCCTCGTTAAGTGGGCATTGTGTCAAGAAGCAGCGCGGTTGTGTTTCGGAGGACACATGTCTCACGACCTTCGCCTCTCCCGGGTTCGTACAGGAGTTGCAGCGATGAGATAACACAGTAACTACCAATTGGATTCCACGAAATTGGGGAGAAAAAGGGGTGCTAGCTATTTCCATCCCTGGATGACAGGCAAGGATATATTTTGCATTCTGATGTATATGACTCCATCACACTCCTTGCACATCAAATCAAACTTTATTTGTCACATGCGCCGAATACAACAAGTGTAGACCTTACAGTGAAATACTTACTTACAAGCTCTTAACCAACAATGCAGTTCAAGAAAAAGTTATGAAAATATTGATCAAATAAACTAAAGTAAAAAATAATACAAAGTAACACAATAAAATAACAATAACGAGGCTATATACCGGGGGTACCGGTATCGAGTCAGTGTGCGGGGGTACAGATTAGTTGAGGTAATTTGTACATGTAGATAGGGGTGAAGTGACTATGCATAGATAATAAACAGCAAGTAGCAGGAGTGTAAAAACAAATGGGGTGGGGGGGTGTCGTCAATGTAAATAGTTCGGTGGCCATTTGATTAATTGTTCAGCGGTCTTATGGCTTGGGGGTTGAAGCTATTAAGGAGCCTTTTGGTCCTAGACATGGTGCTCCGGTACCGCTTGCCGTGCGGTAGCAGAGAGAACAGTCTATGACTTGGATGACTGGAATTTTTTGACAATTTTGGGGGGGGGGGGAGTTCCTCTGACACTGCCTAGTATCTAGGTCCTGTATGGCAGGAAGCTTGGCCCCAGTGATGTACTGAGCCATACACACTACCCTCTAGCGCCTTACGGTTGGATGCTAGCAGTTGCCTTACCAGGCGGTGATGCAACCGGTCAGAATGCTCTCGATGGTGGAGCTGTAGAACTTTTTCAGGATCTGGGGAACCATGCCAAGTCTTTTCTGTCTCCTGGGGGGAGAAGGTGTTGTCGTGTCCTCTTCACAACTGTCTTGGTTTGTTTGGACCATGATAGTTCGTTGGTGATGTGTACACCAAGGAATTTGAAACTCTCGACCCGCTCCACTACAGCCCCATTGATGTTAATGGGGGCCTGTTAGGCCTGCCTTTTCCTGTAGTCGATGATCAGCTTCTTTGTCTTGCTCACATTGAGGGAGAGGTTGTTGTCCTGGCACCACACTGCCATGTCTCTGACCTCCTCTCTATAGGCTGTCTCATCGTTGTTGGTGATCAGGCATACCACTGTTGTGTCGTCAACAAACTTAATGATGGTGTTGGAGTCGCAGTCGTGGGTGAACAGGGAGTACAGGAGGGGACTAAGCACGCACCCCTGAGTGGCCCCAGTGTTGAGGATCAGCATGGCAGACGTGTTGTTGCCTACCTTTACCACCTGGGGGCGGCCCATCAGGAATTACAGGATCCAGTTGCGGAGGGAGGTGTTTAGTCCCAGAGTCCTTAGCTTAGTGATGAGCTTTGTGGGCACTATGGTGTTGAACGCTGAGCTGTAGTCGATGAACAGCATTCTCACATAGGTGTTCCTTTTGTCCAGGTGAGAAAGGGCGGTGTGGAGTGCAATTGAGACTGCGTCATCTGTGGATCTGTTGGGGCGGTATGCAATTTGGAGTGGGTTTGGAGTGGGTCTAGGGTATCTGGGATGATGCTGTTGATGTGAGCCATGACCAGCCTTTCAAAACACTTCATGGCTACAGACGTGAGTGCTACCGGGCGGTAGTCATTTAGGCAGGTTACCTTCGCTTCCTTGTGCACAGGGACTATTGTAACCGCTCACAGGCAGGGTGCCAGAGGTTTGTGTGTGTGCGCGCGTGCAAGTGTCAAGACGCTTAGTCACTCAGTTGAGTCCCTGAGTTACTTGCTTCTGTAGCGACTGAGACTTAATCCTATTATCCGATCTAATTCTGGCCTGGTAGAGTTTCCTGTTACTGTGAGCAGAGAAGTAGGGACCGAGAGAGGGGTAGAGGAGAGGAAGAGACCTTTGGGGCCAGGAGTACTCAGCAGCAGAGAAGTAGGGACCGAGAGAGGGGTAGAGGAGAGGAAGAGACCTTTGGGGCCAGGAGTACTCAGCAGCAGTAAAGTAGGGACCGAGAGAGAGGTAGAGGAGAGGAAGAGACCTTTGGGGCCAGGAGCACTCAGCAGCAGTGAAGTAGGGACCGAGAGAGAGGTAGAGGAGAGGAAGAGACCTTTGGGGCCAGCAGCACTCAGCAGCAGTAAAGTAGGGACCGAGAGAGAGGTAGAGGAGAGAGAGAGAGCGCCTTTTGGGGCCAGGAGTACTCAGCAGCAGTAAAGTAGGGACCGAGAGAGAGGTAGAGGAGAGGAAGAGACCTTTGGGGCCAGCAGCACTCAGCAGCAGTAAAGTAGGGACCGAGAGAGAGGTAGAGGAGAGGAAGAGACCTTTGGGGCCAGGAGCACTCAGCAGCAGTAAAGTAGGGACCGAGAGAGAGGTAGAGGAGAGAGAGAGCGCCCTTTGGGGCCAGGAGTACTCAGCAGCAGTAAAGTAGGGACCGAGAGAGAGGTAGAGGAGAGAGAGAGCCCTTTGGGGCCAGGAGCACTCAGCAGCAGTAAAGTAGGGACCGAGAGAGAGGTAGAGGAGAGAGAGAGCCCTTTGGGGCCAGCAGCACTCAGCAGCAGTAAAGTAGGGACCGAGAGAGAGGTAGAGGAGAGAGAGAGCGCCCTTTGGGGCCAGGAGTACTCAGCAGCAGTAAAGTAGGGACCGAGAGAGAGGTAGAGGAGAGGAAGAGACCTTTGGGGCCAGCAGCACTCAGCAGCAGTAAAGTAGGGACCGAGAGAGAGGTAGAGGAGAGGAAGAGACCTTTGGGGCCAGGAGCACTCAGCAGCAGTAAAGTAGGGACCGAGAGAGAGGTAGAGGAGAGAGAGAGCGCCCTTTGGGGCCAGGAGTACTCAGCAGCAGTAAAGTAGGGACCGAGAGAGAGGTAGAGGAGAGAGAGAGCCCTTTGGGGCCAGGAGCACTCAGCAGCAGTAAAGTAGGGACCGAGAGAGAGGTAGAGGAGAGAGAGAGCCCTTTGGGGCCAGCAGCACTCAGCAGCAGTAAAGTAGGGACCGAGAGAGAGGTAGAGGAGAGAGAGAGTGCCCTTTGGGGCCAGGAGTACTCACTAGCAGTAAAGTAGGGACCGAGAGAGAGGTAGAGGAGAGAGAGAGCCCTTTGGGGCCAGCAGTACTCAGCAGCAGTAAAGTAGGGACCGAGAGAGAGGTACAGGAGAGAGAGAGCCCTTTGGGGCCAGGAGCACTCAGCAGCAGAGTAGCCTAATGCAAGACCTGTTAAGGAGTTTAATGAAGATCAATTGCAACTGCAAAGCGATGGGAAGGACATGAGAAGGGAATTGAATAGTAGTACATATTGTTATTTGGGGTTTTCCGGCCATTCAATTGAATTGGAATGTGTAGGTAGAAAGAACTGCAGTTGTTGGCCTATAGCTCCGTTGAAGCCATGCAAAACTGCTCTTCTGCGGTCCAAGTGCTGATGCTGTTGTGTTCACAAAAAACCTGCTCACTATCTGATTACATTAGCTATACTGATGCTGTTGTGTTCACACAAACCTGCTCACTATCTGATTACATTAGCTATACTGATGCTGTTTTATATCAGCAAACGCCAGCTTAACTGCCATTGTTTCATATGCACATTTTATTTGATTCCATTGCCATAGCTGCGAAAATAGAAATTCTAATGTAATTCATCTATTTGTCTGCCAACCAATGGTTTGTGGCCATGGTCAAGGCCTACGTGCAGCATTGCTCTTTGCATGTCTAGGAGTAGGATGCTTTGGCGTCAATTATTTATAAAATAGTACATACATGATTTGTATGATGACTGCCATATGCACATCACACATTGTTTGTCCTTGGCAAGGGGTTAAACAACTTTATTATGCTCATTTTAGATGCTTGTAGTGTTATGGCTGATCTACACCACACCAAACTACAGGTCTTTATAATGGCACTATAAATACAGGCCTTTATGATGGCACTATAAATACAGGCCTTTATGATGGCACTATAAATACAGGCCTTTATGATGGCACTATAAATACAGGCCTTTATGATGGCACTATAAATACAGGCCTTTGTGATATTTTATTTTATTCTTCAGGTATTTTCCGGAGTCGGCCACCCAGGAGATGTTGGAGGAGTGGCGTCCACTGCTCTGTCCATTTGACGTGACCATGCAGAGAGCAATAGGATACTTAGAGCTCTTCCTCCCCACCACCCTACCCCCAGAGCTGCACCACAAGGGCTTCAAGTGAGAACACACCTCTGCCACCTCCCCATAGGGTTGCATAGTTACAGAAACTCCCAAAGTGCACAGGTTTTTCAGAAATCCCAGTTGAGGGATTCCCTTCCAGCTTATTCCCTTCTGATTACAGGAACGTTTCTGAAATATTTCAACCTTACGACTTCCCAAAACTTGGATTTAAATGACCATTTCAATTTTATTCTTTAATAAAAAAAAACAAATATGAACACTGTGTAAATGCCACAGTTGAGATGTATTGTGTGTGTGCAGTATGCTTCAGCTATGAGATGTGTTGTGTGTGCAGTATGCTTCAGCTATGAGATGTATTGTGTGTGCAGTATGCTTCAGCTATGATATGTATTGTGTGTGCAGTATGCTTCAGCTATGAGATGTGTTGTGTGTGCAGTATGCTTCAGCTATGAGGTGTGTGTGTGTGTTTGTGCAGTATGCTTCAGCTATGAGGTGTGTGTGTGTGCAGTATGCTTCAGCTATGAGCTATGAGGTGTGTGCAGTATGCTTCAGCTATGAGATGTATTATGTGTGTGCAGTATGCTTCAGCTATGAGATGTATTGTGTGTGTGTGTGTGTGTGTGCAGTATGCTTCAGCTATGAGATGTGTGTGTGTGCAGTATGCTTCAGCTATGAGGTGTGTGTGTGTGTGTGCAGTATGCTTCAGCTATGAGATGTGTGTGTGCAGTATGCTTCAGCTATGGTGTGTGTGTGTGTGTGTGTGTGTGTGTGTGTGTGTGTGTGTGTGTGTGTGTGTGTGTGTGTGTGTGTGTGTGTGTGTGTGTGTGTGTGTGTGTGTGTGTGTGTGCATTATGCTTCAGCTATGAGATGTGTGTGTATGCGCAGTATGCTTCAGCTATGAGATGTGTGTGTGCAGTATGCTTCAGCTATGAGGTGTGTGTGTGCAGTATGCTTCAGCTATGAGGTGTGTGTGTGTATGCATTATGCTTCAGCTATGAGATGTGTGTGTGTTTGCAGTATGCTTCAGCTATGAGATGTGTGTGTGTGCAGTATGCTTCAGCTATGAGATGTATTGTGTGTGCAGTATGCTTCAGCTATGAGATGTGTTGTGTGTGCAGTATGCTTCAGCTATGAGGTGTGTGTGTGTGTGTGTGTGTGTGTGTGTGTGTGTGTGTGTGTGTGTGTGTGTGTGTGTGTGTGTGTGTGTGTGTGTGTGTGTGTGTGTGCAGTATGCTTCAGCTATGAGGTGTGTGTGCAGTATGCTTCAGCTATGAGGTGTGTGTGTGTGTGTGTGTGTGTGTGTGTGTGTGTGTGTGTGTGTGTGTGTGCAGTATGCTTCAGCTATGAGGTGTGTGTGTGTTTGTGCAGTATGCTTCAGCTATGAGCTATGATGTGTGTGCAGTATGCTTCAGCTATGAGCTATGATGTGTGTGCAGTATGCTTCAGCTATGAGATGTATTATGTGTGTGCAGTATGCTTCAGCTATGAGATGTATTGTGTGTGTGTGTGCAGTATGCTTCAGCTATGAGATGTGTGTGTGCAGTATGCTTCAGCTATGGTGTGTGTGTGTGTGCAGTATGCTTCAGCTATGCGGTGTATGTGTGTGCAGTATGCTTCAGCTATGAGATGTGTTTGTGCAGTATGCTTCAGCTATGGTGTGTGTGTGTGTGTGTGTGTGTGTGTGTGTGTGTGTGTGTGTGTGTGTGTGTGTGTGTGTGTGTGTGTGTGTGTGTGTGTGTGCATTATGCTTCAGCTATGAGATGTGTGTGTGTGCGCAGTATGCTTCAGCTATGAGATGTGTGTGTGTGCGCAGTATGCTTCAGCTATGAGATGTGTGTGTGCAGTATGCTTCAGCTATGAGGTGTGTGTGTGTATGCATTATGCTTCAGCTATGAGATGTGTGTGTGTTTGCAGTATGCTTCAGCTATGAGATGTGTGTGTGTTTGCAGTATGCTTCAGCTATGAGATGTGTGTGTGTGCAGTATGCTTCAGCTATGAGATGTGTGTGTGCAGTATGCTTCAGCTATGAGGTGTGTGTGTGTGTGTGTGTGTGCAGTATGCTTCAGCTATGAGGTGTGTGTGTGTGCAGTATGCTTCAGCTATGAGATGTGTGTGTGCAGTATGCTTCAGCTATGAGATGTGTGTGTGCAGTATGCTTCTGCTATGAGGTGTGTGTGTGTGCACTATGCTTCAGCTATGAGATTGTGTGTGTGCAGTATGCTTCAGCTATGAGATTGTGTGTGTGTGCAGTATGCTTCAGCTATGAGATGTGTGTGCAGTATGCTTCTGCTATGAGGTATGTGTGTGTGCACTATGCTTCAGCTATGAGATGTGTTGTGTGTGCAGTATGCTTCAGCTATGAGATGTGTGTGTGTGTGCAGTATGCTTCAGTATGTATGAGAATTTGTTTTCTGATCACCAGGTTGTGGTTTGATGAGCTCATCAGCTTGTGGGTGGCAGTACAGAACCTTCCAGGTTGGGAGGTGGTAAGTTGGACAACATTCACTTGATTGACATACTGGTGTGTGGTAGTATTAGCCGAATGCTGTCTTGACAAGTTGGCACAAACGGATCTGGAACCAGGCTATTGTAGTACAGTTTCCAACATTCCTTTTGATACAGAACTTTTAACTATTCGCTAGATATTCCTCAATTAAAGTTTTCCTTATTCATTTGTTTTTCCCCACAGCATCTTGTCAACCTGTTTGCCCGCTTGGCCAACGACAACATTGGCTACATTGACTGGGACCCATATATACCCAAGGTATGGACACTCCTCCATCAATAACATTTGTCTAGCTGTGCCTATAGAACTACCCCATTACTCCACCCCAATGGTCTCTTCTAGCAGGTCCCAATTCACTCCCTGCCCCTATTCCCTTGGTCTTAACACTTTGATGTTTACTGATCTATAAGGTGTAAGCAATACAGATATGCATAACGTTGAAGGGTTAGGGCCAAGTGAGCCAGTTGGGAGTGTCAAGTGTTTTTGCAACATGCTGAAATCTTACCCTCTTTGACCTGTGACCTTAGTTGTTGGTGTGCATGTCATAGCAGACCAGACAGTCACTGAAAGTGCTGCCTGTTAGTGGCTCTAACTACTGTATCACATTTCCCTGTTGGTCTTCCTGGCTTGCGACATGTCTTTCGCCATGTTTTTATATTATTGCCCAACATGCCCTGATCTCAAATGTGATGTAATGAAATGGATGAAAATTATTTTAAAAATCCCACAAAAATATGAAATCCTGTGATCAGAAAAAGTAATTGGACAATGCATTCAATGACTGGACAGTAAAGTATTCATCTTCTTCACATGGATTTCTCCTTTTTGATTCCAGATCTTCACCAGAGTGCTGCGTAGTCTGAACCTCCCGGTGGGGACCAGTCAGATGCTGGTTCCCAGATACCTGACAAACGCCTACGATGTCGCACACGTGGTCCTCTGGGTCTCCGCTTTACTGGTCAGTCACTATTCACAATCAGTGTTGCCCAATCAATGCTTTTTATAGCTCTTCAAGTTTATTTCAATGTTTTCATGTATAATTGACTGATGGAAATTAAGTCAATCATTTTTAGAGGGGTAAAAATACAGTAATCATACAATGCCAGATCACAACACAATAATACTCTGGAATAAGCGTAGTGCTGTTCTGTTGGATACTGCTGTTTCCGGTAGACCTCCAGTCATTGGGCTAACGCTAGTTAGCATTGGCTCACGATGGAATGATAGTTGTGTTAATGGAATAATCCGTTTTGTTTTTCATGTTGTTAAGCATCTGTTGTTTGTGTGATGGCAGGGAGGCCCCAGTAAACACGCCCAGGCACAGCTCAGTGGCCTTTTCAACAGCATCACGTCTTTCTTCCACCCATCCAACCATGGACGCTGGCTGGTGAGTCACTGCAGCGCTCACTTCTACAATGTTTACCCAGACGGGCATCTCATTCTCCTAACAAACCTTTCGTTGCACTGGCATACCTGCACACTCAAATCACAGTGAAAGTGACTAGCTCTCTGAACGTGCCCCACATTCCCCTTCTCCTTGCTCCGGAAGCTTCCCTAGGCCTCCTGGCAGTTCCCTCTCCAAGCCTCAGGGGTTTGTGTACATACCGTTCGTTCAGAAATAATGCCCTGATGACACATAAGAGAGCGGGAGCTGCCAGCAGTGCTGTAAAAGGTCAGCCAGATATCCGGGGCTCATGCCATTCTTTTCTAGAAACATCCAACCTCCGTCATCAGACCAGAGCCCCAGGCTGCAAGCTGTGTCTTCACAGTCATACACAATCCTTTATTTATGGCAGAGGGACTCAGACCTTGATTCCATTACCAATACTTAACCTGGGATTCATTGAGCTTGCCTGACGCAATGGAACCAATAGAATGGTCACAAAAATGCACACCCTGCTCATCCTGCACTCCAGGCAGGCTAAAGCAAACGCTCAAAGTTTTTGAACCCAGGTCTGGAGGTAGAGTTGTGACCCCGTTATGTTTCTGGTAAACCCCATCAACTGGTGAGATGTTCTCCTGATTTGTTTTCAGGAGTTAGTCCTATTGCAGTGTAGGGGAATGGAAACAGACAATCTCACGCTCTTGTGATCTGTGTCCAATATAAAAGTACCATGCATCCTGAGTCGGCTGAAGTAAGACAGTAATGTACCTGTAATCTAGTCCTCGTCGCTATAGTGACGTAGAAAGACACGTCTTTTTTTAGAATTCATCAAATGCCTTTGGCCAGCCCCTGACATTCCCAAGATATCTCATTCTGTCACCCAATAAGGGAACTGAATCTGGGACGGAGATATTTCAGTCTTTATTGAGAATGTATGGGTTCAACTCACCTGAGATAAACCTGTGCAAAATCAATAATTGACCTGAACCCATACTTAAAGTTTCTGTGCAAGTCAGTCTCTCCATGCCCCTTAGTAGCTGTTGGTTTAGTGGATTGGGGAACGTACACAAGGTCCTGCTGTTCTAACAGGGTACTGGTTCTAAAGCCATGCTGTCCTGACAGGGTATTGGTTCTAAAGCCATGCTGTTCTAACAGGGTATTGGTTCTAAAGCCATGCTGCCCTGACAGGGTATTGGTTCTAAAGCCATGCTGTTCTAACAGGGTATTGGTTCTAAAGCCATGCTGTCCTGACAGGGTATTGGTTCTAAAGCCATGCTGCCCTGACAGGGTATTGGTTCTAAAGCCATGCTGTCCTGACAGGGTATTGGTTCTAAAGCCATGCTGTCCTGACAGGGTATTGGTTCTAAAGCCATGCTGTCCTGACAGGGTATTGGTTCTAAAGCCATGCTGCCCTGACAGGGTATTGGTTCTAAAGCCATGCTGTCCTGACAGGGTATTGGTTCTAAAGCCATGCTGTCCTGACAGGGTATTGGTTCTAAAGCCATGCTGCCCTGACAGGGTATTGGTTCTAAAGCCATGCTGTCCTGACAGGGTATTGGTTCTAAAGCCATGCTGTCCTGACAGGGTATTGGTTCTAAAGCCATGCTGTCCTGACAGGGTATTGGTTCTAAAGCCATGCTGTCCTGACAGGGTATTGGTTCTAAAGCCATGCTGTCCTGACAGGGTATTGGTTCTAAAGCCATGCTGTCCTGACAGGGTATTGGTTCTAAAGCCATGCTGTCCTGACAGGGTATTGGTTCTAAAGCCATGCTGTCCTGACAGGGTATTGGTTCTAAAGCCATGCTGTCCTGACAGGGTATTGGTTCTAAAGCCATGCTGTCCTGACAGGGTATTGGTTCTAAAGCCATGCTGTCCTGACAGGGTATTGGTTCTAAAGCCATGCTGTGCTCAATTTCAGTGTACTTACAGATACTAAATGTAATTTACCTCAACCATGGAAGGCACGCTATCACCACACTGTCTGACACCCCTCTGTCACGTACCTGTCTGTCTTTGTCCTCATATCTGCCTCCCGTCCAGCTTCTCTCTAACCCTGTATCTGTCCCTCACACCTGTCTCTCTGTCCCTCACACCTGTCTCTCTGTCCCTCATGAGCTTAGATGGCTCTCAAATTAATCAGGTCTCTGCATATAAATACTTAGGGATATGGTTGGATGTTCAAATGTCTTTTAAAATGCACGTTGACGAACTTTGTAAACTGCTAAAAATCAAGATAGGCTTCCTCTATAGAAACAGGACATGTTTGACCTCTACAAATAGAAGACAAATTGTGCAAGCTACTTTTATGTCTGTTATAGATTATGGGGATATTATTTACATGCATGCTACGGCATCAACACTTAAATCGCTGGATGCTACTTATCATTGTTCACTTAGGTTTATTACGGGTGCTAGCTACAGAACTCACCATTGTGTTTTATATCAAAATGTGGGTTGGACTTCGCTGTCCGTGAGACGAGAACAACATGCTCTCGTGTTTGTCTATATAGCACTTCTGAATAAACTACCTTCTTATTTATCATCACTCATCAACATTAGAAATTATAATTCCTAAAACCAGGTCTCAAGAGTTGGGTATGGCTGCCTTTTCCTGTTTACGCTCCTTGCCTATGGAATAGCCTGCAGACTAAACTTAAACTTGGGACTCTTGTCTCCCTTGCCCATTTTAAACATTTATTGGAGGATTTTTGTATTGATTGTAACTGCTTCGGGTAATGCAAGTTCTTGTGCTGTTAGGGGAATGACCTGTGTGTAAATGTAACAATCTGCTGCTGTATTTTTATGTTATCTGTGATCGTTTTGTTTGTCTGGAGTAGTTTCTTAATCATTGTACCTAAAACTCTATGTGTAAACATGTATACGCAGGGCCCAGCTGTAAAAGAGACCTTGGTCTCAGTCTGTGTTCCTTGTTGAAATAAGGTAAAATAATGTCATCACACCTGTCTCTCGAATCCTCACCTATCTCATGTACTGATACCGGTCTCTCTAGTCCTCACACCTATCTCTGTCCCTAGATGAAGTTGATGAAGCTGCTGCAGCGCCTCCCGGCCAGCGTGGTAAGACGGCTCCACCGGGAGCGCTACCGGAAGCCCACGTGGCTCACTCCGGTACCGGACAGCCACAAGTTGACGGAGGCGGACATCACGGCGTTCGTGGAGAGTATGATGCAGCCGGTGCTGCTGGCCATGTTCAGTAAGACGGGCAGTCTGGATGCTGCTCAGTCCCTGCAGAACCTGGCCCTCATGAGACCTGAACTTGTCATACCACCAGTGCTGGAGAAGTGAGTGAAATCAAGCAGTCAGTCAGAAGTGAATGGGCAGTGTTTCCCCTGTCGTTGTTTTGGTGGGGCGGTTCCCAGTAGATCTGTTGTCTTAGGGTTGGGCGATATAGCCAAAATATCATATCACCATTTTTTGGACAGTATGGTGGTATTTTACAGTGGTGTAAAGTACTTAAGTAAAAATAATTTGAAGTACTACTTCAGTAATTTTTTGGAGTATCTGTACTTTACTATTTATATTTTTGACTACTTTTACTTTTACTTCACTACATGATGTACTTTTTACTCCATAAATTTTCCCTGACAACCAAAAGTACTCGTTACATTTTGAATGCTAAGTAGGACAGGGAAATGATCCAAATAACACACCTATCAAGATAACATTATTGGTCATCACTACTGCCTCTGATCTGGCAGACTCACTAAACACAAATGCTTCATTAGTAAATTATTTCTGACTGATGGAGTGTGCCCCTAAATTTTAAAGACAAGAAAATGGTGCCGTCTGGTTTGCTTAATATAGGGAATTAGAAATTATTTAGACTTTTACTTTTGATACTTAAGTATATTTAAACCAAATACTTTTAGACTTTCACTCAAGTAGTATTTTAGTGGGTCACTTTCACTTTTACTTGTCATTTTCTATTAAGGTATCTTTACTTTTACTCAAGTATGACAATTGGGTACTGTTTCCAACACTGGTGTTTTATGTTTATGAAAAATAGAAGTTAATAATTTTCTAAGTAGTGAATGACCCTAGGATGGCAAGTGAATCCTAAGTGGCTTTAGCAGGCTTTCTCCATGCTGATGGACTTCTCCTCAACCAAGCTAGGACAAACCTGACAGTAAAGTAGTCTCATAAGTTGAACTTTTTATTTATTATATTGTTATAGACTATTAAAAAGATCAATACCGGCATGTGGATCCATACCAGCATACCTTAAGATAGGATATATGGCCCAGCACTAATTTATCTGGTCTTCCTCTATAGAACCTACCCTGCTATGGAGACCCTGACAGAGCCCCACCAGCTGACTGCCACCCTGAGCTGTATGATTGGTGTGGCTCGCAGCCTGGTGTCTGGGGGGCAGCGCTTCCCCGAGGGCCCCACACACATGCTGCCCCTCCTCATGAGGGCTCTGCCCGGTGTTGACCCCAATGACTTCAGCAAGTGCATGGTGGGTAATAGAGTTCATAGAAAATAAGCTCTTGTAGGCCTCCTACCCTGGGGTTGCTTGGGTACAGATATTGTCATCATTTGGAAGTTGTCTCTGTGTGTGTTGCAAGTCTAAGTGTGATCTCCCTCCTTTCTGCAGATAACATTCCAATTCATTGCTACGTTTGTTACTCTTGTGCCTTTGGTGGACTGCTCCTCTGCTGTTCATGAAAGGAGCGACCTGACATCGGTGGAGAGAGAGATGTGCTCAGCCTCTGCAGAGTTTGAGGACTTTGTTCTTCAGTTCATGGACAGGTATGAGTATGGAGGAAGTCAATATAGGACTCAGGTAGGGTTGCAAAGGATTGGAAACTTTACGGTACATTTTTACAGGAATTTTTCCATGGGAAGTTAAGCCCTGGAATTTGGGGAATTTTGCTTAAATTATTCAAAAATGTTAGCTTATAACATTGAACCTTTTTTGTGGGATATGCATAAGGCAATTCTAGGTCTTGTGACATATTTTGGTTAAGCTATCCCCAATTCAATGGAATTGCAACCCTTTGCATGCACAGTGCATTCTTCCATCACATGTGCAGCTGATTCTCAAGATCTTGCACACTAATGAGATACTATTGAGCCCACACTACTACACTGTCTGAGCCAAGGACTACATGCTTTCTGGTAAGTTTTGATTACAATACTAGGTGGGGTGAATATTTTTTGTTAAGTAGTAAATAGTAGCCTACATCAAAGTGTGTTTAAATAATTTCTAACTTGTTAAAATTTTTACTAGTTTTTGCTACAATGTGGGTTTTAGCTTGTTTGAGCCTGCTAACTGAGGCGTGTTAATTCACCTGTTTCCATACATGTTTCATTAAAACATTTATCTTACAAAGAAGTTGTTTAATCTAACTGGTTAACTATTGATCTGTACATGGAATTGTATATATTTTTTCTTATCTTATCTTTTTCTTAAAATGCCACAGGCACTATCTGATGTGTGGAGATATTTCACTGCAGCTAGTGTAGAAGGAAAAGCTGTGTACATTTGCAAATACTGTGCCAAATCATATGTAAAGAATGCAATGGAGATGCCGAATCATCTGGCCAATTTTAGAAAGTTCCCTCTGCGCTCACAACAAGCAACCTCTGACAAAAGTCCCTCTACTTCTATTCGAGGTGAAAATTATGAATCAGACACCTTATCAATAGCAACAGCTCATGGTCCTCCTGGAATCAGAAGTTTTTTGACTCAATGGAGGAACGTAGTCAGAGAAATGCTGATGAATGTCTTGCTCGAGCTGTGTATGCAACTGGTTAACCTCTGATGCTTACAAGCAATGTGTATTGGAAGAGATTTCTGAATGTTCTTCACCCAGCATATACCCCTCCAACCAGACATGCTTTATCTACTCATTTTCTGGATGCAGAGTTCAAGTGAAGGTCAAGCAAATCATAGAGAAAGCAGACTGTATTCCAATCATCTCTGATGGGTGGTCGAATGTTCGTGGGCAAGGAATAATTAACTACATCATCTCCACCCCTCAACCAGTATTCTACAAGAGCACAGACACAAGGGACAACACACACACCGGTCTCTACATTGCAGATGAGCTGAAGGCAGTCATCAATGACCTTGGACCACAGAAGGTATTTGCACTGGTGACAGACAATGCTGTGAACATGAAGGCTGCTTGGTCAAAAGTGAAGGAGTCCTACCCTGACATCACACCCAATGGCTGTGCTGCTCATGCATTGAATTTGCTCCTCAAGGACAGCATGGCACGGAAAACAATGGATACACTCTAGAAGAGAGCCAAGGAAATGGTTAGGTATGTGAAGGGTCATCAAGTTATAGCAGCAATCTAACTCACCAAGCAAAGTGAGAAGAATAAGATCCCCACATTGAAGCTGCCCAGCAACACCCGTTGGGGTGGTGGTGTCATCATGTTTGACAGTCTCCTGGAGGGGAAGGAGTCTCTCCAAGAAATGGCCATATCACAGTCTGCCGATATGGACAGCCCCATCAAGTGGATCCTCGTGGATAATGTATTTTGTGAGAGAGTGTATTTTGGCTGAAACTCCTGAAACCTATAGCAGTAGCCATTGCACGGATTGAGGGAGACAATGCCATCCTGTCTGATGTTCAGACTCTGCTTGCAGATGTAAGAGAAGAAATCCGTACTGCCCTGCCCACTTCACTGTTGCTCCAAGCAGAGGAAACTGCAGTTCTGAAATACATCAAAAAGCGTGAAGACTTCTGCCTGAAGCCCATACACACCGCAGCGTACATGTTGGACCCCAAGTATGCTGGCAAGAGCATCCTGTCTGGTGCAGAGATCATCAAGGCCTATGGTGTCATCATTACCGTGTCTCGCCACCTTGGCCTGGATGAGGGCAAGGTTCTTGGCAGTCTGGCGAAGTAACTGGTCCTTGTTTGGGAACACAATCACCAAAGCACGCAACAGGCTGACCAACACAAGGGTTGAAGAATTGATGGCCATCTGGTCAAATTGAGGCTTTTTGAGCCTGACAACGAGCCATTCTCAACAAGGTTGGAAAGTGACAGTGAAGATGAGGCATCAGAGTCTGATGTTCAAGAGGTGGACATTGAGGAGGTCCAGGGAGAAGACATGGAAGCCTGAGAGGAAGACAACCAAAGCTTTAGTTTCTAGACTATCATTTCACAGATGTATGTTGAAAATGTCTTTGCGAGATGCGATGGATCATTCAATATTCCCTTTTGTTGTTACGTGAAATCATCCCATGTGAAGAGTCAACTCATTTAATTAAAGTTCAAATCATAACTAAATTGTTTTTTTAAATTTCTGTTGGAAGGATTTAGTAATTTGCAATTGTCTACTTAAAAGGTTATTGTTTCTGTCTCCATATGATATGGTAAATATATCCAATGCAAAAAACATCTACATTTAAATGGTATTAATAATAATTTGCATATATTTCTGTTAATTCCCATATAAACTCAGCAAAAAAAAGAAACGTCATCTCACTGTCAACTGTGTTTATTTTCAGCAAACTTAACATGTGTAAATATTTGTATGAACATAACAAGATTCAACAACTGAGACATAAACTGAACAAGTTCCACAGACATGTGACTAACAGAAATGGAAGAATGTGTCCCTGATCATAGGAGGGGGGTCAGTCAGTATCAAAGTATGTCAGTATCTGGTGTGGCCACCAGCTGCATTAAGTACTGCAGTGCATCTCCTCCTCATGGACTGCACCAGATTTGCCAGTTCTTGCTGTGAGATGTTACCCCACTCTTCCACCAAGGCACCTGCAAGTTCCCGGACATTTCTGGGGGGAATGGCCCTAGCCCTCACCCTCCGATTCAACAGGTCCCAGACGTGCTCAATGGGATTGAGATCCGGGCTCTTCGCTGGCCATGGCAGAACACTGACATTCTTGTCTTGCAGGAAATCATGCACAGAACGATCAGTATGGCTTGTGGCATTGGCATGCTGTAGGGTTGTCAGGATGAGCCTGCAGGGCTCGGGATGAGCCTGCAGAGTACAGGCCTCGGTGTAACGCTCATTCCTTCGACGATAAACGCAAATCCAACAATCACTCCTGGTGAGACAAAACCACGACTCGTCAGTGAAGAGCACTTTTTGCCAGTCCTGTCTGGTCCAGCGACGGTGGGTTTATGCCCATAGGTGACATTGTTGCCGGTGATGTCTGTTGAGGACCTGCCTTACAACAGGCCTACAAGCCCTCAGTCCAGCCTTTCTCAGCCTATTGCGGACAGTCTGAGCACTGATGGAGGGATTGTGCGTTCCTGGTGTAACTCGGGCAGTTGTTGTTGCTATCCTGTACCTGTCCCACTGGTGTGATGTTTGGATGTACCGATCCTGTGCAGGTGTTTTCACACATTGTCCTCGCAGTGGCAGACCATCGGCTGTCCGTCCTGTCTCCCTGTAGCGCTGTCTTAGGCGTCTCACAGTACGGACATTGCAATGTATTGTCCTGGCCACATCTGCAGTCCTCATGCCTCCTTGCAGCATGCCTAAGGCACGTTCACGCAGATGAGCAGGGACCCTGGGCATCTTTCTTTGGTGTTTTTTCAGAGTCAGTAGAAAGGCCTCTTTAGTGTCCTAAGTTTTCATAACTGTGACCTTAATTGCCTACCGTCTGTAAGCTGTTAGTGTCTTAACGACTGTTCCACAGGTACATGTTCATTAATTGTTTATGGTTCATTGAACAAGCATGGGAAACAGTGTTTAAACCCTTTACAATGAAGATCTGTGAAGTTATTTGGAGTTTTACTAATTATCTTTGAAAGACAGGGTCCTGAAAAAGGGACGTTTCTTTTTTTTGCTGAGTTTATTTCCCATATATTCCCGTTTCCACCTCTGAATATTCCACAAAATGTGCAAACCTAGTCTGCGCGCGCGTGGGGGGGGTGTCTGCGGTCTGGTCTGCGTTAACCTCTAACGAGTCACAAACCCGGATCCGGGATCCCCCCCATCAAAAAAGCTGATTAGCATAGCCTAGCCGAAAGCCACAGGGATATCATATAATAAAATGTTCATGAAATCACAAGTCCAAGACACCAAATGAAGGATACACATCTTGTGAATCCAGCCATCATTTCTGATTTTTAAAATGTTTTACAGGGAAGACACAATATGTATTTCTATTAGCTAACCACCATAGCAAAAGACACAACTTTTTTTTCCCACCATTTTTTTCCTGCATAGGTAGCTATCACAAATTCGACCAAATAAAGATATAAATAGTCACTAACCAAGAAACAACTTCATCAGATAACAGTCTGATGACATATTTATTGTATAGCATATGTTTTGTTCGAAAAATGTGCATATTTCAGGTATAAATCATAGTTTTACATTGCAGCCACCATCACAACTCTCACCAAAGCAACTAGAATAACTACAGAGAGCAAACGTGAATTACCTAAATACTCATCATAAAACATTTATGGAAAATACACAGCGTACAGCAAATGAAAGACAAAGATCTTTTGAATCCAGCCAATATTTCAGATTCTTTAAGTGTTTTACAGCGAAAACACAATTTAGCATTATATTAGCTTACTACAATAGCCAACCACACAGCAGCATTGATTCATGCACGTTAGCGATAGCGAATAAACCAGCAAAAGATATTACTTTTTTCACTAACCTTCTCAAAACTTCATCAGATGACAGTCCTATAACATCATATTACACAATACATATATTGTTTGTTCGAAAATGTGCATATTTAGCGTCACAAATCGTGGTTATACAATGAGAATAGTAGCCAAGCTGCCAACAAAATGTCGGGAGAAATCTTGGGAGAGGCACCTAATCTAATCAATAACTAATCATAAACTTGACTAAAAAAATACATGTTGGACAGCAAATTAAAGATACACTAGTTCTTAACCTTTACCGAACCTCAACCCCGTATCCGGGATCACCCCCCACCCCCCACACACTGATTAGCATAGATAGCATAGCTTCAGAAGTAGATAGTAGCATCTAAATATCATTAAATCACAAGTCCAAGACACCAGATGAAAGATACAGATCTTGTGAATAAAGCCACCATTTCAGATTTTTAAAATGTTTTACAGGGAAGACAAAATATGTAAATCTATTAGCTAAACACGTTAGCAAAATACACCACTATTCTAACTCCATCAGTTTCTTACTCCTTCAGGTGCTATCACCAATTCGGCTCAACTAAGATATTGATATCCACTAACCAAGAAAAAACCTCTTCAGATGACAGTCTGATAACATATTCATGGTATAGGATAGTTTTTGTTAGAAAAAAGTGCATATTTCAGGTAGAAATCACAGTTTACAATTGCACCGACCATCGCAAATCGACTAGAATTACTAGATAGAGCAACGTGTATGACCAATTTACTCATCATAAAACATTTCATAAGAATAGACAAAGCATAGCAATGGAAAGACCCAGTTCTTGTGATTCCAGACAATATTTCAGATTTTCTAAGCGTTTTACAGCGAAAACACAATAAATCGATAAGTTAGCATACTACATGTGAAAACGTTACCAGAGCATCGATTCCAGCCAAAGAGCGCTATAACGTAATCACCGCCAAAAGATATTAATTTTTTCACTAACCTTCTCAGAATTCTTCCGATGACACTCCTGTAACATCATTTTACAACATACATATACAGTTTGTTCGAAAAGGTGCATATTTAGCCATACAAAACCGTGGTTACACAATGAAAATACTAGGAAATCAAGCCTCAATATGTCTGACGTCATCTATCAGAGTGATCTAGTTTAATTAAAAGCTAATCATATACTTGACTAAAAAATACAGGGTTGACAGGAATCGAAAGACAAATTAGTTCTTAATGCAACCGCTGATTTACATTTTTAAAATTATCCTTACTTTTCAATACAGGGTTGGCCAAGTGAAGCTATACAAAACAAAATGGCGATGTATGCGTTTAAAATATTTCGACAGAAACACGGTTTATCATATTAAATATTGCTTACTTTGAGCTGATCTTCCATCATATTCTTGGGCAATGTATCCTTTCTATGTTATAAACGTCTTTTGGTCGATAGATGTCCTCTGTCCTTCGAAATGTCCACTAACAACGACCGAGACCGCGAAACGTTCCCAAAGCTAGAAAGTGCACGACAAAGAAATTCCTCAGAATCGCACTAAACGGATATAAATTGCTATAAAACGGTTTAAATTAACTACCTTATGATGTTTCTAAGTCCTATATCGAATTAAATTACAGACGGATACATTTCAAGTTGATAACCGAGCCTGTGAAAATGGCGTCCGGAGGTCCCATCCTGCGTAAGGGCTTGCGTCGAAAGGGGGGCTACTCTCACTCCTTGGTGTTTTATAACCTCTGAGAGCTACCTAGAAGGCCCATTCCACTTCTCATTGGTTACTGACATCCAGGGGAAGGCGGGTGCAGTTCGTGTCGTGCCATAGGATAGACAGAGACCTTAAAAACTGATCTGAAACCAGAGCTTCGCTCTCAGACCTTTCACTGTCTGTCATGGATTTCGCTGTAGAAATTTTTCTGGGTCACCCACAGACATAATTTCAACGTTGTATGAAACTAGAAGGTGTTTTCTATCCAATATAATTAATAATATGCATATTGTACGAGCAAGAATTGAGTACTAGGCAGTTTAATTTGGAGACGACAAAATGCTAATTCGGAACAGCACCCCCTGTAGTCGCAAGAAGTTAATGCAACCGCTGTGTTAGATTTTTAAAATTAACGTTACTACGACATACAGCGTGCGCTAAAGCGAGACCGCACCGAAATTAATGGCCGAATAATAGTTTTACATTTTTCAACAGAACAACGAATTAACATCATAAATAGTTCTTACTTTTTGATGAGCTTCCATCAGAATCTTGTGCAAGTGGTCCTTTGTCCAGAATCATCGTTGCTCGGTTGTAGATTGCCGTCTTCAACTTAGGAATTAGCAGCAAACATTAACTATGTGGCCCAGACGTGCCCAACTCTTCATAACGCAGCACAAAGAAATATCCGAAAATCGCAATATACTGATATAAACTGATATAACTCGGTTTAAAATAACTACATTATGATGTCTTTAACACCTATATCGAATAAAATCGGAGCCGGATATATCTAAGGCCTATAACGAGAGCTTTTCAGAATGCCATCCTGAGGTCCTCCTTTGCGCCATGACGAACGTTGAAAAGAGTGCACCCCCGGTTCCATGAGCCTTTATATGGCCTCAGATCTGCCTAGCAACACCATTCCAATTCTCACTGCTTACTGACATCTAGGGGAAATCGTATGCAGTGCATGTCGACTCATAGATCACATGCAATTTAATAAACTGACCCTGGAACAGAGCATCGATTTCAGATTTCTCACTTCCTGACAGGAAGTTAGCTGCAACTTGAGTTCTGTTTTACTCACAGATATAATTCAAACGGTTTTAGAAACTAGAGAGTGTTTTCTATCCAATAGTAATAATAATATGCATATTGTACGAGCAAGAATTGAGCACGAGGTAGTTTAATTTGGGAACGAATTTTTACAAAGTCGAAATGGCGCCCCCCTATTGACAAGAAGTTTTTAAGAAGAAATGGGATTCTTGAAAATAATGTTTTAGGATTTCTTCTTGGAAATGTTCTTGGCTACCGAACATTTAAGTACAGCAAGAAAACTAATTAAACCCGCATTATCTAGCTAGCTAGTTAACAATATATTACAATATTCTAGAAGTGTTAAATAGCTAGTGTTAGCTCATCAATTTTCAATGAGGAACTTGGCTGATGTTAACGTCATTAGCTATGTTGGCTATAATGTTGTTACACGTTAGCTAGCTAACGTAGCTACCCAACTTACCGGTTGCGCAGTCCCTCTACCACCGCCTCTCCTACCATGGACGACACCTCTCTCACTGGTCCATATGAATGGTCTCTCAGCTCCCTTCTTTTTAGCAGCCGAATTGATGTCAGACCACAATTTTTTTACGGCGGCGTCACTGTCGCTTGCCATACCCCCGTCGGCAGACACTGTCCCTTGCCTCGGCCACTCTCGCCCATCCTCTCTCTCTGCCGTGACCCCGCAGTTTAAGTCTCCCCATCTGCAACCTTTTCCTGGCTGCTATTTCCTCCACCATCACTTCAAGCTCTTGTTTATTGTGCTTTCCTTGGTTATCCATTTTAGTTTTTGATATAGCTAGTCTGATGGCTATAATGTGTGAACAAATAACGTTTGTTTTTGTTTATGAAGGGTTCGCAAGCCAACTACAAAAACAAATATTGAGACATGGTGCAGATAAATGTAATAAAATGGAAATATCGCTTTATTATAGTGGGCCAAATCCTATCATCCCTGTCACATCGGCTTATTTATTGGTTTCAAACACGTCACTAATGTCAATGCAACATAAGATGTTTATAAAGTTCATAAGAAAACTTTAAATTCCTAAGAACATTTTGACGAATTGAACTTACGAGCTATCTTATGAACTACTTATTTTTTTCCTTAAACTTCTTACGTTTTTTTGTAAGTAATGTTTTGTGAATCTGCCCCCAGGTGTTTTGCCCTGATAGACAGCAGTACTCTAGAGCAGACCAGAGAGGAGACAGAGACAGAGAAGATGACCCATCTGGAGAGCCTGGTGGAGCTGGGACTATCTTCTACCTTCAGCACCATCCTCACACAGTGCTCTATAGATATCTTCAAGGTAGGCCACATAACTCACTGTACACCTATGCCTTTCTCATTGTGTGTGTCCTTTAAAGTACCAAAATGTGGAAAAAGTCAAGGGGTCTGAATACTTTCCCGAAGCCACTGTACATGCATGCGATTGTGATTGGATACATGCATGTGAATGTATCCTTTGGTTCATTTGTGTTGTTCAGGTGGCTCTGGAGAAGGTCTTCATCTTTGCCACCACCAACATCTTTGAGACTCGTGTGGCTGGCAGGATGGTGGCTGACATGTGCAGAGCAGCCTCCAAGGTTCACCCTGCACAGTCTTTGAAGCTTTTGGTACCACACTGCTGCAATGCCATAAACCAGCTCGCTGTCAGTAAGTGCTCACTAAGCCGGACATGTGTTCTGGATGTGTTCTGTTGGAGTGGAGGGCTATAAAGCCAATCTGGATTTGGTCTTAATTTGAGACTGTTGTTGATTTTGATATGGTGGGGTTAGAGTTGGGGAGAAGTGGGAATCAATGGATCGTTGTTCTGTGTTGGTCTCGGAGTATCTCACTCTGTTTCTTGGTTGTTGATTTCCAGATGAGGAGGTGTTGAGTGAGGAGGAACTGGATAAGGAGTTACTATGGAACCTTCAGCTACTGTCAGAGGTGAGATCATCACCCTGCATCCATACTGACTGAGACATTCGCTTGTTCCCTTCACCTCTCAGTAGACTAGACACCAAACAGGAAACACTTTTGAAACGGGGGAGTTACTTACCTAAAGTTGTCCAATAAGAAAGCTCATTTTTTATTTTATTTTGCAAATGTTTTCAAACGTTTTCCTTTTGTGCCTTAATGAACAGAACACAGGGTGGTCCTGTATGTTCTCTCCTAACCCTCCTTCCCTCCTGTTGTCTCCTTGTCCTCCCCAGGTGACTCGTGTGGACGGGGACAAGATCCTCCCCTACAGCACCCAGCTGGTTCAGATCCTGCAGCTGACCCTCCATCTGAAGTGTAAACAGGGCTACACCCTGGCCTGTAACCTGCTGCATCATATCCTGAGGTCTACAGCTCTCATCTACCCCACAGAGTACTGCAGTGTACCAGGAAGCTTTCAGCAGCCCACACAGGACTACCTTCCCATCAAGGTACGTACAGGGTTAGAGGTACTAAGGTTGGTGTTAGGGGCTCTATAGCCCTCACCTTCCCCACAGAGAACTGCAGTGTACCAGCCCATATAGGACTACCTACCTACCCACAAGGTATCAAGTTCAGAACTTTACTTTTAGTTGTACATTCTCTAAATTCCTGCTTACCAAATTTCTACAACATTCTCTTTAGTGCGAATAACTTTTTGTAACCCAGACAGACCCCAAACAATGGCGATTGTAGAGCGCTTCTGTCCATTTCTATCACAAATTGTGTTACTTTTATTACTTTTTATGTGATCTCTTCCTGATCGGTTTGATCAGCCACTCTGGACCTTGTGATAGAAAGTGTGTAGGATGTTCACTCATGGCTCTACAATGTAGAGGAAAAACGGGTCAATTCAAGAGGTTACTACAAAATTTGTCAAAACATTAGTTTTCTTGGTCCTATGTCATTATAAATCACATTGAATTACTCTTTTCGATTTTTTTCTACAATATTATAACCTTAATATACTTGTACTTGACGTTGTTGATGAAATAAAAACGTTAATTTGCTGTGACCATAGCTAGTTTAGACTGTGCTGCTCTTGGTTGTATCTTTTCCATATTTTGCGTTGTGAGGTGGTACCATTTGGAGGTGTTTCCGCGGGTTGGACCAATCAAAATAAGCTTGATCCTCTAGTCATTTAATCTCCATATTCTTGACTTTCTTTGGCTATATTGGCGATAAATCAACATTGAGAGGGGCTGTTTCTATTGCGATTAGAGGGAAAGACCCATACACCATGAAACAGGATCTGATTGTCTTAGTGGAGGGTGAATATTGGAATTCGGTCTGTTTAATTTTGTAAATAAATATATATTTAGTCCCTGTTTTGTATTCTGCGGATGTCATTTAGAAAAATACCTTGTTTTCACTCACGAACCTGCAGCCACTAGTTAGCTTGTCAGTTGGTGTTCGAAGTTGGCGCTGTTCTGCCACGAAGCAACGCCACAGAGTTCTATGGAGCAGTGACGACATTCCATTCCATCTATACATGCTAAATTCTCAAAGTAAATCATCTAACTTTTGAACCATATATGGTAGAGACATGGGGTGTGGACTATTGTTTTTCGGACGCAATTCTCTGTTGAATGGATATTTTGTATAAACCTTGAATGACTGAATGAATGAATAATTGTATAGGTGAACACCTTGTTACCTTGTTAACCCACCAGACAGTTACACAACTCTCCTCTGTTTCTCCCTCCTGCCTCTCAGGCTTCCCGCAGCCCACCTCTTGTCCACATAGTCAATGAGAAGGGCCCATGGAGATAGATTGAGGGGACACCTCCCATCTTTGCCCATAGGAAGTCCCTTTACATGTTGAAATCCCTCCATGGTGCCACTCATGCCATGACAGGATTTTGTGGCAAGTGCGCCTTCTATCCCTCTCTATGGAAGGTCTTTGAGTGTGATCCTATTATGTCATCTCAGTAGAGGCATAATCTCTCCTTTCTCCCGAAGTGTGCACTTGTTCACTTCCCTTCATCGATTTGAAAGGAAATATCTGCTATATATGGATACTGCCTACATCAATCCAATGATTTTAAATGTGTGGGGGGTAGTGAACAAGTGCACACTTCAGGAGGAAGGAGAGAGCTGCTTGTTGGCTAGCTCAATGGATTAAAGTCTCTATGGCACTAGATGATAAGGTGTCTTGTCTGTTGTTCTTTGGATAGGTCTCCGTACTGCAAGACAAGCAGGGCTTTGTGAACAGTGTGTGGGGTGTGTTTTCTATATATATATATATATATACATATATATATATGTGTGTGTGTGTGTGCGTGCGTATTTATGTGTGCGACGTACCGATTCAGCCAAAATGTGCTTCCATCTTTAGGATTTGCCCCAAGGCCGAGCGTCGATAATGCGTAGATGCTGCTCTGGGGAGTTCGCGGGTCCTTTATAGAGATCCTTGATGAAAACCTGCTCCAAAAATATACAAAAAGTTTAATGGCCGTGATAGGAGAAAACTGAAGATGGATCAACAACATTGTAGTTGCTCCACAATACTAACCTAAATGGCAGAATGAAAAGAAGGAAGCTTGTACAAAATCGAAAATATTTCAAAACATGCATTAAGGCACAAAAGTAAAACTGCACAAAGAATGTGGCAAATCAATTAACTTTTTGTTCTGAATACAAAGTGTTATGTTTGGGGCAAATCCAACACATTACTGAGTACCACTCTTCATATTTTCAACCATAGTGTCTGCATCATGTTATGGGTATGCTTGTCATTGGCAGAGACTAGGGAGTTTTTTCGGGTGGGGGGGGCACCATCCTAGAGGAAAACCTGGTTCAGTCTGCTTTCCAACACATACTGGGACAGGAATTCACCTTTCAGCAGGACAATAACCTAAAACACAAGGCCAAATATACCCTGGTGTTGCTTACCAAGATGACATTGAATGTTCTTGAGGGGTGTTAGGTTCTTATTTTTCAGAGTAAATAACTCACGTACACTATAGAAGCTTTAACCAAGTTTAATCATTCCCCAAAGGTTCTGTACAGCTGAAAACAGACAGCTAAAGATTTGACTTCACCGTTTATATGCATCCTACTTAACCTCTCTAGGGTATGTGGGACGGTAGCGTCTCACCTCGTCAACAGCCAGTGAAACTGCAGGGCGCCAAATTCAAAACAACAGAAATCCCATAATTAAAATTCCTCAAACATACATGTATTTTACACCATTTTAAAGATACACTTGTTGTAAATCCGGCCACAGTGTCCGATTAAAAACAAATAAAAAATAAAAAAAATAAAAAAAGGCTTTACGACAAAAGCAAACCAAACGTTTATGTTAGGTCAGAGCCAAGTCACAGAAAAACACAGCCATTTTTCCAGCCAAAGAGAGGAGTCACAAAAAGCAGAAATATAGATAAAATTAATCACTAACCTTTGATGATCTTCATCAGATGACACTCATAGTACTTCATGTTACACAATACATGTATGTTTTGTTCGGTAAAGTTCATATTTATATCCAAAAATCAGAGTTTACATTGGCGCGTTACGTTCAGTAGTTCCAAAACATCCGTTGATTTTGCAGAGAGCCACATCAATTTACATAAATACTCATAATAAACATTGATGAAATATACAACTCTTATGCATGGAATTTTAGATCCATTTCTCCTTAATGCAACCGCTGTGTCAGATTTCCCCAAAACTTTACGGAAAAAGCAAACCGTGCAATAATCTGAGTACGGCGCTCAGACGACAAATCAACCCAAAGAGATATCCGCCATGTTGGAGTCAACAGAAGTCAGAAATAGCATTATAAATATTCACTTACCTTTGATGATCTTCATCAGAATGCACTCCCAGGAATCCCAGTTCCACAATAAATGTTTGTTTTGTTCGATAATGTCCATCATTTATGTCCAAATTCCTCCTTGTTGTTCGCGCGTTCAGTAAACAATCTAAACTCACGACGCGCGTTCAAGTCGCAGTAGAAGCATCAAACAAGGTTCTACATACTGTTGACATCTAGTGGAAGCCTTAGGAAGTGACCCCATTTCCACTATCTTGGATAAGCAAAGAGTTGAAAAACTAAAAACCTCAGATTTCCCACTTCTTGGTTGGAATCTTTCTCAGGTTTTTGCCTGCCATATGTGTTCTGTTCTACTCACAGACATCATTCAAACAGTTTTAGAAACTTCAGAGTGTTTTCTATCCAAATATACTAATACTATGCATATCCTAGTATCTGGGCCTGAGTAGCAGGCAGTTTACTCTGGGCACGCTTTTCATCCGGACGTGAAAATACTGCCCCCTACCCCAAAGAAGTTAAGACACTCCCCTTTCTCTCAATCCTTACATTTTATGTCTCTACAGGAAGCTAATAAAGAGGGTAACAGGATTCCAAACATTTATTACTCTCTTAAGATAATCTTTCCTCACCTCCTGACCTCAACCCTCTTTCATCTAATACACAGATGTCCATCTGTCTTCCCTGTATCAACACATCGCTCTCCTCTCCTCCATCAAACACATTCCAAAGCCTTCTTTCTTCTGAGAACCATTAACTTCTAACATAACCCAGTCTCATTTCCTATCATTCATTTAATATCTCAATGTTCAAAGTTTAGCACATCCCAACAGGGGCCTAGTTACAGTTTTGACTTAAATCGCCTTGAAAATCTTCAAATGGCTGGCTAGCAATGATCAACAACGAACTTATCAAAGCTTGAATAATTTTTTTAAGAATGTGCAAATATTGTACAACCCAGGTGTGCAAAGCTCGTAGACTTACCCAAAAATACTCATAGCTGTAATTGCTGGCAAAGGTGATTCTAGCATGTATCGATCCAGTTTCCAAGTGCCTTTTGATGGTGTAGGAAACTGTACTCACTGACACCTTGGCTCTCTTTGCAATTTCTCTAAAGGAAAGACCCACACTTTTAAGGGTTATAATGGTCTGTCTGTCTGCCTTTGTTAATTGCCTTTTTCTCACCATTTTAATAGCAATATACTACTTCCTGCAGTACAACACTGTCCAAATAATGCTTGAGAAGGTGTAGTAACACTCTGTTCCAACACTGCTTTTATACAGACAGAGGGTTTGTAAGTAATCAACCAAAGTTTTGAGGCTTAATTTACTTCCATTGCTGCAGAACAGCTGTAAGTTGTTAACCCATTACTTGTTCCCTGAAAATGCCTTTTTTTGTAACTCTGAAAAATACAATCTTTTTCAGTTTTTGGTAAACTACATGATTTTTAAAATTATTATTATTATATTTGACCTCTGGCAGTTTACTGCTTACCTTTACCATTTTCAGGTTATTCACTGGACTTGAACTGCTTACATAAAAAAAAACTGGAAAAATGGGGGTGTTCAAAAACTTTTGACCAGTAGTGTATATAATATTATATATTGATCTCAACCTTCTCTCCCTCTGTCCAGGACTGGGGTCGTCCGGGGGACCTGTGGAACCTGAACATCCAGTGGCACGTCCCCAGTGTGGAGGAGACCAAATTTGTGTTCTATGTTCTGGACCTGATCTTACAGCCAGAGCTGCTGCGACTGCAGAGATACGCCCAGGGGGAACGGGACATGACCAGGTGAGGGGGGACAAACAGACTGTGTGAAGGCAGTAAGAGGGTCCTATTCATCAGTTATCAAACAGAAGAAAACGGACTGTAAGACTACCTAAACTTGTCCAATAAGAAACACACATTTTTGTTTTCATTTGCGAAACGTTTTGCTACGATATGCCCTAATGAATAGTTGGGACCTAGGGGATTGCCAGGTGAAGGCACATTAAACAGACCACGACAAGTCTGGAGCAGACTTGGATAGGATACTGTACACCAGTGGTCATCAACCGGTCGATCGTGATCTCCAAGGCATTCCTAGTCAATCACCAAACATTTCTGTAGAAAATCCAATGATAAAGACATTAAGGCTTGAGCTCCTTTTATTTTTGTTATGTTTGTGTGTTGCGCTGTTGACGGTAGGTGCTCCTGATTCAGAAGCCCTGCTGCACCTGGTAGGCAAAGTGTTCCCATTTTCAACCATTTAATTTGTCTGAAACGACAAACTCAGCGTACCCGGCGGACCTGGAGATCTGTGGCTAAATCAAGTGTGCCTACTGCTCTGGCCAATCGAATAGCTCAAATGCCTACCTACAGCTTCCACAACCCCGGCTACAGCATTGTTTGATACTAGCCTACATGAGATTTAATAACTTTTAAAACTATTACCAGAGGGAGACTGTCAAAGAGCTACTGTTTTTATGAGTGACTTTATTCAGCACTGTCAACACTGTATTTAGTCAACACTATTACAAAACATAAAATGTGCTTCTCTCTACTTCCACTCGTGCTGCATCTGCTATGAATTAGTAGTCAAGTGTATCTATAGCTCTGCGTTTTAATTATTAACAGCAGCTCATTGTCTATTTTAATATAGAGGAATATTTAACTTTCTCTGGTCATAGGTGAGAGGCTGCTGCTCTCTCACTCCCTTCACTGAGACTAATGCCGTGTTCAAAACAATGGGGAATTTGGAAATCTACGACTTCCCGAGCGTTCCAGACAACTGGGGCCGGGGAATCTTTTGAACGGCCATCCAAGTCAGAAACTCTGGCATCTTTCTAAGGCTCCGACTTTCTGACCTGAAGATCACTGACGTCATTATTTGATCTAGTTCTCTGTTGTCTTGAAAGCACCATGACCATCAGATGCCGGTACCATCATTCCTGTAAAATAAAAAAGCAAATAATTTCAATTTATGCTCAGCTGTGCCTCGCTAAAGGTACACCAACTGATCTATTTTGTTATCACAGCTCAAATTTTGAAATATGCTATGGTCTGAGAAGAACAATGTTGGCGGGCCAGGCATATAGCCATTATGCTGTGATAATGTATTAGGCCTACTGCACAAACCTCATTCCAAAAGAACTGTTTTTGTTAAGTAAATGAAAAGAAAAAAAAAAATGGTCATGTTTAAAAACAATTCTGAGCACTATATCTTGGCTTGCTTTGTGACTGCAAAAGTTCTCTACACTAATCTAAGAACCAACTAGTGTCCTGTTGTCCCACGACAAGTTTAGGTGGTTTCACTCTGTTTCAAACGTGTTCTCCCCACTTAAAACACCTCCGTTCTGCTTTATAATGTGTAGTCAGTGTTGTGGACCCTGCATGTAACTAATCCCATTTTTCAGGGATGACGTCCTACAGAGTTTGTCTATCGTACAGCACTGCCTTCTCGGAGCAGGAAGTCTGTTTCCACCGCTGCGAGGAGAGCCCATTCCAGAACTGTGAGTAGTACACAGTCAAGCTTAATTAATCAAATGTATTTATGAAGCCCTTTTTACATCAATAGTTGTCAGTGTTTTACTACAGTGTGTTTTAACTATGAAATGTCTCTTTCTCTGGCAGGGTGACTAGCATGGTGAATCTGGGTGAGACCAACCTCTTCACAGGAGTGTCTTATGGTGAGTTGCATGCTTTAGCTCATAGTCATTATTCTGAGGCCTTGGTAACAGACAAAATGGTCCTTGAGCCTTCATAGTTTGCAGTATCACTCACTTGTTGTGGTGACAGCAGTAATTATATGTTGATTTTTATTGTTCCAGAGACATGTTTGCGTGCATGTTGTTATGTAAAACCTCAACTTTCTCTCCTCCTCCAGATGTGTCCAGAGAGAACTACAGAGATGCTATCTGTAGAGTGATGAGGCAGTTGCTACGTGAGTAGTGTTTCCTCCCTTCCTCCTGTCTGTAACCACAACTCAACCCTAATAGTGTCTCCTCCCTCCTGTCTGTAACCACAACTCAACCCTGATAGTGTCTCCTCCCTCCTGTCTGTAACCACAACTCAACCCTAATAGTGTCTTCTCCCTCCTGTCTGTAACCACAACTCAACCCTAATAGTGTCCCTCCCTCCTGTCTGTAACCACAACTCAACCCTAATAGTGTCCCTCCCTCCTGTCTGTAACCACAACTCAACCCTAATAGTGTCCCCTCCCCCCTTCCTCTGTAACCACAACTCAACCCTAATAGTGCCTCCTCCCTCCTGTCTGTAACCACAACTCAACCCTAATAGTGTCCCTCCCTCCTGTCTGTAACCACAACTCAACCCCAATAGTATCTCCTCCCTCCTGTCTGTAACCACAACTCAACCCTAATAGTGTCTCCTCCCTCCTGTCTGTAACCACAACTCAACCCTAATAGTGTCTCCTCCCTCCTGTCTGTAACCACAACTCAACCCTAATAGTGTCTCCTCCCTCCTGTCTGTAACCACAACTCAACCCTAACAGTGTCCCTCCCTCCTGTCTGTAACCACAACTCAACCCTAATAGTGTCTCCTCCCTCCTGTCTCTAACCACAACTCAACCCTAATAGTGCCTCCTCCCTCCTGTCTGTAACCACAACTCAACCCTAATAGTGTCTTCTCCCTCCTGTCTGTAACCACAACTCAACCCTAATAGTGTCTCCTCCCTCCTGTCTCTAACCACAACTCAACCCTAATAGTGTCTCCTCCCTCCTGTCTGTAACCACAACTCAACCCTAATAGTGTCCCCTCCCTCCTGCTCTGTAACCACAACTCAACCCTCAATAGTGTCTCCTCCCTCCTCCTGTCTGTAACCACAACTCAACCCTAATAGTGTCTCCTCCCTCCCTCCTGTCTCTGTAACCACAATTCAACCCCAATTGTGCCCCTCCCCCCTTCCTCTGTAACCACAACTCAACCCTCAATATTGTCTCCTCCCTCCCTCCTGTCTGTAACCACAATTCAACCCCAATAGTGCCCCCTCCCCCCTTCCTCTGTAACCACAACTCAACCTCAATATTGTCTCCTCCCTCCCTCCTGCCTGTAACCACAACTCAACCCCAATAGTGTCTCCTCCCTCCCTCCTGTCTCTAACCACAATTCAACCCCAATTGTGCCCCCTCCCCCTTCCTCTGTAACTACAATTCAACCCCAATTGTGCCCCCTCCCCCTTCCTCTGTAACCACAACTCAACCTCAATATTGTCCCCTCCCTCCCTCCTGCCTGTAACCACAACTCAACCCTAATAGTGTCTCCTCCCTCCCTCCTGTCTCTAACCACAATTCAACCCCAATAGTGCCCCCTCCCCCTTCCTCTGCAACCACAACTCAACCCCAAAAGTGTCTCCTCCCTCCCTCCTGTCTCTAACCCTAATAGTGTCTCCCCCCTCCCTCCCTCCTGTCTGTAACCACAACTTAACCCCAACTAACAGTGTAAAGCTGTCCAGATGTAACTAACAGTGTAAAGCTGTCCAGATGTAACTAACAGTGTAAAGCTGTCCAGATGTAACTAACAGTGTAAAGCTGTCCAGATGTAACTAACAGTGTAAAGCTGTCCAGATGTAACTAACAGTGTAAAGCTGTCCAGATGTAACTAACAGTGTAAAGCTGTCTCAGATGTAACTAATCAGTGTAAAGCTGTCCAGATGAAGACCTAACATGTGTAAAGCTGTCCGGATGTAACTAACAAAGTGTAAAGCTGTACGCAGATGTAACTAACAGTGTAAAGCTGTCCAGATGTAATGTTATTTTAGATGTCTTTGTGTCTTCATCATCTGTCTTGCGACCATGAAGGGAGTCCTAATATGTGACATGGAATGCAATCCAGCAAAGCTTCAACAGTCTGATATGCAGATGATACGAGCACATGAATATATCATGTGCTCCTTCTCTGGTTCAGGCTGTTGAAGAGCTCCAGACTGCTTTTCAGTCATTCCCTTTATGGTCTCAAACTGATTTTGAATGTACAAAAATCTAAATTCATGACCTTTACCAGAGCTAGAACTCAGCCAGAGAAGGTTAGCATTGTCACATATGGTGGCTTATCTGTTGAAAAAGTGTCATCTTACAAATACCTAGGAATTTGGTTGGATGACAAGTTGTCCTTTAAAGTTCATGTGGATAATCTTGTGACAAAGCTTAAATTGAAATTGGGTTTTTATTTTTGTAATAAGGCTTGCTTCCTTCCAACTTATGACTAGAAAGAAGCTTGTTCAGGCCACTTTTCTCTCTGTAATTGATTATGGTGACTTGTTGTATATGTGTTCATCTACAAAGCCCTTTTGGGTCAACTCCCTCTTTACCTCTGTAGTCTGGTCTCCCTCACCACCAGCAGTCACCATACCTGGTCTGTTAGGTTGTTGCTACTTCAAGTCCCCAGGACATTCACAGTATTATGCAAGACTGCCTTCTCTTCGTGTGCACCAGAGGCATGGAATAGTCTACAATCCATGCTTCATCTAGATATGTTAGTGCCAGTGAATGATTTTAAAATATTGATGGGAGACTCTGTTACGAAGGAGTGTTAATGCTTTTTTTTAGGCTGGATCGTGTTGTATTGTTGTATGTTTTAATTATGCAATGTATTGATTGTTTCTGCCTTCTTGGCCAGGTCTCCCTTGAAAAAGAGACTCTGGGTCTCAATGGGCTTTTCCTGGTTAAATAAAGGTTAAATATATTTTTTTTAATTAAACAAAGACATCTAAAACCGCCCCCTAAAACCGATCTAGATCATTTCACTTCATGTCAACATAACGGTTGGTTCTGTTTTATGTCCCCAGATCACATTCTGGAACACTCCGAGGACGACACCAAGTCTCTATTCTCCATCATCAAGATCATCAGTGACCTGCTACACTTCAAAGGCTCCCAAAAACACGAGTTTGACTCTCGCTGGAAGAGCTTCAACCTGGTCAAGAAGTCCATGGAGAACAGGGTGAGAGATATAGCTAGGACGCCGTGGTGGAACTTGTGTGATTGAATGACATATTTCTCTTCAGTGAATGAATGCTGGTCATGTAAGGCACCCACAGACTTATCTAACATATATTTGTAAGAGTTTAGTTTTTCATTTTGAATTTATTCTAGTGTAGACTTCTGATTAGTACAAGGCCCTTGCCAAAAGTAGTTCATTACATAGGGAATAGGGCCCAGCCGTGGACTAGACAGTAGTTCATTACATAGGGAATAGGGCCCAGCCTTGGTCTAGACAGTAGTTCATTACATGGGGAATGGGGCCCAGCCTTGGTCTAGACACTAGTTCATTACATAGGGAATGGGACCCAGCCTTGGTTTAGACAGTAGTTCATTACATGGGGAATAGGGCCCAGCCTTGGTCTAGACAGTAGTTCATTACATAGGGAATAGGGCCCAGCCTTGGTCTAGACAGTAGTTCATTACATAGGGAATAGGGCCCAGCCTTGGTCTAAACAGTAGTTCATTACATGGGGAATAGGGCCCAGCCTTGGTCTAGACAGTAGTTCATTACATAGGGAATAGGGCCCAGCCTTGGTCTAGACAGTAGTTCATTACATAGGGAATAGGGCCCAGCCTTGGTGTAGACAGTAGTTCATTACATAGGGAATAGGGCCCAGCCTTGGTCTAGACAGTAGTTCATTACATAGGGAATAGGGCGCAGCCTTGGTCTAGACAGTAGTTCATTACATAGGGAATAGGGCCCAGCCTTGGTCTAGACAGTAGTTCATTACATAGTGAATGGGACCCAGCCTTGGTCTAGACAGTAGTTCATTACATAGGGAATAGGGCCCAGCCTTGGTCTAGACAGTAGTTCATTACATAGGGAATAGGGCCCAGCCTTGGTCTAGACAGTAGTTCATTACATAGGGAATAGGGCCCAGCCTTGGTCTAGACAGTAGTTCATTACATGGTGAATGGGACCCAGCCTTGGTCTAGACAGTAGTTCATTACATAGGGAATAGGGCCCAGCCTTGGTCTAGACAGTAGTTCATTACATAGTGAATGGAACCCAGCCTTGGTCTAGACCAGACATGGGCAAACTACGGCCCGCGGGCCACATACGGCCCGTTAGGCTTTTTAATCCGGCCCGCCGAACTTGTCCAAATTATAGTAAAAACCTCCTTTTTTTCCCCTTTCCCTGCAATGCCCACGTTTCCCCAATAGATGGCGCACTCAAAACACATTGACCGTTGTTGGAGTGGCGCGTATTTCTCTTTATTTCACTTTAATTTTCACTTCGTTTCACGTCACCATTAAGCGAGAATTGCCACAACAAAACTAACTCCAGACTTTGATGCACTGGCATAAAAAGGGAGACCAACAACACTGTTCCCACTGAAATTGGTTGAGTTTTTCAATGCAATGATGTTACTGAGGGCAAAATATGCGATAGTGGAAAGTGTTGCGAAGTGCGTCTGTTTAATTCAAGAGCAATGCGCCATTTACGCATCAGCAGGCGGCTCACACGTAGTCTTTATTAACACGCCGCACATACGCTCTGTGAATTTAAATGTTAAATTTGATCAGCCTGCAGGTAGGATATTTAATACAGCCTAGTCGTCTGTGCTGCTTGGCAACGACCTACACGTCGATACTGAGGATTTGCGCAGCTGAGAGGCGTAGGGCGTCCATTGGCGAGTTTGTAGAGCGCGCGGTCGGGACAATCCATCCATGTATTATTGCGGAGTTTCAACACAAGTGAGATATTACTGTGCAATCGCATATTTAGAGTATTTACTCAGTTCAAGTGTAATAAGTTATAGTTTTGATATTTGTTGAAAGTGCATGTCACATTCTCCTTCAATAAAGTGTTGATTTCGATTAATAGACTTTTGCACCTTATCGTATTGTATTTCAATCCAATTATATTTTAAAAATATTTCAGACGCAATCGATGATAGAAAATCACTAGTGCTGTATGTTATCTTTGAAGTCTATTTAGCCCACTTTCGCTCATCCCGAAGATATCTGCGACTAATAGTACCTGTAAATGCCAGTATCTTGCATTTAATGTCCATGTTATGACAAATTTTTATATAACTGATAAGGTGTCTATTTGTGTCTGTTGACATTTGAAGATTACTGACAGAGTCATAAGTAAATATGGGTTGTAGTGTATCTTATCATGTTGGAACATATTTGTTAGGTTTGCAGCACACTACATTTAAGTGCTTTAGACTATATCCGGCACCTAAACACTTCCTCCAAATGAACATCCGAATGGCCCGGCCCTCTGCTTGTAGCTAAATTTTAGAACCCATTGTGGCCCGCGAGTCAAAAAGTTTGCCCACCCCTGGTCTAGACAGTAGTTCATTACATAGGGAATAGGGCCCAGCCTTGGTCTAGACAGTAGTTCATTACATAGGGAATAGGGCCCAGCCTTGGTCTAGACAGTAGTTCATTACATGGGGAATAGGGCCCAGCCTTGGTGTAGACAGTAGTTCATTACATAGGGAATAGGGCCCAGCCTTGGTCTAGACAGTAGTTCATTACATAGGGAATAGGGCCCAGCCTTGGTCTAGACAGTAGTTACTAATTTCTCTCCTCCTGTTCCACCTAAAGCTTCATGGCAGGAAGCAGCACATCAGAGCCCTACTGATCGACAGAGTTATGCTACAGCATGAGGTAGGACCTCTGTCTGTCTCTCTGGTGCTCTCTGTCTCTCTGGCGCTCTCTGTCGTGTCTCTGTCGCTCTCGCTCTCTGTCGCTCTCGCTCTCTGGCACTCTTGCTCTCTGGCCCTCTCTGGCACTCTTGCTCTCTGGCGCTCTTGCTCTCTGGCGCTCTCTGTCTCGCTCTCTGTCTCGCTCTCTGGCGCTCTTCCTCTCTGTCTCGCTCTCTGGCGCTCTTGCTCTCTGGCGCTCTCTGGCGCTCTTGCTCTCTGGCGCTCTTCCTCTCTGTCTCGCTCTCTGGCGCTCTTGCTCTCTGGCGCTCTCTGTCTCGCTCTCTGTTTCGCTCTCTGTCTCACTCTCTGGCACTCTCGCTCTCTGGCGCTCTCGCTCTCTGGCGCTCTCGCTCTCTGTCTCGCTCTCTGGCGCTCTCGCTCTCTGTTTCGCTCCCTGTCTCGCGCTCTGGCGCTCTCGCTCTCTGTCTCGCTCTCTGTGCTCTCTCGCTCTCTGGGGCTCTCGCTCTCTGGGGCTCTCGCTCTCTGGGGCTCTCGCTCTCTGGGGCTCTCGCTCTCTGTCTTGCTCTCTGTGTCTTGCTCTCTGTGTCTCGCTCTCTGTGTCTCGCTCTCTGTCTCGCTCTCTGGCGCTCTCGCTCTCTGTCTCGCTCTCTGTGTCTCGCTCTCTGTGTCTCGCTCTCTGTGTCTCGCTCTCTGTGTCTCGCTCTCTGTGTCTCGCTCTCTGTGTCTCTCGCTCTGTGTCTCTCGCTCTGTGTCTCTCGCTCTGTGTGTGTGTGCTATCCATTCTCAAGTGTCTGCTGCTGTCATGGAATAATCTGTCATGTGTTTCTATTACCCCTGGTAGTAACCCAGCTGCTGTTTAATTGTCATGTGTTTTGTGTTGTCCAGCTTCGTAAGCTAACAGTGGAGGGGTGTGAGTACAGGAGTATCCACCAGGAACTGATGAGGGATCTGCTGAGGCTATCCACCAGCACCTACAGTCAGGTTAGCCCAGTTCACTGTTTTAGAGTTCACTCCCACACATGTTTGTTTTAGAGTTCTCTGCCACACACGTTTGTTTTAGAGTTCTCTGCCACACACGTTTGTTTTAGAGTTCTATGCCACACACGTTTGTTTTAGAGTTCTCTGCCACACACGTTTGTTTTAGAGTTCTCTGCCACACACGTTTGTTTTAGAGTTCTATGCCACACACGTTTGTTTTAGAGTTCTCTGCCACACACGTTTGTTTTAGAGTTCTCTGCCACACACGTTTGTTTTAGAGTTCTCTGCCACACACGTTTGTTTTAGAGTTCTCTGCCACACACGTTTGTTTTAGAGTTCTCTGCCACACACGTTTGTTTTAGAGTTCTCTGCCACACACGTTTGTTTTAGAGTTCTATGCCACACACGTTTGTTTTAGAGTTCTCTGCCACACACGTTTGTTTTAGAGTTCTCTGCCACACACGTTTGTTTTAGACTTCTCTGCCACACACGTTTGTTTTAGACTTCTCTGCCACACACGTTTGTTTTAGAGTTCTCTGCCACACACGTTTGTTTTAGAGTTCTCTGCCACACACGTTTGTTTTAGAGTTCTCTGCCACACACGTTTGTTTTAGAGTTCTCTGCCACACACGTTTGTTTTAGAGTTCTCTGCCACACACGTTTGTTTTAGAGTTCTCTGCCACACACGTTTGTTTTAGAGTTCTCTGCCACACACGTTTGTTTTAGAGTTCTCTGCCACACACGTTTGTTTTAGAGTTCTCTGCCACACACGTTTGTTTTAGACTTCTCTGCCACACACGTTTGTTTTAGACTTCTCTGCCACACACGTTTGTTTTAGACTTCTCTGCCACACACGTTTGTTTTAGAGTTCTCTGCCACACACGTTTGTTTTAGACTTCTCTGCCACACACGTTTGTTTTAGAGTTCTCTGCCACACACGTTTGTTTTAGACTTCTCTGCCACACACGTTTGTTTTAGAGTTCTCTGCCACACACGTTTGTTTTAGAGTTCTCTGCCACACACGTTTGTTTTAGATTTCTATGCCACACACGTTTGTTTTAGACTTCTCTGCCACACACGTTTGTTTTAGAGTTCTCTGCCACACACGTTTGTTTTAGAGTTCTCTGCCACACACGTTTGTTTTAGAGTTCTCTGCCACACACGTTTGTTTTAGACTTCTCTGCCACACACGTTTGTTTTAGAGTTCTCTGCCACACACGTTTGTTTTAGACTTCTCTGCCACACACGTTTGTTTTAGAGTTCTCTGCCACACACGTTTGTTTTAGACTTCTCTGCCACACACGTTTGTTTTAGATTTCTATGCCACACACGTTTGTTTTAGACTTCTCTGCCACACACGTTTGTTTTAGACTTCTCTGCCACACACGTTTGTTTTAGACTTCTCTGCCACACACGTTTGTTTTAGAGTTCTCTGCCACACACGTTTGTTTTAGAGTTCTCTGCCACACACGTTTGTTTTAGATTTCTATGCCACACACGTTTGTTTTAGACTTCTCTGCCACACACGTTTGTTTTAGACTTCTCTGCCACACACGTTTGTTTTAGAGTTCTCTGCCACACACGTTTGTTTTAGAGTTCTCTGCCACACACGTTTGTTTTAGAGTTCTCTGCCACACACGTTTGTTTTAGAGTTCTCTGCCACACACGTTTGTTTTAGACTTCTCTGCCACACACGTTTGTTTTAGAGTTCTCTGCCACACACGTTTGTTTTAGAGTTCTCTGCCACACACGTTTGTTTTAGATTTCTATGCCACACACGTTTGTTTTAGACTTCTCTGCCACACACGTTTGTTTTAGTAGCTCCAGTAGGTAAATAAACCATTACTATGGTGAGAGAGACGTTTGATCAATCTGGGTTCTTCGGCTCTCTCCTCGCCTCCTGGTCCTCTGTAGCTCAGTTGGTAGAGCATGGCTCCTGGTCCTCTGTAGCTCAGTTGGTAGAGCATGGCTTCTGGTCCTCTGTAGCTCAGTTGGTAGAGCATGGCTCCTGGTCCTCTGTAGCTCAGTTGGTAGAGCATGGCTTCTGGTCCTCTGTAGCTCAGTTGGTAGAGCATGGCTCCTGGTCCTCTGTAGCTCAGTTGGTAACATTTAAGATGGAGAATAGTATGTTCATTACCGGAGATAAATACGAATGAACAAGCTTTCCTCCACGCGCTTGGAAACACTACAGCCATAATGGGAGCCACCTAGAATAACTACAATTTCTGGCTCATTTTTCCAAAAACCAGCCTGAAACTCTTTCTAAAGACTGTTGACATCTAGTGGAAGCCCTAGGAACTGCAATCTGGGAGGACTTGGCCTTATTATTAAAATACTAGCCATTGGTAAGCTGAATTGTTTTTTGTTGGGATGGTTTGTCCTTGGGGTTTCGCCTGCCATATCACCTCTGTTATACTCACAGACATTATTTGAACAGTTTTAGAAACTTTAGAGTGTTTTCTATCCAAATCTACCAATTATATGCATATCGTAGCTTCTGGGCCTGAGTAACAGGCAGTTTACTTTGGGCACGCTTTTCATCCGGACGTGAAAATACTGCCTCCTACCCCAGAGAGGTTTAACAAGAAATTTGTGGAGTGGTTGAAAAACAAGTTTTAATGACTCCAACCAAAGTGTTTGTAAACTTCTGACTTCAACTATTCCAGGCAAATCTGTCAAGGGAAATGATTTCCTGAACATTTGAAGGTCTCCAGGTGATTAGTTCTCACCCACTGTTTCCTATCACAGCTTTTTGGTTTTTATTATGGGTAACATGTTTATTTGATACTGATGCTGTTCTTCAAACATTTGTTCTTATCATATCAGAGTTTAAAAAATAATAGTAGTGTATAAGACGTTTGTACATTTTGTACCTAAAAAAATATTTTATTTTTTGTTTAATAAAATAAAAAAGCTCCAGAATAAAGGCCCTTTGTGTTCTTTCTAATTGCATCTTGTTCGTGACTTTTACCATGTGTGTAAATGGAATGCTGTCAAAAAAGAAGGTATTCCATTGTTTTTATAGGCCTGATTTGGTACAATTCTATAATTGCGATCAGACTCACAAACAGCGCATGCCACGCGCTTCTGGTACTCTAAAAAGTGGGACAGGGTTGGCAGGTCTGTAAATGGCATATATAATATCATATATTGTACCTCAAAACATATTGGAGGAGAATTTTAAGTCTGAACAATGGGTTTTCTCTTTTTTGAGGAAGTAAGGAATCAAGGAAAATGTATTAAGAAACACCATTTGAGTGTCTCTCTCCCCATGTGTGCTCCTCCAGGTGCGTAGCCGGGCTCAGAGTGTGCTGTTCACGGCTCTGGGAACCTATAACTTCTGCTGCAGGGACGTGATCCCCCGCGTGCTGGAGTTCCTGGAGCCAGACCGCTCCGACGTCACACAGCAGCAGTTCAAAGTAGGACTGTCTCTGTCCTGTCTCTGTCCTGTCTCGCTCTCTGTCCTGTCTCGCTCTCTGTCCTGTCTTTTCAATACTCTTATCTTGTCCACATACACACACACACACGGTCTAGGCTGGTTTTTGCAAATTGATCGATCAATTAATTGATTCATTGTTGATCAATCAATTGATTGAGTCATTTATTGATCAATCAGCTGACTAAATGATTGTGTGACTGACTGATTGAATGTTGTACAATGAACAAAAAATATAAACGCAACATGTAAAGTGTTGGTTTCATGAGCTGCAATAAAAGATCACAGAGATGTTCCATACGCACAAAAAGCTTATTTCTCAGATGTTGTGCAGAAGTGTGTTTACATCCCTGTTAGTGAGCATTTCCCTTTTGTCAAGATAACACATCCACCTGACAGGTGTGGCATATCAATAAGCTGATTAAACAGCATGATAATTACACAGCTGCACTTTGTGCTGGGGACAATAAAAGGCCACTGTAAAATGTGCAGTTCTGTCACACAGCACAATGCCACAGATGTCTGAAGTTTTGAGGGAGTGCACAATTGGCATGCAGACTGCAGGAATGTCCACCAGAGCTGTTGCCAGAGAATTTAATGTACATTTCTATACCATAATCACTGCCTCTAACGTTGTTTTCGAGAATTTGTGAGTATGTGCAACCGGCTTCACAACCGCGGACCACGTGTATGGCGTCGTGTGGGCGAGCTGATTATTGATGTCAACGTTGTGAACAGAGTGCCCCAAGGCATAAGCTACGGACAACGAACACAATTGCATTTTAGCGATGGCAATTTGAATGCACAGAAATACCCTGACAAGATAATGAGGCCCATTGTGAGGCCAATTAATTTTTTAAGGTGTCTGACCAACAGATGCGTATCTGTATTCCCAGTCATGTGAAATCCATAGATTAGGGCCTAATGAATTTATTTCAATTGACTGATTTCCTTATAAATCTTTGAAATTGTTGCATGTTGCGTTTATATTTTTCTTAAGTATAAATGGAGAAAAATGAAAAGAACTGATCCCTCTTCCTTATATTTCCCCATCCTTCATTGTCTTCTTCATCCTTCCTCATCTCTCTCTCGCCTCTCGCTCTCTCTCCTCTCCCTCTCTCGCCTCTTGCTCTCTCTCACCTCTCGCTCTCTCTCTCCTCTCGCGCCTCTCGCTCTCCTCTCGCTCGCCCTCTCTCCTCTCGCTCTCTCTCTTCAGGGTGCCTTGTACTGTCTCTTGGGGAACCACAGTGGGGTGTGCCTGGCCAACCTGCACGACTGGGACTGCATCACCCTGACCTGGCCTGCCATCGTCCGCTCAGGACTCAGCTCAGCTATGTCCCTGGAGAAGCCCTCCATCGTCCGCCTGTTCGACGACCTCGCTGACAAGATCCACCGCCAGTACGAGACCATCGGCATAGACTTCGCTGTAAGAGTTATTATCATTACAACCATCTGGGTTTTAATGACACCATGTCAACTTGATCTGATTGTAAACTGAAAGTAATAACTTCATGTCAACTTGATCTTGAAAGTAATGACATCATGACATCATTACTGCAGTTCCAGACCTCATCCTATATAACATGTATAATAATATATGATTAAACCTCTTAACTGTAATGTAGATCCCATCAGAATGCCGTGCGGTGGCGGTGCAGCTCCAGATCTCTGGTGTTCCTCTGCCCCCGGAACCTGTCCCCTCAGACCAAGAAGAAGCAGAGGGCCTCAGGAAGCAGGAGGAGAAGAACTTAGACTCTGAACAGTGAGTACATATCTATTTTATATCTGACAGCAAGAAGAGTGCTGGACAATGCTAATGAATAAACACTACAATACTGTTGTTGGACTGTGCACAAAATCTTCAACTTGCATTTGTATTGGTGTATTATTACACTAGCAAAGGTCTACCAGTTCCCATTTTTAAACTAATCCCTCAGTTATGTCTACAGTATAATGTCCACATACTTTCTAAACTACTACTGTTCTGTCTCCCTCAGGAAATATGACAAGCTGGTTGGTGAACTTCTGGACCGCCTCAATGACAGAAACATGTAGGTTCACCTCATCCCAATGACAGAAACATGTAGGTTCACCTCATCCCAATGACAGAAACATGTAGGTTCACCTCATCCCAATGACAGAAACATGTAGGTTCACCTCATCCCAATGACAGAAACATGTAGGTTCACCTCATCCCAATGACAGAAACATGTAGGTTTACCTCGTTCCAATTACAGTTTATATGTAGGTTCACCTCATCCCGATGACAGAAACATGTAGGTTCACCTCATCCCGATGACAGAAACATGTAGGTTCACCTCATCCCAATGACAGAAACATGCAGGTTCACCTCATCCCGATGACAGAAACATGTAGGTTCACCTCATCCCGATGACAGAAACATGTAGGTTCACCTCATCCCGATGACAGAAACATGTAGGTTCACCTCATCCCAATGACAGAAACATGTAGGTTCACCTCATCCCGATGACAGAAACATGTAGGTTCACCTCATCCCAATGACAGAAACATGTAGGTTCACCTCATCCCGATGACAGAAACATGTAGGTTCACCTCATCCCGATGACAGAAACATGTAGGTTCACCTCATCCCAATGACAGAAACATGTAGGTTCACCTCATCCCAATGACAGAAACATGTAGGTTCACCTCATCCCAATGACAGAAACATGTAGGTTCACCTCATCCCAATGACAGAAACATGTAGGTTCACCTCATCCCAATGACAGAAACATGTAGGTTCACCTCATCCCAATGACAGAAACATGTAGGTTCACCTCGTTTCAATTACAGTTTATATGTAGGTTCACCTCATCCCAATGACAGAAACATGTAGGTTCACCTCATCCCGATGACAGAAACATGTAGGTTCACCTCATCCCGATGACAGAAACATGTAGGTTCACCTCATCCCGATGACAGAAACATGTAGGTTCACCTCATCCCGATGACAGAAACATGTAGGTTCACCTCATCCCAATGACAGAAACATGTAGGTTCACCTCATCCCGATGACAGTTTATATGTAGGTTCACCTCGTCAAGATGACAGAAACATGTAGGTTCACCTCGTCCCAATGACAGAAACATGCAGGTTCACCTCATCCCGATGACTGAGGCGTGCAGGTTCACCTCGTCTCGATGACTGGGGCGTGCAGGGTGTAGGTTCACCTCGTCTCGATGACTGAGGCGTGCAGGTTCACCTCGTCTTGATGACTGGGGCGTGCAGGGTGTAGGTTCACCTCGTCTCGATGACTGAGGCGTGCAGGTTCACCTCGTCTCGATGACTGAGGCGTGCAGGTTCACCTCGTCTCGATGACTGAGGCGTGCAGGTTCACCTCGTCTCGATGACTGAGGCGTGCAGGTTCACCTCGTCCCGATGACTGAGGCGTGTAGGTTCACCTCGTCTCGATGACTGAGGCGTGCAGGTTCACCTCGTCCCGATGACTGAGGCGTGCAGGTTCACCTCGTCCCGATGACTGAGGCGTGCAGGTTCACCTCGTCTCGATGACTGAGGCGTGCAGGTTCACCTCGTCTCGATGACTGAGGCGTGCAGGTTCACCTCGTCTCGATGACTGAGGCGTGCAGGTTCACCTCGTCTCGATGACTGAGGCGTGCAGGTTCACCTCGTCCCGATGACTGAGGCGTGCAGGTTCACCTCGTCTCGATGACTGAGGCGTGCAGGTTCACCTCGTCTCGATGACTGAGGCGTGCAGGTTCACCTCGTCTCGATGACTGAGGCGTGCAGGTTCACCTCGTCTCGATGACTGAGGCGTGCAGGTTCACCTCGTCTCGATGACTGAGGCGTGCAGGTTCACCTCGTCTCGATGACTGAGGCGTGCAGGTTCACCTCGTCTCGATGACTGAGGCGTGCAGGTTCACCTCGTCTCGATGACTGAGGCGTGCAGGTTCACCTCGTCTCGATGACTGAGGCGTGCAGGTTCACCTCGTCTCGATGACTGAGGCGTGCAGGTTCACCTCGTCTCGACGACAGACGTTACAATATGTGAATCCTGTCGGCTTTATTTCTTACATTTCTATTTGCAACATTTAAAATTCCACTAAATACCAAAATGTCTGTTCCTATTGGACGACTTCAGTTTATTGGACGACTTCTGTTTCAAAATGTTTTCCACCTCCTAAACACACCTGCTTTATGTTGCAGGCCCTGGAAGTTTGAGCACATTGCCATTGGCTTCATGTCTCTGTTACTGAGGGATGACCACCCCCTCCCCTCCCCCGCTGTCCTTTTCTTCGTCAAGAGCCTCAACCATGACTCCCTCCTGGTCCGCAAGGTGGGCACTGCCACAGCAACCACTCTCTCCATACACACTCTCTCCATACACACTGTCCATACACACTCTGTCCATACACACTCTCTCCATACACACTCTGTCCATACACACTCTCTCCATACACACTCTCTCCATACACACTGTCCCATACACACTCTCTCCATACACACTCTGTCCATACACACTCTGTCCATTCACACTGTCCATACACACTCTCTCCATACACACTCTGTCCATACACACTCTGTCCATTCACACTGTCCATACACACTCTGTCCATACACACTCTGTCCATACACACGTAGAATCACTCAGACACCCAGTCATGCGTCCAGTTTCATTCACTACATTGAGATAAAGTAAAAGAGATCTCTTCAAGATGGCAGCAGTCAACAACGTTTCACACACAAATGCACTTATCTTCATACATGCATGTATATTCTCATCTCTGCTGAGGACTTTAATCATTATGGTATTTCATTGTAAGATAGAAACATCTTTATACATTTATTTATTTCCCCACCAGGTGGCGATATCAGCCGTGGCAGGGATCATGAAGCAACTCAAGAGGCCACACAAAAAAGTACCAGTCAGCCCCAACACGCTCTGTAAGTAACCTGCACTTTGTCTCCTCACCAGTCATTTTACCTGTGTTTAAATAATATTTGTTTCAAGCTGCGGTTGATTGTGTTTGCTCTGGCGCTGTGGAACCAAAGGAATAGTCCCAAAAATGCAAACCCTGTCCACCTGGCACTCCAGGCAGGCTCAATCAAAGCATTTGAAATTAAACAAATACTATTTGACCCCAGGTCTGATTTATAACAGCAGGGCTTGCACAAGGTGCTTAAAGTACTTGAATGTGGCACTCTGAAATTCAAGTACTGGAATACCTTGAAAACCTGACATTTTGTTGGTACTTGAAAAGTACTTGAATTAAAATGAGGTGAGAACAGATCATTTTCAAATATATTTATGAAAAATATTAGAAAAATGTATTGGTCTTCCAAATTAATTTCCAGGCAGACTACCGAGTTTTATTTCCCCACGTGTTTAGCGCTGTGTTTGCCAGGCGGGCTCGTTCATTCCACCCACAATGACACTCAGCCAGGCAGGTACAGAACTGACTGATTAGGCGCTGCCAAACGTCACATCGCCAGCTGAAATGGCAAATGTAGATTCAATTCTGCCTTTTGTGCGTATGGAACAATTCTGGAATATTTTATTTCAGCTCATGAAACATTGAACCAACACTTTAGATGCTGTGTTGATATTTCTGTTCAGTGTAGTTTACTCACCTTTTTTACCAATACATCACTGGACCCCTCCAACCCACTCCTTGTAAGGTGCAAAAAATGTGTCAAACTTTGACATTGGGTGAATAGGTCCTGAAGAGCCACATGAAGGGGGAATGACAATGCTGCATTCTGCGCTGGTGCCTGTTCTACATTGTGACGTTTTCTGCAACAACCTCCAGAGCTTCACGAGGCGCCCGCCATTTTCTGCTTTATCAAGTGGCAACCGTGCTCCTGCCATTCTGGTTGTCATTCATGTGGCGTTTTCTTCACACAGCCCACCTGCTCTTCTCCTGACCGGCAACACTAAAGCTGCCAGTCTAGAGCACAGTCATTAAGCTGGACTTGTGCAGTAATGTGAATAGGAAATGTGTGTTCACCAGTAGGTCCCAAAACTCTGCTCATCACTATTCAAATTACATCATCATTAGTGCTGACTTACCACTCATGTATGTAGTAAGTAACTGAAACAACGTATTACTGCGTAGAACTTGTTAGGTAGTTATGAGGTTGTAGCGATATACTGCCATCTGGTGGCGACTAGAAACAATCACATAATATTCACAACTACAAATTGAAGATCCTAAAGATAAATATTGGTGCTTGAAAAAGTACTTAAGTCCTTGAATTTGACTTGCCACTGCCTGTGAGAACCCTGTAACAGATACATGCAGCTTATCTCACCAACTCTCCCTCTCTACCAAGTGGTCTTATTGCAGGGGACAGGCCTGATAACCAGTGGCTCCAGTATAACAGTAACCTTATGGTCATCTCACCATCTCTTCCCTCTCTCCTTCTTCCTCCTCTTCCCTCTCTACCAGGTGGTATGAAAGAGCTGGCTGGTTTGATAGCAGGAGACAGGCCTGATAACCAGTGGCTCCAGTATAACAGTAGCAGTCTGCCTCGTACCCAGCAGGACTGGGAGGGCTGTACGTTTGTAGAGAAGACCCACTGGGGATACTACAGCTGGCCACAGAAACTCATGATGTACGCTCCTTCTGAGGAGCAGCCCAAACAAGGACTGACCAGGGAGGAGATGACCGAGGTGAGGAGATGACACGCACACACACAATGGCCACAGTCCGATGCTCTACCCTTGTCCCGAAGTGTGCACTCCTACACTCCCCCTCATGGATGTAAAATTAATTTATTAGTGTAAGGAATATGGTGGAAACTCCCTCCAGCCATGCACGCTTCCAATGCTTTTGAAATGCATGAGCGGGAGTGACAACTGCACACTTCTGGCTGAAGGGTAGAGAATCAGAATGCGTTCTCTCGCTCTTGGAAAATGTATGTAACATCCTCTGCTGTTAAAGGTGATATCTCAGGTCCACTGTTATAACTGTTTTGTTTCTTCCCTCTCCAGCGAGAGCAGATCATCTACGACCACTTCTCAGATCCAGGATTCATCAACCAGCTGATTGAGTTCCTCTCTCTGGAGGACCGCAAGGGCAAGGACAAGTTCAGTCCCCGCAGGTTCTGCCTTTTCAAGGTGAGGGAGACACAGATCAGGATTTAAGTCTCACCCAATCTCAACGGTCTTTCCTGAACCCTCATTAATACCTTGAGTTCTCTCTTCAAATGGTATCCTTGCTTCCCTCTGACTTTTTCAAATGTAGACTGGGTGAGCATGAAAGATAGACGCTACGTAAGCGAGGGAAGACTTCTGAGGATTAACCTAGACAGTTTTTGTAGGCTAAGAATATGGTTGGAATGGTGCTGCAATGGACAGCTGTCGCTTTACAGGCTCCTGACCAAGTCTGCTATTTTGGGTGTTTTTCTTTTTTTCACTGATCTTAACTTTATTTATACATAATGTTTCTGCCATCGTTTCCTATGACCAAAAATAACTTCTGGACAGCGATCAATAACCTCGATTTAGATCAAGATTTCTACTTCAACGAGTCGGTGGCGCAGGACCACCGACACTCGGAAGAGAAAGAGACGGCGTAAGAGAGGCCGACCTGTGGGCACCCTGACAAAACTACGTCGGCGACTAGATAAACTGCCTATACACTCCCGTGTGGGCACCCTGACAAAACTACGTCGGCGACTAGATAAACTGCCTATACACTCCCGTTCTATTGGCGAATGTACATTCACAGGAGAACAAACTGGACAAGCGCCATTCCTATCAACGGGACCTGAAGAACAGTGATGTCCTATGTTTCTCAGAGTCGTGGAACAAGGACAGGGATAATATACATCTAGCTGTTTTTTTTTTATGTATCTGACATAACGGGGGGTGGTGTGTGTCTCATGGTTAACAACAGCTGGTGCGCGATCTCTAATATTAAGGTTTCAAGGTTCTGCTCGCTTGAATACCTTAATACCTTAGATGTAGACCATAGTTTTTACCAAAATAGTTTTTATAAATGTTTTGTAGCTGTCTATTTACCACAACAAACCAAGACTACACTCAATGAGCTGTATAGGGCCATAAGCAAACAAGAAAATGCTCATCTAGAGGCGGCGCTCTGATTGGCCCCCCCACACATGTGGAGACGAAACCTCTCTCATCGTCACTCAACACTTAGGTTTACCTCACTGTACTCACATCCTACCGTACCCTTGTCTGTACTTTATGCCTTGAATCTATTCTACCACACCCAGAAATCTGCTCCTTTTATTCTCTGTTCCCAACGCACTAGACGACCAGTTCTTATAGCCATTAGCCATACCCTTATTTTACTCCTCCTCTGTTCCTCTGGTGATGTAGAGGTTAATCCAGGCCCTGCAGTGCCTAGCTCCACTCCCATTCCCCAGGCGCTCTCATTTGTTGACTTCTGTAACCGTAAAAGCCTTGGTTTCATGCATGTTAACATCAGAAGCCTCCTCCCTAAGTTTGTTTTATTCACTGCTTTAGCACACTCCATCAACTCTGATGTCCTAGCAGTGTCTGAATCCTGGCTTAAGAAGGCTACCAAAAATTCTGACGTTTTCATCCCCAACTACAATATTTTCCGCCAAGATAAAACTGCCAAGGGGGCGGGGTCGCAATCTGCTGCAGAGACAGCCTGCAGAGTTCTGTCATGCTATCCAGGTCTGTGCCCAAACAGTTCGAGCTTCTACTTCTAAAAATCCACCCTTCCAGAATTAAGTCCCTCACTGTTGCCGCTTGTTATAGACCCCCCTCAGCCCCTAGCTGTGCCCTGGACACCATATGTGAATTGATTGCCCTCCCATTTATCTTCAGAGTTCGTACTGTTAGGTGACCTAAACTGGGATATGCTTAACACCCCGGCCGCCCTACAATCTAAGTTAGATGCCCTCAATCTCACACAAATTATCAAGGAACCTACCAGGTACAACCCCACATCCGTAAACACGAGGCACCCTCATATATATCCTCCTGACCAACCTGCCCTCTACATACACCTCTGCTGTCTTCAACCAGGATCTCAGCGATCACTGCCTCATTGCCTGCGTCCGTAATGGGTCTGCTGTCAAACGACCACCCCTCATCACTGTCAAACGCTCCCTAAAACACTTCGGGTAGCAGGCCTTTCTAATCGACCTGGCCTGGGTATCCTGGAAGGATACTGACCTCATCCCGTCAGTAGAGGATGCCTGGTTATTCTTTAAATGTGATTTCCTCACCATCTTAAATAAGCATGCCCCGTTCAAAAAATGTAGAACTAAGAACAGATATAGCCCTTGGTTCACTCCAGACTTGACTGCCCTTGACCAGCACAAAAACATCCTGTGGTGTACTACATTAGCATCGAATAGCCCCCGTGATATGCAACTTTTCAGGGAAGTTAGGAACCAATATACACATGCAGTTAGGAAAGGAAAGGCTAGCTTTTTCAAAGAGAAATTTGCTTTGAGTTAAGTGTGTCAAATCAGAGGGCCTGTTGTCCGGACCTCTGGCAGCCTCTATGGGTGTGCCACAAGGTTCAATTCTCTGGCTGACTCTTTTCTCTGTATATATCAATGATGTCGCTGTTGCTGCTGGTGATTTTCTGATCCACCTCTACGCAGACAACACCATTCTGTATACTTCTTGCCCTTCTTTGGACACTGTGTTAACAAACCTCCAGATGAGCTTCAATGCCATACAACACTCCTTCCGTGGCCTCCAACTGCTCTTAAATGCTAGTAAAACTAAATGCATGCTTTTCAACCTATCGCTGCCCGCACCCGCCCACCCGACTAGCACCCACTACTCTGGACGGTTCTGACTTAGAATATGTGGACAACTAAAAATACCTAGGTCTCTGCTTAGACTGTAAACTCTTCTTCCAGACTCACATTAAGCATCTCCAATCCAAAATTAAATCTAGAATTGGCTTCCTATTTCGCAACAAATCCTCCTTCACTCATGCTGCTAAACATACCCTTGTAAAACGGACTATCCTACCGATCCTTGACTTCGGCGATGTCATTTACAGAATAGAATCCAACACTCTACTCAGCAAATTGGATGCAGTCTATCACAGTGCCATCCGTTTTGTCACCAAAGCCCCATATACTACCCCCCACTGCGACCTGTATGCTCTCGTTGGCTGGCCCTCGCTTCATATTCGTCGCCAAACCCACTGGCTCCAGGTCATCTATAAGTCTTTCCTAGGTAAAGCCCCACCTTATCTCAGCTCACTGGTCACCATAGCAGCACCCACCCGTGGTGCACGCTCCAGCAGGTATATTTCACTGGTCATCCCCAAAGCCAACTCCTCTTTTGGCCGCCTTTCCTTCCAATTCTCTGTTGCCAATGACTGGAACGAATTGCAAAAATCACTGAAGCTGGTGACTTATATCTCCCTCACTAACTTTAAGCATCAGCTGTCAGGGCAGTTTACCGATCACTGCACCTGTACACAGCACATCTGTAAATAGCACACCCGACTACCTCATTCCCAAAATTATTTATTTTTTCTCTTTTTGCACTCCAGTATCTCTATTTACACATCATCATCTGTACATCTATCACTCCAGTGTTAATGCAAATTGTAATTATTTCGCCACTCTGGCCTATTTATTGCCTTACCTCCCTAATCTTACTACATTTGCACACACTGTACATAGATTTTTCTATTGTGTTTTCTATCAATTGTGTAATTGACTGTACGTTTGTTTATCCCATGTGTTAATATTAATAATAAATTGCCATGTTTTTACCTCGTACATGTGCACATCAACTTAGTACTGGTACTCCCTGTATATAGACGAGTTATTACCTCGTACACCTGCACATTGACTCTGTACTGGTAACTGGTAACCCAAAATCCCCAGTTTTCTAGAAAACGCGTCTGGAAGTTTCCCAGAATAAGCAGGAAATCCAGAATCCTCCCAGCAGGATTTCTAATATGGCAACCCTAGTTATGAATCAGGCTTCCCTAACACTGTTTTATTCCTCTCCTCTATCCCTCAGGGTCTGTTCCGGAACTTCAACGATGCCTTCCTGCCCCTGTTGAAACCACACATGGAGCGTCTGGTGGCCGACACACACGAGAGCAAACAGCGCTGTGTAGCAGAGATCACCTCTGGACTGATCAGAGGCAGCAAGCACTGGAGCTATGGCAAGGTAGGAAGGAACACACTGGAGCTATGGAAAGGTAGGGGAGAGGAAGGAACACTGGAGCTACGGCAAGGTAGGAAGGAACACACTGGAGCTATGGAAAGGTAGGGGAGAGGAAGGAACACTGGAGCTATGGCAAGGTAGGAAGGAACACACTGGAGCTATGGCAAGGTAGGGGAGAGGAAGGAACACTGGAGCTATGGAAAGGTAGGGGAGAGGAAGGAACACTGGAGCTATGGCAAGGTAGGGGAGAGGAAGGAACACTGGAGCTATGGAAAGGTAGGGGAGAGGAAGGAACACTGGAGCTATGGCAAGGTAGGGGAGAGGAAGGAGCACTGGAACTATGGCAAGGTAGGGGAGAGGAAGGAACACTGGAGCTATGGAAAGGTAGGGGAGAGGAAGGAACACTGGAGCTATGGAAAGGTAGGGGAGAGGAAGGAACACTGGAGCTATGGCAAGGTAGGGGAGAGGAAGGAACACACTGGAGCTATGGAAAGGTAGGGGAGAGGAAGGAACACTGGAGCTATGGCAAGGTAGGGGAGAGGAAGGAACACACTGGAGCTATGGAAAGGTAGGGGAGAGGAAGGAACACTGGAGCTATGGAAAGGTAGGGGAGAGGAAGGAACACTGGAGCTATGGAAAGGTAGGGGCGAGGAAGGAACACTGGAGCTATGGCAAGGTAGGGGAGAGGAAGGAACACTGGAGCTATGGAAAGGTAGGGGAGAGGAAGGAGCACTGGAGCTATGGCAAGGTAGGGGAGAGGAAGGAACACTGGAGCTATGGAAAGGTAGGGGAGAGGAAGGAACACTGGAGCTATGGAAAGGTAGGGGAGAGGAAGGAACACTGGAGCTATGGAAAGGTAGGGGAGAGGAAGGAGCACTGGAGCTATGGCAAGCTAGGGGAGAGGAAGGAACACTGGAGATATGAAAGGTAGGGGAGAGGAAGGAACACACTGGAGCTATGGAAAGGTAGGGGAGAGGAAGGAGCACTGGAGCTATGGAAAGGTAGGGGAGAGGAAGGAGCACTGGAGCTATGGCAAGGTAGGGGAGAGGAAGGAACACTGGAGCTATGGAAAGGTAGGGGCGAGGAAGGAACACTGGAGCTATGGCAAGGTAGGGGAGAGGAAGGAACACTGGAGCTATGGAAAGGTAGGGGAGAGGAAGGAACACTGGAGCTATGGAAAGGTAGGGGAGAGGAAGGAACACTGGAGCTATGGCAAGGTAGGGGCGAGGAAGGAACACTGGAGCTATGGCAAGGTAGGGGAGAGGAAGGAACACTGGAGCTATGGCAAGGTAGGGGAGAGGAAGGAACACTGGAGCTATGGCAAGGTAGGGGAGAGGAAGGAACACTGGAGCTATGGCAAGGTAGGGGAGAGGAAGGAACACTGGAGCTATGGAAAGGTAGGGGAGAGGAAGGAACACTGGAGCTATGGAAAGGTAGGGGAGAGGAAGGAACACTGGAGCTATGGCAAGGTAGGGGAGAGGAAGGAACACTGGAGCTATGGCAAGGTAGGGGCGAGGAAGGAACACTGGAGCTATGGCAAGGTAGGGGAGAGGAAGGAACACTGGAGCTATGGAAAGGTAGGGGAGAGGAAGGAACACTGGAGCTATGGAAAGGTAGGGGAGAGGAAGGAACACTGGAGCTATGGCAAGGTAGGGGAGAGGAAGGAACACTGGAGCTATGGCAAGGTAGGGGCGAGGAAGGAACACTGGAGCTATGGCAAGGTAGGGGAGAGGAAGGAACACTGGAGCTATGGAAAGGTAGGGGAGAGGAAGGAACACTGGAGCTATGGCAAGGTAGGGGAGAGGAAGGAACACTGGAGCTATGGCAAGGTAGGGGCGAGGAAGGAACACTGGAGCTATGGCAAGGTAGGGGAGAGGAAGGAACACTGGAGCTATGGCAAGGTAGGGGAGAGGAAGGAACACTGGAGCTATGGCAAGGTAGGGGAGAGGAAGGAACACTGGAGCTATGGCAAGGTAGGGGAGAGGAAGGAACACTGGAGCTATGGCAAGGTAGGGGAGAGGAAGGAGCACTGGAGCTATGGCAAGGTAGGGGAGAGGAAGGAACACTGGAGCTATGGAAAGGTAGGGGAGAGGAAGGAACACTGGAGCTATGGCAAGGTAGGGGAGAGGAAGGAACACTGGAGCTATGGAAAGGTAGGGGAGAGGAAGGAACACTGGAGCTATGGCAAGGTAGGGGAGAGGAAGGAACACTGGAGCTATGGAAAGGTAGGGGAGAGGAAGGAGCACTGGAGCTATGGAAAGGTAGGGGAGAGGAAGGAACACTGGAGCTATGGAAAGGTAGATGAGAGGAAGGAACACTGGAGCTATGGAAAGGTAGGGGAGAGGAAGGAACACTGGATCTATGGAAAGGTAGGGGAGAGAGACATACGCTGTGGTCACACACCATGCTTATAATCAGAACTTTACATATTTCACTTGCCATTTGCCAGGTCCTCGTTGCAAATAAGCATTTGTTCTTAACTGACTTACCTGGATAAATAAAAGTTGAATATTTGTTAAGTCCTTGACCTTTGACCTATGTTCCCCTCCCAGGTGGAGAGTCTGTGGGAGCTGCTGTGTCCTCTGATCCGTACAGCTCTGAACAACATCACTGTAGAAACCTACGCTGACTGGGGCACCTGCATCGCCACAGCCTGTGTAAGCTGCTAGCCCTCCCATCCCTCTCATTCAGCAGTCCTTTTCTTTCAGGTTCTTTCTCAATTGGTAGTTCCTTTATTCCCATTTGCATCCTCTCCTTGTTTCCTTCTCAAAACGCATTAGAGGAGAAGGCCTGAATGGGAGGGGAACTTGAATCTTCTCTTCCAATGCATTTTGAGAAAAAGGCGAGGAGTGAAGAATTGAGTACAGATATTGAGAAATAGCCTCCTGAAGCTCCTGTCTAGTACTTGCCTGGCCTGGTAATTTCCTGCTTCCATGCTGTTGACATTTGACCTTGTTGTTGTACAGGAGAGCAGACGTTGACTTTAGGTTGGTTGTGTTGTACAGGAGAGCAGACGTTGACTTTAGGTTGGTTGTGTTGTACAGGAGAGCAGATGTTGACTTTAGGTTGGTTGTGTTGTACAGGAGAGCAGACGTTGACTTTAGGTTGGTTGTGTTGTACAGGAGAGCAGAGACCCCAGGAAGCTCCACTGGTTGTTTGAAATGCTGATGGAATCTCCAGTCAACGGGGAGGGGGGATCCTTCGTAGATGCCTGGTAAGGAAACACTTTGCCTCCTTTAATTCTCATCCTAGACAGTGTCTTGGTGTTTGTGTGGAAGGGTGTATTTATTCTGCTCCATATCTGCTCAGATGACTAGTCCTGCATGGAAGAGATGAGCTGTGTTCGAATACTCATACTAACTGTACTTTTTGTGATGTAAATTGAGTATGAGTAAATTGAAATGTAGTATGCTTATTGGCCATAGTATGGATATAGTTAGTGTCGTGTCTTTGCTATCGTTAAATTGAAGACTTATAGTTTTTATCATAGATTCCTATAATTAGGGATTACGCGATCACTTGAGTAATAACGTAATTAATTAACTATGAATTCGAGGGCACCAGGGAAAGTTATTAGATTACAAAGTTATAATTTCCCAATATAACCTTTCAGATATTTTCATATCTGATCAATGGTCTTCTAATTAATGATTTATTTACTCTACCTTACGTCAGTCTCATTCCAAACGTCGTAAATCGTTGATCTGCACGAACCCAGTCTTCACCACGAGTCATCCATACATCAATTGTCTTAAATCATTCATTTATTACTAACTAATTAATTCACAGAAATGCATAAACAAACAAACAAACTTAAAATAGTTACATGAAATGATGGGAGCAATATGCCCTAGTGGGCTGAACCGGCATGGCGGCTGTTAGACAAAGGGAAAGTTGCGTTCGACTAAGAATTCACTACAGAGTCCATAATTATAACAATTGACATGCTAATCCTTTACACATGAACGCTCACTCATTCGGGAACAATTGCAATCAATATATATATAGTTACGTTCAGTGTGTGTGTCGCCTTGGTCGTTGGAGAGAAGTTCGTTTTGGTTGGAGTGAAGTTCTGTCTCGGTTGTGGATTGTTCAGAGTGTCATTCGTTATAGAATGGATGTTTCGGCGGTTCTCTTTCTTCGCGTTCAATGATACCGAATTACTAGCTGCAGACTAGTAATCAATATCAAAACTTGTTATTATTGGTATAAGAGTTTTAACCACGTGGTATAGAAAGTAATTCTACTCAACCTTCGTTCTCCTCCTTGGAGGATAAACATGGTCTGGGGTAATTTCTTAAGAGTTGGCTTTTATTCAGATAGCAGAGAGGGGTGGTCCCATGGTCTCTGACCCATACTGGGCTCAGGGCGGTCCTTGGATTTAGTTCAAATCAAAAAGGTATTTGTATTTTTCTTAATTAAACAGTCCAAAATCATATTACACAATTATACAAACAGTATCATACTCACTCATTCATTTTATACAACAAACAGGTGTAAACCTCATATCTGAGGTTATTATATAAACAGCGGTATGGTAGTGTGGCTAACCCGTCTCTCCTGAGTTTCCCACATGGGGACAAATGGACCGGTTCATAGCTGGACTCTTCCACTGATCTTTATACTTTTGCAGGAATGAAATATGTATGAAATATGTTCGTACCTCAAGTTCTGTGAGGTGGAAGAGAATTCCTTTGTCCTGAAAGTTTACCCTCTGTCTTAATACTGTTTGTGGTGGGGAGATTCTCAGGAATTTACGACATCTCTCTGTGATCACCGCATGGGTTGTGGTGGAAAGGGAGAGGCAGGGAGAGGGGGATGGGGTTTGCAGTACCCAAGCAGGCAACATCATGACATTAGTGTGCCAAAAGTTCCCGGATGTCAAACTAAATTTGTCAAAATATGAAGTATACAAGCAGTGGACACTATTTCCGTGCTTTTAGAGCCCATAATACAATTCTTCAGAGAATGGGCGTGGCTTCACAACGGTTTCAGATTTCAAGAAAATGGCGGCGAATATGCAGCCGATTTGAGCCGAAGTCCGACGAGAAAGGATACAATTTCATTGCTTTAACTAATCATGACAAATGTTAAGATATTTTGAGCAATATAATAAAGTAATGACTTTTCAAATAAGTTACGTTGACTGACAATTTGTTAGCTACACTTTCCTTACGAACCACAACATATCATTACAGCAGTATGTACCGGTATGTTAGCTAGCTAGCTAACGTTAGTAGGCTAGTACTAATGCGTCGAACTTGCCAGTATATTCGAATGCTCGGATCAACCCTACTCCTCGGCCAGAGGGTCCAGTGTGCGCTCTGAATGCTCCGAGAGTGAAACACTCAAAATTCTCTAACGGACAATCTGACAACGCCCTGAATTTACGTACGCCCAGAGCACACTCCAGATTGAATTTACGAACACACCTGGAGTCGTAAAAAGTCTAGCTAGTAATTTGTAATGCTAACAAGCTAGCAAGAGGTTGCATAGCAACAGCATCAACTTCCGGTAGACAGGCGAAGTACGCTCAACTGAAAGGGTACCGTTCGTTTACAGTATGCTAAAATGAACTAATAGTATGTAGTGTATATACCCATTATGTATGTAGTATACAGTATGTTAGTATGGGTATTCGAACACAGCTATGGAGTCTGGGTCGGTGATAGTTTGTTTGTCTGTAAAATGTTTGTCTGTGAGTCAAGAATATTCTCCTTGTTGGACAATAAACAAATGATTATATTTTATTGTTCTCTCCTGTCCAGTCTTCTGTGTACTCTGCAGGGAGGCCTGACTTAGGGTTAGGTGTGTGTATAACTCTCCTCTCCTGTCCAGTCGTCTGTATGTGCTGCAGGGGGGCCTGGCTCAGCAGGAGTGGAGGGTCCCTGAGCTGCTCCACAGACTGCTGCAGTACCTAGAGCCCAAACTCACACAGGTCTACAAGAACGTCCGTGAGCGCATCGGAAGGTAGGACCTCGCCTACACATTGCACAAACATTTTCATTGCTGACACTCTTGTCCATAGCTTACTGCCACTTACCACATCAGTCATAGTTCATTCAGCTCGGTATCTAACCACACATCAGTCATAGTTCATTCAGCTAGGTATCTAACCACACGTCAGTCATAGTTCATTCAGCTAGGTATCTAACCATACGTCAGTCATACTTCATTCAGCTAGGTATCTAACCATACGTCAGTCATACTTCATTCAGCTAGGTATCTAACCATACGTCAGTCATACTTCATTCAGCTAGGTATCTAACCATACGTCAGTCATACTTCATTCAGCTAGGTATCTAACCACACATCAGTCATAGTTCATTCAGCTAGGTATCTAACCACACATCAATCATAGTTCATTCTTCTAGGTATCTAACCACACGTCAGTCATAGTTCGTTCATCTAGGTATCTAACCACACATCAATCATAGTTCATTCTTCTAGGTATCTAACCACACATCAGTCATAGTTCATTCAGCTAGGTATCTAACCACACGTCAGTCATAGTTCATTCAGCTAGGTATCTAACCACACGTCAGTCATAGTTCATTCAGCTAGGTATCTAACCACACGTCAGTCATAGTTCATTCAGCTAGGTATCTAACCATACGTCAGTCATAGTTCATTCAGCTAGGTGTCTAACCACACATCAGTCATAGTTCATTCAGCTAGGTGTCTAACCATACGTCAGTCATAGTTCATTCAGCTAGGTATCTAACCACACATCAGTCATAGTTCATTCAGCTAGGTATCTAACCACACATCAGTCATAGTTCATTCAGCTAGGTGTCTAACCACACATCAGTCATAGTTCATTCAGCTAGGTATCTAACCACACATCAGTCATACTTCATTCAGCTAGGTGTCTAACCACACATCAGTCATAGTTCATTCAGCTAGGTATCTAACCACACATCAGTCATAGTTCATTCAGCTAGGTATCTAACCACACATCAGTCATAGTTCATTCAGCTAGGTATCTAACCACACATCAGTCATAGTTCATTCAGCTAGGTGTCTAACCACACGTCAGTCATAGTTCATTCAGCTAGGTATCTAACCACACATCAGTCATAGTTCATTCAGCTAGGTGTCTAACCACACATCAGTCATAGTTCATTCTTCTAGGTATCTAACCACACATCAGTCATAGTTCATTCAGCTAGGTATCTAACCACACATCAGTCATAGTTCATTCAGCTAGGTGTCTAACCACACATCAGTCATAGTTCATTCAGCTAGGTATCTAACCACACATCAGTCATAGTTCATTCAGCTAGGTATCTAACCACACGTCAGTCATAGTTCATTCAGCTAGGTATCTAACCACACATCAGTCATAGTTCATTCAGCTAGGTGTCTAACCACACATCAGTCATAGTTCATTCAGCTAGGTATCTAACCACACATCAGTCATAGTTCATTCAGCTAGGTATCTAACCACACATCAGTCATAGTTCATTCTTCTAGGTATCTAACCACACATCAGTCATAGTTCATTCAGCTAGGTATCTAACCACACGTCAGTCATAGTTCATTCAGCTAGGTATCTAACCACACGTCAGTCATAGTTCATTCAGCTAGGTATCTAACCACACATCAGTCATAGTTCATTCAGCTAGGTATCTAACCACACATCAGTCATAGTTCATTCAGCTAGGTATCTAACCACACATCAGTCATAGTTCATTCAGCTAGGTATCTAACCACACATCAGTCATAGTTCATTCAGCTAGGTGTCTAACCACACATCAGTCATAGTTCATTCAGCTAGGTATCTAACCACACATCAGTCATAGTTCATTCAGCTAGGTATCTAACCACACATCAGTCATAGTTCATTCTTCTAGGTATCTAACCACACATCAGTCATAGTTCATTCAGCTAGGTATCTAACCACACGTCAGTCATAGTTCATTCAGCTAGGTATCTAACCACACGTCAGTCATAGTTCATTCAGCTAGGTATCTAACCACACATCAGTCATAGTTCATTCAGCTAGGTATCTAACCACACATCAGTCATAGTTCATTCAGCTAGGTATCTAACCACACATCAGTCATAGTTCATTCATCTAGGTGTCTAACCACACATCAGTCATAGTTCATTCTTCTAGGTATCTAACCACACGTCAGTCATAGTTCATTCTTCTAGGTATCTAACCACACGTCAGTCATAGTTCATTCAGCTAGGTGTCTAACCACACGTCAGTCATAGTTCATTCTTCTAGGTATCTAACCACACGTCAGTCATAGTTCATTCAGCTAGGTATCTAACCACACATCAGTCATAGTTCATTCTTCTAGGTATCTAACCACACATCAGTCATAGTTCATTCTTCTAGGTATCTAACCACACGTCAGTCATAGTTCATTCAGCTAGGTATCTAACCACACATCAGTCATAGTTCATTCAGCTAGGTATCTAACCACACGTCAGTCATAGTTCATTCAGCTAGGTATCTAACCACACGTCAGTCATAGTTCATTCAGCTAGGTATCTAACCACACGTCAGTCATAGTTCATTCAGCTAGGTATCTAACCACACGTCAGTCATAGTTCATTCTTCTAGGTATCTAACCACACGTCAGTCATAGTTCATTCAGCTAGGTGTCTAACCATACATCAGTCATAGTTCATTCTTCTAGGTATCTAACCACACGTCAGTCATAGTTCATTCAGCTAGGTATCTAACCACATGTCAGTCATAGTTCATTCAGCTAGGTATCTAACCACACGTCAGTCATAGTTCATTCAGCTAGGTATCTAACCACACGTCAGTCATAGTTCATTCTTCTAGGTATCTAACCACACGTCAGTCATAGTTCATTCAGCTAGGTATCTAACCACACGTCAGTCATAGTTCATTCAGCTAGGTATCTAACCACACATCAGTCATAGTTCATTCAGCTAGGTATCTAACCACACGTCAGTCATAGTTCATTCAGCTAGGTATCTAACCACACATCAGTCATAGTTCATTCAGCTAGGTATCTAACCACACATCAGTCATAGTTCATTCAGCTAGGTGTCTAACCACACATCAGTCATAGTTCATTCAGCTAGGTATCTAACCACACATCAGTCATAGTTCATTCAGCTAGGTATCTAACCACACATCAGTCATAGTAGGTAAACATTTGTCCATAACTTTTCAAACATGTTGGCCAAGAGATCACCTTATGTTTTTTATTTATGTAAAACCAGGTAGAATTGTTGATTTTATCATTCAATAGAGTACTGAAAGAGGTAGAGACCAGCAAACTGTCGAAAAAGAGGAATACATCAAAAATGTAGGCCTAAATGGAAGAATCTAGATGAATGAATTCACTAAACTAAAGGTGTTAATCTCCCTCTGCCTCCTCTTTCGCTCTCTTTCCTCTCTCTTCTTCAGCGTCCTCACCTACATCTTCATGATAGACGTCAACCTGCCATACACCCAGCCCACGGCCTCGCCTCGCATCAAGGAGTTCACAGAGCGAGTACTGCTGCGCCTCAAACCCCTGACGGAGGGGGACGAGGAGATCCAGAACCACGTGGTAGAGGAGAACGATGTGGGGGAGCAGGACGAGAGGACACAGGCCATCAAACTACTGAAGACAGGTACAACCCCTAACTACTGAAGACAGGTACGACCCCTAACGCATCAAACTACTGAAAACAGGTACGACCCCTAACCCATCAAACTACAAAAGGCCGGTACGACCCCTAACCCAGGCCATCAAACTACTGAAGACAGGTACGACCCCTAACCCATCAAACTACAAAAGGCCGGTACGACCCCTAACCCAGGCCATCAAACTACTGAAGACAGGTACGACCCCTAACCCATCAAACTACAAAAGGCCGGTACGACCCCTAACCCAGGCCATCAAACTACTGAAGACAGGGATATAGTATGTTCAGGGATATAGTTGATGGAGCTAATAAACCCAGGTGTAAAGCCAAGAGAAAAGAGTCCCGGCTCACTGGATCACTGCACGATGCAGATTTCAGTAATTGAATGTGCCAAATGTTTAGTTATGAAGACCTTCGTCAGAGCATACGATGTAAAAAGGTTATGTATGTGTTTCCAGTACTCAAGTGGCTGATGGCCAGTGCTGGACGCTCCTTCTCCACGGCCGTTCCAGAGCAGCTCCAGTTGCTACCCCTGCTGTTCAAGGTGGGTGGGTCAAGGAAGGAAGAAACCTTGAGAGGAACCAGACTGATGGGAGGTCTATCATCCTCTGGCTGAATGCTAACAACCCTCATCTGTCTCCTCTTGTAGATCGCTCCGGTGGAGAATGATGACAGTTATGATGAGCTGAAGAGGGATGCTAAGACCTGTCTGTCTCTGATGTCCCAGGGACTACTCTACACAGAGCAGATACCACTGGTCCTGCTGGCCCTGCAAGAGGTGTGTACACACACACCCAAAAACAGGCCAGACTCATCTACAACCACTTTCTCCATTCACTGCAATCTCCAAAGAGAAAAAGGTTAAAAAACATGTCAAAACCCCCATTGTCAAGACTCTGGTTCTAACAACTCTCTGAGCCTATGCAAAATGTTTGTTTGAAGTTGCTGTGAGTTTTGTGGTACGCACTGGATGGTGTTCTCTCTGGATTACATTACAGTAGTTTGTGGTACATACTGGATGGTGTTCTCTCTGGATTACGTTACAGTAGTTTGTGGTACACGCTGGATGGTGTTCTCTGGATTATGTTACAGTAGTTTGTGGTACATACTGAATGGTGTTCTCTCTGGATTACGTTTCAGTAGTTTGTGGTACATACTGGATGGTGTTCTCTCTGGATTACGTTACCGTAGTTTGTGGTACACGCTGGATGGTGTTCTCTGTGGATTATGTTTCAGTAGTTTGTGGTACATACTGAATGGTGTTCTCTCTGGATTACGTTACAGTAGTTTGTGGTACATGCTGAATGGTGGTCTTTCTGGATTATGTTTCAGTAGTTTGTGGTACACGCTGAATGGTTTTCTCTCTGGATTACGTTACAGTAGTTTGTGGTACATGCTGAATGGTGTTCTCTCTGGATTACGTTACAGTAGTTTGTGGTACACGCTGAATGGTTTTCTCTCTGGATTACGTTACAGTAGTTTGTGGTACATGCTGAATAGTGTTCTCTCTGGATTATGTTTCAGTAGTTTGTGGTACACGCTGATTGGCGTTTTCTCTGGATTATGTTTCAGTAGTTTGTGGTACACGCTGAATGGTGTTCTCTCTGGATTACGTTACAGTAGTTTTGTGGTACACGCTGAATGGTGTTCTCTCTGGATTATGTTGCAGTAGTTTGTGGTACACGCTGGATGGTGTTCTCTCTGGATTACGTTACAGTAGTTTTGTGGTACATGCTGAATGGTGGTCTTTCTGGATTATGTTTCAGTAGTTTGTGGTACACGCTGAATGGTGGTTTTTCTGGATTATGTTACAGTAGTTTGTGGTACACGCTGAATGGTTTTCTCTCTGGATTATGTTACAGTAGTTTGTGGTACACGC